>NC_092697.1:4886042-5214761 GCF_964275005.1 Diadema setosum
TGAAGCTGCCATCATCCTTGTTCACTGTGATTTGTTATGAATTTTGAAATTATTTTATTACTAATCCCAATCACTATAAATTCTGTAACTCTGTATCCAGTATATTCAACCTATTTATAGTTGTTCAAATGTTAAAGTCTGAAAATCATCCAGAGGTCTCCTTTAAAACTCATCATGTAACATCCTCTTCCATATGATCAGGACAGAGGAGCAATTTATCCTACTTCTGTATTCAGTAATCAGATCATTTCCCTAATCTACACCACCCACTGTTGGAAGTATAGCATTCTAGAAATGTAAGTTTCATTGTCAAGATAGAAGCTGGAAGACAGAAAAATTCTTCTCAACATATGAAACACTTCTTCTCTATTATATAAATATGATTAAAGAAAAAAGGTGCAAAATATTGTGTAAAATTATATAGATGATGACTGGCGGGGGAGGGAGGGAACATACCGAATGTTCCACCCGAAAGGTTTGAAATGTTATTGAGGGAGGTTATAAGTCCCGAGACAAAGTCGAGGGACTTTTAGCCTCCCAAAATAGCATTTCAAACCCTGAGGGTGGAACGTGGCAGATGTTCCCGACAACAAAAGTCATCATCTGTTATATTATATGGGTTAGTCAAATACGTCAAATACGTCAAGTCAACCACCAGCACAACGCACTCGATCGCTTGCTCGCGTGTTGCAGAGCCGCGCGCGGTCCTAGGCCTTCTGTCATTTGATACGTGAAAATGTTTTCCCATGGGAGAACATTACAAAAATGTTCGCCCATGGGCGAACATAACGAATGTGCCTCCATCACATGACTGTGTTTAGCCAATCACTAAGCGATATTTGACTAACCCATTTAATATTATATATTGTCATGGGGCTGTTTGATATTCCACATATCACTATGTGAGTCGATAATTCAAAAGGACAAAGTTCTTAATCAAATAAGTTTGGGACCAAATTGCAGTATGTCTCTGTTTTCTAGTTACAAAACAATCTCACAGTGCAAGTTATGTATTGCTGTCATTACTGCATCAAGAAATAAAAGTGTATCCAATGGTCGCAACAACTCCTCACAATGCTAGCAAAGCATTATGAAAGCCCTTGCCTTCATGGCACAATAAATCCTCAAGGTTCTGATACATGGTTGACCCACTTCATGCATGTAATGGGTTAAAACAGGCCAAAAGATGCATTGCATCATTAGATATAAAGGCCAGATACACATGTATATATAAATACAATTACATTTATGAGCCGGCTGTTTAGACTGACATACAAGACTTGGTACAATTGTACATACACGACACGTATTGGGCGCCTTACAAAATTTTAAGTCATGACGAATACATCGGTTACACACACAGCTCTGTGAATGGTTCAGTTCCACAGCAAAGTTTGTTGACCTGTTCAGTCACCAGCAAAAGTTCCGTCTCTGTTACATCAATTTTTGCAACATCCAAATCTGGTCAAGCTTCAAGCGTAAAATAAAAAAAAAGGGAAGAAAAAAAAAGGCATCCGCGGCACACATTTATAACATTCGGAATGAATTGCACCAGAGGAACGGGGATTCTTTTGCCTATGCCTTCTTGGCAGTAAAGCAACGACACCTAATGCCTTACTTCAGTATTATCAAAGCTTTGAGTACAGACATTCAGGTACAATGTACATACAGTTGTACACTTCAACTAACTACAATGTATATACTACAAATCAGATGCAATACAGGCAAGAGTGTAGACGTTACAAAACAAAACAAAAAAACAAAAACAAAAAAACAAAAACAAAAAAACAAAAACCAACAACAAACAAACAAAAAACCCAAACAAACTTGATTTTACAGGAATACAAATAACAGGTATCTTCGGCACAGGCAGTAGATAATTGATTCACAATTTAACCCAAATCAGGCCAGCACATGCATGGGTACTACAAGGAGGCCCACTTTTCACATGAGGATATTCAAACTGACATCTGTCCAAACAACAACTCTTTATTGCTGAAAAAAAAAAAATAATAATAATCTAGGATGTAATAAACACCTCTGATAACACAAACACATTTTTTTAGAAATGCAGTGAAATCACCATTTTCAACAAAATCAACTCCTAATTGGCACGTTTGCTGGCCTAATAGATCATGACATCACTGTAATACATTGTATGTCTTTGTGCAAGCTCTAATCGATGTTTGGATCTAACAAGTGAAATATGAGTATTCATGGGAGTACAATAAACATTGTGTACAATGTACATGTAAAGCAGTAATCGCATCCACGTCATGCTTTTCTGGAACCATTTTCTGTTAAAAAAAAACCCAAACAAACAAATGTACTCAGTACATGTTTTACCTACTGGTCCAAACCGGTGCTAAAAATGTGACACTTCAGTAAGAAAGAAGATGTACATGCATTCTGTTTCAAAGTACAGGTTTCATAAGCACCACAAATCTAATGCTGGAAAAGCTTTGAATTGGGAAGTACTTTTTAAACTTCACTAAATCAGTTCTAAAAATATGTCTAGTAATTTAATTACCGGTATACTGATACCAATAAAGCCCATACATTGTGTAACTCCCATTAAAAAAACCCACAAAAACTCTAAATTGTATTTTGTCTTTTTTCTAAGGGAAAGAAAGTCGATCAGGTGCTGTTTTGATTACAACTGGTACATGTATATTGCACAGTTCCTTCCACAGAATACAGATCAAATGTCTGTGATGTACAATACCTGCAAAAGCAAATGTGAATTTTTGTTCTAAGAAGTATCAAACGGCAGTAGTTCTCCATGTAAGTAGTCATTATGAGAGTTCCATACAAAAACAGGCTGATTCACCATGCAGATCAAGAACTTGCTTCTCTGCTATTGCCTGCCACTCATTTTCACAGCTCTAATACAGTGTACCTCATTTTACTGGATAAATGACTCTCATTATCAGAGCAAGTGGAAGATGATTTCACCACTGACACAAAACAACAACATTCATTTGACAAAATTTGAGGAGTACTCATGTTTTGTTTTGTTTTTTTTCTTTTTCATTTCCAACTGCTATTAACCTGTTGAGGACGAGCCCCGCGAGTATACTCGGTCTAGTGTCTATGGGAAATACGTGTTGTAGTAAAATCAAACTGTCCTCAAGGTTAAGAAAAGGCATGTCTGCATGCACGGGTGTGTAGGGTGTCAATGTGGATGTGTTTGTTTGTGTGTAATTGTGCGTGTGTGTGCATGAACTATATGCAGTATGCATGTACACATATGTGCCTCCTTGAGTGCTTTTGTGTGTGTGTGTGTGTGCTGTGTGGGCAAACTCTGATAGTATCTGATTTAATAAAAAAAAAAAATCAACGACCTACCTACCCTGTTACCATATGGTCTGTCATGAACAACTTGTTTTTGCTAACATTTTTTGGCTTTTTGCCATAATGTGACACAATATGCACTTTGTGAGTGCGAGACAGATTCTTGCTTTCTAGACCCTGCAAGCTACAAAGAACAAGAAAGTGCTGAAACGCTGAAGAGCCAACCCTGATAAAATCATAAGATGGCACAGTTCTACATCACCTGGTTTCTTTATAAAACAAATATCTTCCACTAGAAGGTTCACATGAGTGTCAAACACTCTTATGCTATTAAAAAAAAAAAGAGAGAGAGAGAATTAAAAAAGAGAGAGATTGTAAGTTCTTTGCACAGACACACTCCACAAGCACACAGCTGAAGTGCACAACTGTCAGTCTCCTGGTCTCACTCTGGCAAAACGGTTGTCAAATGAACTCCATCTCAAAGGTCATCAACCCATGGGGGTGGCCAGAAAGCTTTTGGTGGTGGTGGTGGTGGTGGTGGTGGTGAGGGCAGTGGTAGTGGAGAGGTTCCCGTCTGCATCTACTTAAAGATGGCTTGCCGGTAGTATTTGAGCTCCTCTATGCTCTCCTTAATGTCATCCAGGGCTCTATGAGATGCTTTCTTCTGGTACCCCGCCGCATATTCCTCTGGATACCACCGCCTGAAGGGTGAAGACAACACGATTTCTTAATAGTCAAAGCTCTGACTTGAACAACAACTGCTAAGTGGTTTGTTCATATGGTTGAAAAATAAGTGGAAAATGGTGATACCGTGAATATTGGAGATTTGTTTACTGGATCTTATCTCAAACTCAGAAAGGCATAAATGCTGCAAATAAATTAATGATGTGATGATTATTTGATTATTCCTGAATACATTTGACTAAAAATAAAATCTCTGTTTATGACAGGTTTAATACAGCACTAATAGATACATGGCCAATGTGGTGATTCTTTGAACATTTTGTGTCTCAAAAGTTTAGTGTTATGGGCCTGAGGAAAAGATGATGATGATGGACAGGGACATCACACGTATCATCATCATCAGTGACATCAAACAGAAAACTGTATCACCACCACACTTTGAGAAAACAGCAATTGTCAAGTCTATTTCTCACCCTTGAGTGCCACGTCTCTCTGAAAACTCTCAAAACTTTTCTGCCCGATGTGTGCTTAGCGTCATATGCCATTGTCATTTGCAGAAATCATTTCTCTGAATTCTTCTGTGACAATGGGCACTAGCCTGCAGCAGTCCACAAAGGTTAATGTCAGACTTCTCTTTATAAGCCAATGATGTCACAATGATGAGGCACTCACCTGCACAGCTCCTTGACCGTGCTGACGTCTACAATGCGGTAGTGCAAGTGATCCATGAACTGCGGCATGTACTTGACGAGGAAGGCCTTGTCGGCGTGGATGCTGTTGCCAGCCAGCGGGCAGAGCTTGGGGTAGGTGTGCTCCCGGACAAAGGCCAGCATCTCGTACTCCGCCTGCTGCAGGGTCGTCTTGCTGGCCCGCACGGCGTCCACCAGGCCAGAGTCAGTGTGGTGCTGGACACACCAGTCATTCATGCTGGACAGCACATCCTCTGGTTGGTGGACAATGAGATTGGGTCCCTGGTATGTGGTAGGAAGGTGCATAGAGAATCACTCATCTAATAAGAAAACATACACTGTAAGAATAAAAGTGTAATCTGGCAAGCCTGCACCTTAAATATCAAACAGTCAAACCTGCCCCAAGTGATCAACTGTTATTATTGACAACCTGCAGATAGAACTTTCTAGAGCCCATGTGAAAATCCCTGCAGAGAAAACATGGATGTAACGTAGATAGTAGAACATCTAGTCTGACAAGACTTGTGTCAAAAGACTGGATTTCCTTTGGACGAGAGAAAAGTTTGTTCACAGGAATGATGACCAGCAGCAGGCAGAGACACAACTATCAGATATCAGCTTACCATAGATTTATAGGCCACAGCATCAAAGAGATAATGCTGAAATAGCTTAATTTACTGTACCATCATGATCATCGTGTAAATTCCAGACTAGAAAATTATAATATAACCTGATAATTTAAGACAGTTATTGATCATGTTGTACAGTCTTTTCATTACCAAAAACTTTACCTCAGCGACTACATTCAGGTCCTGGTCTGTAATCAGGCAAGCCATCTCTATGATATGACACGTGTTCACGTCAAGTCCCGTCATTTCGAGGTCAACCCACACGAGGCGACTTTTCATCTCCTCAATTTTCTTTGGCCGACCTCCTCTTCTTCCGGCGGGCTGGTTGTGGTGATGATGATGATGATGGTGATTGTTACTCATCGCAGCGGCGGCACAAGTAATACCACGCTGGCAGAAAAAATTCTTGGAATACTGAGGGCGGAAGATGTGACGGAGTTTTGACAAAAACATCGATGATTCAACGAGATGTTTCTCAAGTTCACTAACTAGGCCTACCTCAGTTTAGGGACCTCGGTTTAGAGAGTGTGGTAGCCGTGTGTTGACGGCCAACGCAGCCCAGCCTGTCGGGGGAAGACGTGGTGCCAGAGGCCAGCCGCGCGCAGTACCGATGGTTTGCGTGCTCAGTATCCATGCATATGGCGCTGCTGAGCGCTGTTTAGTTCGGTTCCACGTTGATCATGCAAGCTCCGACAAAATTCTTGTGCAATGTGCAATAGATGGGCATTTGTTGGTGCCAGGCGAAATCTAAACACGAGATGGCGCTATACCAGAATCAAATTTGGCAAGACTTGTGTCGATGGAATACATAATGATGTAATGATCGTAATTGATGGATTAGTATACCAATAAACTTTGATAATTGTTATATAGAGATCCCTTGAAAAAGTGGGTAGATATAGTCATTTGTTTTGGAGTTTCTTCTTTTTTTTTTCTTTTTTTTTTTACTAATTGGGAAAAAAATTACACACAAAGTTCTGGCTCAATATCCTTAGGATTTGGTATATATAGAGTAACGCAGTGATGATTTATCTATGTGCAGTGGACCCTTGATAATATCAATATCTTATATGCATTGCACCCAGCAGTACATGTAAAGACATGAGTGTGACCACATGTAACCACCAAAATATAGCAAAATGTTTAATATGTGTTGCTGCTGATTTATGAAATCATGCGCCATGAATAAGGGTGGGTCGTGTCTTGCAAATGTCAGTACATGCAAGATGTGGTACACTACAGGCAGAGTATTCTTTGTTACGCATCAATAGCCACATTAATGTAGATTACGGTCCAAGTACATATAAGCAAAGACGAGGGGGGAGGGGGTGTCATTGACGAAAGGTGTCATGGAAGATACACTTGTGACCAACTGTTTGAATAATAAGTCACTAGTGTCAAAGTCAGGTGGCCCAATCGCTAACAGGGGGTGTGGCTAGCAATGTGGATCATTAGCACTGCTTTAGGTTGGGTCATGTCTCGTTATTATACAAATATTCAATGTTTATGAGTGCGACGGTTCCGAATATTACATGAGCGTGCAAGTTTAACCGTTCTATTCAACGACGCGAAGCGGAGTTGAATAGAACGGTTAAACTTGTACCGAATGTAATATTCGGTACCGTCGCACGAATGATAAACATTGAATATTTGTTTTATACAACACATGATATCGAAATATTTAGGCATGGCCTACAGTTTGGACCACAAATAGATATGTTTTAACCCTAAATAGGTAGATCGAGAACTACGTATGCGAAAGCCTACGCCTAACGTTAGGCCAACTAGCGTACTGCCACTGGCTCGATCTCTGGTAGGCCCCCTAGTTAGGTCTTGAAAAAGGTCTAACTAAACCCTATATAGCTAGGTCTAGAGAGTTTGCTTACCTCTATTTAAAGCATACTGTATTTGATCACTTTCTTAGTATTTGCTGCTGCATTTCACTCATGATTAGCAATGCGCTGAGATCCTCATCAGAGACGAGAACAAAGCTCGGGTGAAAAGAGGTAGGTCTACGTAGCCATGATAACGTGGTGGCATGGCCGTGCGACGTGCGTAGGTGACCGGTGGTGGTATGGTACACATAAACGGTTGTTGCGTGCTGGCGCAGCGCAAACCCTACGGGTGCGCGTATGCATCATCAATGCCAGCTAGCTGTACGATACACAAGTTCAGTGTGTCCTAGGGTCTATTGCACTGCCGGCTCGCTTGTACCGTTCAATAGTCGACTATTGCACTGCCATTGAGTGTGAGCATTGGATAGCCGATTCCTCTGAATGTCATGTGACCAGCATTTATCCAATCAGATGGCAAGATTCCATACATGTGTTGTATAATAGTTATTATAAAATGGGTTCAAGAATGTAGCCAATAGGAAGCTCTGAAATGAGACACACCTCCTTCCTTTACTTCAGTACTATTGCACTGCCTGTAATCCTATGGTAGATTGCCGATCGTCTGTGCGCGCGGCGGCTCCTTTGATGAATTGCATGCATACGCGTACGCGCTGTCAATACTGTAAACAACTTCTAGTTCGGGCTGCCGGTGTCACAGTCGATCCGTTCCGGGTTCCGGGGGAACTGATATACCGGCCGAAACCAGTCGATTAGTTCCGCGGAACGAATATACCGCACAATAGGCAGTACGCAGAAACGTTCCACAACCGCCGATCCTATCCGGGTTGTGCGAGTAGGCCTCATTAAAAACAAAATAATATCTGTTTATTGTGGATGTCTATACCCAATTAAAAAATCTAAGAAAGCTATTTCTTCATTTTTCAAATGATATAAAGGACATTGTTATTTTAACGTTCTGATAATTTCCCTTTAAATAAATCATATTATAGCCTCGTACAAGTGGCGCGAAGAAATGAATTACTGTAGGGCCTACAATGTATTAGCTAAACAGCATGCACAAATACGTACGAGTCGATCATCTCAGGGATTTGAGACTCACCTCCCTGATCATCTGGAGCCGTTGCACAGTGTGCGATTAGCCTTTATTTATAGACAAAACTTCAAAGAACAGTTCAACGAAAGAGCATGATAATACTATGGTTATAGGTCCTACATTTATAGGAGACTGCTTGAAGTGAGAAGGAAGAAAGAGGGAGGTTTTGCTGGTAGGGTACAGCAAGGATAAAATTTTTTTTTTTTGGTGAGCTTTGTTCTGATAAGAAAATTATTGTTCAGCTGTACTTCAAAAAAAAAAAATGTTGGTCTAATAGTCTGCAAACAAATTGTTAATGTGTGTGCAGGGGATTAAAATGGAGCTATGCATGTGGATTTCATTTCATTTATTTATTTTATTCTCATTTTTCTTTCAACAAAACATAACACAAAGTAAATCAAAAATGTAATCATAAGCAAATATACACTACAAAGTATGACATTCAATGGTAATTAAAAAACTAATAAAGATATGCACACATACTGGAATAACAAAGTTATGTTGCAGGGTAAAAATGAGAACTAAGAGGTCCACTAAAAAGCATTGCTTGTAGATTTTAGACCACTCTAAAATATCTCCAATAATACTTATTATAATTACAAGTACGTAATCATGTATAATGCAAAAAATAAGACAAAATAAAACAAACAACAGAGACACAACAACGTGACATGACTAAACTTGAGGGGAATTTACGAATGAAAGGATTAGAGCAAAAACAAAATTAAAGGAAGAAGGAGAGAAAGTGAGAGAGAGAATGCATACACGCTGAACAGGATAAACGGAAGAGGAGATTTATTGATTGATTACTCACATTGTCCACTCTGGAAATTCTTTATACGTTGGATATCGCAACAAAATTAACATTCAATTCATCACAGGTACACCACAATCAGACATGTCATAGAGTACAAAATGAAACTCACTCACATTAACATACAGTAACGTATGCACCATAATAACATAATACATTAACCCGACATTTACAACTACATGTATTCCACTCATAGATTTATTTGATAATATCCTTTCATATATCATCATTATACACCAAACAATATATCACCTACATATCCGAATACATCTGAATAATTCATAATTCATAACATTCATATATATATATATATCATAATAATAATTACCATGGCAGCGCCTCATCAAAATAACACCAAATGTGTCTTGCATGTACACCTGTAAATCATTACATATTCCAAGTTTAAAATTACATAACTTAAATACTGTGGGAGTAAAAAAAAAAAAAAAAATTACCATAACAATGATTTCTCTATCAAACACACACGAGAAACATGACAGTCACCCAAACTCTCTGGATATGCGGGAGTAAAATAATAATGATAATAATAAATACACCAAAAACTAATCATTACAACTTATACTCTGGTATTATACGTGTGAATGGAATCCGGGACAAATGCACTTCTAAAACGGGTACGCTTTGTGCGAGGAGGAGAGAGTCTGATACCTGATCTGTTCAGGCAATAGTAACCGTACAGACGGTGTGTTAAATCGGTCATTATCTTGTTTACCTTGACCATCATTCTTTCCACGTGTAAATCCTGTACCACTGGTAATTCCAACCCAATGATATTTTGCCACTTTCGCGGTCTATCGATTCTATAGCCTTGTCCTTTTGTGTAAGATTGCCATAAAAACAAAATCAAGCTATACATGACGATAGATTTGATAAAGGAATTGTAGAAAAGAACCATCAGTGTTCTATCCAGCCTCAGTTTGCTCAATTATTGCCTGATGATTGAGGATGTATTTCGGACAGCAGCTGGTGACTGCATGCAGCTGTGGAAAAATTATGGAAATGAAATGCCTAAATTCATTACTTTATAATGTGATTTTTTTTTCATTGCGTTAGGGTGTTACCGATGATGAATCTTTATTTGCTGTAACCTATATAGATAATAAAAAATAAATATCTGAGCCAGAATTTAAGAAAAAAAAAAAACGCTTTAGAGTATAATAATGGAGATTTTTTTTCAGAACTGAAGAAATTTCAAAATCTAGAGCCAGTGTATATAAATGCATTCTGAGCTAAAGGTTCTCAAAAGGGGTAGATGAAACTCAGACCGCCTTGGTGTAAAGGATGATCATGAAACCATCGATTTCGTGGAAACATTGAATTAAAACTACTGGGGAGAACATTTGTGTTGTATAGATGAACATGAATTGACCCAGTTGAAAAAGAAACAAATCTTTAATTTTTCAAATCTTATATTTTTTTATGAATAATGAATCCGAGTGGCGAAACCCCACAGATAATACGAAGTAGGGCCTATATTTTTGCAATAACAATAATTTATCTAATAAAATTTGATGGGCGCTGCCCCATGCTAAAATTTCGTATTTGAGATAAGGTAATTTTATCAAAGAAAATACAATGTTAACACAGAAGACATTGGAATGCGATACCAATATTACGCTAATCATTTTACTTATTTTAATAACATGAGGCCTCCACGAAAGTTTTTCATCTTCTCTGATACCAAGAAAGCTTACATAGGATACACGATCTAATCGAGTATCATCAAAATGATTTCTGTGCTTAATATTTATAAGGATTTACTAAAAAGTGTATACTAGTACTTAATTTTCTGAAGGGTTTATGAAGATCTTATCCACTGAGTTACTTTTTTTTTTCAAATCAGAGTTGACGGTGTCTACGAGAGTAACTGGGTTTTGATGAGAAAAAAACAACCCCACGTTTGAATCATCATCAAAATGCATAAATGAGAATATGTCAGATGATTTGTAGAAATCATTAATATAAACTATAAAAAGCAAAGCACCTAATTTATATTACCCTGAGGGACGCCACATTTAATATATTGAAACTTGAGTTATTCTCGTTCAGAGAATATTGTTTTTCGGTTCTCCTGAACCACTCCAAGGACTTCTCCCGTATGCCGTGATGAGACAAAATGGATTAAAATTTCTTTATTTTAAGCTGTTGATTTAAAGTTATTATAACTCGAGATAAATAACATTTTCCTTTGCTTACTTTTCTCCTTATTTTTGTCCTTTGCACTCTAAATCTCTTCTTTATTTTTCATTTTTAATTCTATGAGTTTTTTTCTCTCTTTGTTAGCCTACCGCTTTTACCCTTTTTACTTTTTATTTATAAAGATTCAATTTTGGGTACATTAAGCCATATTTCTGTCTGTTTCCTGTCAATTCATGTTACATGTAGTTTACTATAGCTGTTTTTCATTTTCTTATCTCTTTCAATTTCTGTCTATCCCATTGCCACTCTTGGCTTCACACCTTTTACATGTGCATGTAATATGTATTTCCATTGAAGATGTATGTACATAATTTTATATGAATGAAACTTAATGTTTACGAAGAGAAAAAGTAACTTTTTTGTGGAACACCAGATTTCGGACATAGGTGCACTGTTTGGATATTCAAGTTATGGTATCACGAGAAATCAGAAAATTTACGTGAGTTTGTGATACCCCATATTTTGCATGCACTCTAATTTCTTTCAAGGGGAGGGCTAGTAACTGATCAATGGGAATCAGTGGGAATGCTCGGGGATGATTGTTCCAATTCTAGTGGGATTCATTAAAGAGTCCGTATGAAAATCATTTGCTTAAGAACGGTCTCATATTCAAGTAATGTGTTGTTTAATTCCTCGTCACTGGATACAGGCATGCTAACCCGGAAACATTAAACTGCACATTACTTGAATATGAGACCATTATGAAGCAAATAATTTTCACAGAACAAAAAAATGTACTCCTAAATGAATCCCCCAAGGATTGGAACAATCATCCCCCAGCATTCCCACTGATTCCAATGATCAGTTATTAGCCATCCCCTTTCAATAACAGACGATTTTTTTTTTTTTGGGGGGGGGGGGGGCGGTCCCTATCATGAAAAGGGAAGACATTCAAGATTGAACAGATGGTACAGTATTGACTATAAGATGGTGTTCAGAACAAACAAATAATGAGTAACCTGTAATACTAAACAGCATTCAATTCTTTTAGAATTCAGGTTCATTTTACACAAATTAGCTTCAAATTGCTGAGATATATGTAGCTACAGTGCGTATAAAAAAAAAGCAACAAGATTTAATTTCGAATTTGTGAAGATGGTGTTTACTTTACTCCAAAGTAAGTAGCAACATCATAAAGCCATATATCTCCCCTTTTCAATGACATCCAATTTTTCCATTTCCAATGGTGTGGGGAAATGCAATTCACTCATAATTAGATCCCCTTCTCCGAATTCAGAAGCGTGCAATAAGAATCATAAACCACGCTGGATATTTTGCTCATACCAACTGTTTTGTTTTGTTTTTTGTTTTTTTTTTTCATCAAAACAGATTTCTGAAAATTCCAGACCTATATTATTACAATCTCGGAATTTTCATGTATAAACTAACAACTAATTACCATCTGTTTTTATCCACATGTTCAAAAGGAACACTGTTATCCCACTTGCAAGAGTGACGCCTATATATAATATCACCTTCCCCGTACTTTTTTTTTTTTGCAAAGAAAACAATTATATTTACTGGACCCAGATATTGGAATGACCTCCCTCAAGATATTACTTCTTCTCTGTCTTTATTCACCTTCAAACGCAAATTAAAACAGATATTACTTAGTGCATACACACTTCCGAGTGTTTAGCAACTTTTTTTATACTCCCAGTCTTTTGTACTTGTCCGCAGCTTCAAGTACATTTTTTAATACATAGCATTCCTTTTCAAACACCGCGAGATCCGTATACAGTCTGGTTTGTGATTACTTTATCCTTTATCGATTTTTGTACTGATATAATTTTAGTTGGTCAAGACAAACATATCCGTTCTCCGAATAATATGTGCCTATATATTAGGGAACCGTACAGTTTTACAAGCGTTAAAGCTTTGTATGTAGGCCCCATCATATTTCTGATACTTATTTGTGATATCTTCATATGATATGACCATATACATTTGTGTCAAGAATGTTTTTTTCTTCTTCTTCTTCAATCAAAAGACATGATTCTTGTTTTATTGTCATTAATTTTGTAATCTCATCATTGAGGAAATGGAAATATGAAATTTGAACTGAACATCTTATTCATTCTTACACGGTCATGGATGGCTGAGTAATCATTCTTTTTGGACAATGGGTCAAGTTGGACTTGGGACCAAGTTTCAGTTATGAGACCAGCAAAAATCCTTTTCAATTCACTTTTTTTTTTTAATGTACAGACTGGTGAGACATACCTAGGGCCCCTCTTCTTTGCAACGAAAATGGATGCTTACAAATTTTAGATGAACATGTGATTCCTGAATTAATGGAAAATTTTCCTGTGCAACAAAGGGATGTGTTCAGACGCCTATGGTGGGCACAGGATGGTGCACCAGCCCATCGACTTGTTGCAGTAAGAAACAGATTGGCTGAGGTATTTGGAAATCGGGCGATTGCCTTGTATCATGATGTGGATTGGCCACCAGAATCTCTGGATCTGACTTCTTGCGATTTGTTTTTTCTTTGGGGTTTTTTCAAGAGCAAAGTGTTCATTATCCCTCAACCTGACATTGCAAAGAGACAAAGAATCACTGATGAATTTAAAGCTCTACGCCATCAAGCCACAATGATTCGCAGAGCTGTGCGTGAGATGTAGAAAAGAGCTAATCTTTGTGTGGGAAGGAATGGTGGCCATGTTGAGGGGCATGGGATGTAATGTTAAAAAGAGATATCCGGAAAAATAAAAACAGTGGTAAGTTGTGATTATTAATTTCATTATTCCATTTGTTAAGTTAATTTCTGATAAGGTGCATTGGTTCTTGCAGTGTCTAAACTTGGTCCCAAGTCCAATTTACCCCGCAAGTTGTCTAAAAAGAATGATACCTTCGCCATCCATGACCATGTATGCATAAATATCATTTTGAAGAGGAGTATTTGCTGCTACTCACTTTGGTGTAAAGTTAACACAATCTTCACAAATTTGAAATCAAATCTTGTTGCGTGTTTTTTTTTATACGTACTGTATAAACAAAGAGACCCTAATTAAAGGATTGACCCACCTTATCTGCCCACTACACATGTATTTTTTTTTTTCAGTCCAAACCGATTTTGTATAATGAACTTTCAATTTCTCTTAGAATCGTATGCTCTCTATTTCAAATGTGCTTTCTGATTATCTTGCAAAACGTTAAATTTTCAATCGCCCATCTCAACCAAAACTATACTGTATCTCTTTAGAATACCTTGCCTGTTTAAAGTAATCTCTGTGTACAGATAGACCGCCTCCCCAAAAGAGAAAAAAAACAACATACTCACATACACACACACATTCATATGCACATACACACGGACACAAGATATAATAAAGACAACTGAACACACAAAAACAGAATTCATCCCGTCATTCTTAGTTGTTACAACTGAAAAAATAATGAACCAAACGAACGTGCATGTATGACGTTGGCGATTACATTGGTCGTTATAAAAATATCGCACTAAAATGATTAGGTTAGTAAATTAGACTCTGTGCCCTGAAAATAGACATTAAAATGAAGGTGGACTATTTGAGCTCATAGTATGTTTAATATGAAGCTCCTTGTATAACAGAAGTTAACATGAAGCATGCCGAACATTCCAATTACAGTAACTCATTCGATCATTCTGTTCAAAATGATTCAAATCAGAGATAGGTTGGCATGATCAACGTCACATCGTGCAGAACTCTACAGAGCAGAGTTCTGTGACTGTACCATGGCCACCATGACGACGAAAGAGATAAGGGAGGGGGAGAGGGGCAAAAGGGGAATCGTTTTGTAGTCCGGGTTTCAAATTGGCAACTTTATTCGGTTGGCTGGTCAGAGAGATTTGGAGAAGTTCATTTGCTGTAGAGGGAGACTGGAAGAGTACATTTTACTGAAGGGGTGTTTCCCCATTACCACTTTGTATACATTGTACGGTATAGACCCGGATCGAATCGGCGGTGGGGGATCTTATCGGCGGTGAGGCAAAAATCACGCCGATTGGATCTGGGGGATCTGATATACCGGCCAAAGTCCGCCGATAAGTTCCGGCGGAACTTATCGACTGGCCGGAACGGATCGCCTGTGACACCGGCCGGCCGGCCTGTCTTCCCTTGTGCATAACATATGTGGCGTACGTACGTATACTGTACTATACTATACATATACGTACACTTTGTACAGTACAGTAGACCAAGCGTTATGGGACCGGACGCGTACATGGAGTCACTTTGAAGAGCAAATCCAACGATTTAGCAGGTTAATTCTCACGCCGTTTTCAGAGTATGTTGTCTAGTAGGCCTATATGAGGAGTCTATATCAAGTCTTTAAGGTAAAGGGTGCATATTCTATGTAAAATAAGTAAGTTTTCATGCGGGTGTCCGGAAACCCAACCCCCCATTATACTTATACTGTATGTGCGGGACTTCCGCGAGTGCGACGTGCGTAAAAGTTTGGGACGAACATCTTCGGACGTCTTGACCCACAAAGGTACGTGAAAAACGCTGAAAAATGATGTTAGTTTTCGAATTTTCGACCCATTTTATAAAACAAATGATGCACAGGATTATTTCGTGGCGTTAGTGTAGGCGTAGCTCACTCTCGGGTATTTACAATGTAGTGCAACATGCACTCGGCTTCGCCTCGTGCATGTTTCACAATTGTAAATACCCTCGAGTGCACTACGCCTACACTAATGCACTCTATCCTGTGCATCATTTGTATAGTAATGTACGCGTAGAAGAAATAAAATGTATGTAAATGTACAGCGCTGGATTGTAGGTTAAGATTTTTTTTTTTTTTTGTCACGCGACAGTTATTTAAGGCATACAAAACGTACACAAGCCCGGATACAATAGTTATAGAATCTTCTGACACTGGGATACTTACACAATAGAATGAGCGGTTTCTGGGCATGCAAGAATAGATTGGTCGTTTTTGTGTTGAGTGTAGTTTTTGAATTTGCGTTTAGAAAATGCACCTTGGAATATGACAAGTCACTGTGTGGGGCGTGGCTACTGTTATGATCATGCGCAATGAGTAAGGTGCTGGTCACGCCGTGCCAAGAGTCAATAAGAAGGAAAGAGCCAGGTACAAAATTTCTATAGCAAGTGCTGCCAGGAACTGCATGGTGATGTATAACTGGAATTTTCTGCCACTGTTTTTTTTAATGTACACAATATACAGGGAATTCTATGTTAGGCCTACGTGTAATGTGCCATGAAAGAAACACCCGTAATCGTGGCTAGCCAGCTACCTTCTCTGCTTTAAGTTACATTAATGATACTATGTACCATAAAACAGGGATGCAGAAGAAAGCGTGAATAATGTTTTGCACACAATCATTAGAGTATTTTAATTTTATGGAAACATTTTAATGAAAGTGAGTGAGAAGGGGAGAGCTCACAGCAACTCCTCTTGTAAGAACAAGGGATATTGCACTAGTTCTTTTTTGTATATATTTTTGTTCTTGTCGGTGTTGTTTTTGTATGTTTCTAAAAGTGCAAGGTGATGGAATATAAAATGAGTAGGAAATCAGATACATTAAGTTTAGTCTCTTTAGATGTTAAGGGTCTTAGGGAAGTTACCAAAAGAAATGCTATAGCTAAATGGAGTATGGAGAGAGGAGATATAATTTTTCTTCAGGAAACATTTAGTACAATTGACTAGAGGACCAGTGGAAGAGGGAGTGGAGCGGGCACTGTTTTTTTTTTAGTCATGGGAGTAACCACAGTCGGGGAGTCTGTGTCCTCATATCAAATAAATTGAAGTTGAAGGTATTGAAGCATGAGGGTGACTCAGAAGGGAGATACATATTATTGGAGATTGAAGTATCCAATACAAGTTACATTTTCTGCAATGTTTATTTTCCGGTTCGAGAAAAACAGCAAGAGCAAATTGATCTTTTAAACAAGTTAAAGGTCCAGTATACCTTTGGGAGCAGTGATTTCAAAAATGTTCAAGATATCACATTTAATGCATATGTGTAGGTCTGTTGTATCATAAAACATCCTACCATATGAAATATTTGCCATAAAACCTAAAATATAAGGAGATATCAGGATTTTTCTCAATAAACCGTAACTGTATACGGTTTAGTCTGGAAACATTTTTATTATAACTATTGTTCACATTTTGTGTATTTAACAACACTTAACATCCATTATACGGATTCAAATTTTGACAGTGGTTGTTTCTATCCCTAACTCACATTTTAGAACTATTTTAAAGCACTAATGCTTTCATCTGCAAATGGTAAATTATGCCTTTAAGTGATCATCTCAACAATTTTAATGTAAAAAACTCCCTTATGATTATTGGTGGGGACTTTAATATGATTCGAAATTTTGATTATGATATTTCGAGTGAAAGGAGTACTATAGGCCATCAGTTTAGTTTAGAATTCGAACATTTTCTTGGAACCTTCGATGCGTTAGACATATGGAGGAAAAGAAATCAAGATAAGATCCAATTTACATACAAGCAGAAGAACCCTCTAATACAAAGTAGGTTAGATTATTGGATAATTTCTAATCAACTGGAGAAGCAAATTTCAGAGTGTAATATTTTCTCATCAATTGCCCCTGATCACTCGGCTATTCATTTACGATTGTTTTTGAATTATAACATCCTAAAGAACATAGGACCATCTTATTGGAAGTTTAATAGTTTGTGTTTAGATAAAGAATATGTACATCTCCTGAGAGCAGAAATTAAATCTATAATACTAGTAGAGCAAGGAAAGAAGGAGTTTACAGATGTTAGAGTCCTTTGGGATTTTGTTAAAATGAAAATTCGTGAAATAACAAAGAAATATTCGAAAGGAAAGGCGCAAGAAATACAGGAAAAAAATATGGAAATTACAGAAAAATATTTCTGATTTAGAACAATTGTTAATTATTTCCAAAGATAATGATATTTTACATCAATTAGAATTGAAAAGAAATGAGATGAAATTATTATATGATCAGAAAGTAGCGGGGTTAAAAGTGAGATCGCGAGCTAAGTGGTTTGAGGACAGTGAAATTAATGAAAATTATTTTAAACAATATTAGCATCTAACCAGAGGAAAACATTTATAGATAAATTAAAATTAGAAGATAATGTAGAAATCACTGATCCGAAGCAGATTCTGAGAGAATTCAAAAAATTTAACCAAAATTTGTATACTCAGTGTGAGATAATAGACAATAAAGAGGATCTTTTTACTGATATGCCCCATTTTAATTTTTATTTGAAGTTAGTAAAAAATCATGTGATGAGAAAATTACAATGGGTGAATGTATTTCGATATTAAATAAAATGCCTTTAAATAAATCACCAGGAAATGATGGATTAACAGTTGAATTTCATCGAACATTTTGGTCTGATATAGGAAACCTTGTTTTAGAATCCTTTAATGCATCTTTTGAGAGAGGGGAATTATCAATCTCACAAAGACAGGGCGTAATAACAATAATTAAAAAAGAAGATAAAGATCCTTTATATATTCGTAATTACCGACCAATCACTCTTCTTAATGTAGACTATAAACTTTTATCTAGAGTGTTAGCTGAAAGAATAATATTGGTATTAGGAGAAGTGATACACGTAGATCAAGTTGGGTTTTTAACTGAGAGGAATATTGGAGAGGCCATAAAAGGATTATTGATGATATTATATTTTATACGCAGGTATACAATGTGCAGGGCTATTTAGTTACAGTCGATTTTGAGAAAGCTTTTGACACCGTCTCACACTCTTACATGAAATTATTAATGACAAAATATGGTTTTGGTCCACATTTCTGTAGATGGATAGAAGTATTATACAATAATGCAATTAGTTGTGTTATGAATGGAGGCTTCTCCACGGGATACTTCGAAATAGGCAGTTGAGTAAGGCAAGGGGATCCCTTGTCTCCATACCTTTTTTGTTGATTATAGAAACACTAGCATTGTTTATTCGGAATGAAAAAGATTTAAAGGGTATTTTGATTGGTGATATGGAGACAAAGATAGTAATGTATGCAGATGATTGTTCAATTTTTGTGAAAGAAAAACGTGATAATATAGAAAGATTAGATAATATATTGGATTCTTTTTATTACATATCAGGTTTAAAAATAAATAGGGATAAGACATATATTATGAAACTGGGGTCTTCTAGTAAGATTAATGATAACCTGACTGGAATAACGCTGGACAAATTGGTTCAAACAGTTAAAGTGTTAGGAATATATTTTTCTTTAGATATTAATGTTAAAAAAGAAATGAATCATAAAGAAATTTTGAGTAGAATAAAAAGATTGTTGGGATGGTGGAAGCAAAGGGATTTGACCCTCTTTGGGAAAATTCAACTGGTTAAAGTATTTGCTATATCTAAACTATTATACGTTTCTTCAATAATGTCAGTACCTCGATGGGTTTTCAGAGAGGTAGAAACGATTTGTTTTAATTTTATTTGGAATGGTCGTGACAAAATAAAGAGAAACTTACTGTATATGAATTATGATAATGGGGAATGAAAATGCTGAATTTTAGGTACATGGTGTATGCCCAGCGCGTAATGTGGATTAAGAGACTTTTTAGAGGTGATAAGAATATGAAGTGGAAACAGTTTTTTGAATATGTATTTGAGAAAGTGGGAGGGAGATTAATTTTTCACTGTAATTATGATCCCCGGTTATTAAACATTCAAGCGCCGAATTTGCATTTAGAATTTTTAGATATATGGAATTATTTGAAAGGAAAGAATGTTATTAATAAAGAAACGCACAATGAAAATCAAATAATTTTTAATATAATTTTTATTTAAGGAAGGAATTTTTCTTTTAATGAAAAATTATTTAACGCTAATGTTTTTCAAGTTAAACACGTTATTGACGCTGGTGGAAAAATTAGATCAGGGGCGCATTTTATTAGAAAGGTTTTAAATGTAGACGATTTAATTTCTCTTTATGAATTGTACAATAATTTTCCAGCAGAGTGGAAGGTGGCGAGAATAGGTAATGTGAGGGATATATTTTGAATGATAACCCTGCTGATGTTTTTGAAATTAATCTGAATATTAACAAAAAAGTGTACCCCTTAGTGTCAGTATCTTCAAAAATGATTTACAATATTTGTATTGGTACAATTGAAGATTCTTTCCTTTCCAAACACCCAGAAGTATTAGCTTTAAACATGGATAGATCGGCAACTGCAGTTTGTTTCTCTATTCCTAGAATTTCAACACTAGACTGGAAGCTGAGAGAATTCCAGTATAAGCTTCTGCACAATGTTATTTTTTGTAATGATAAACTTTACCAGTTTGGAATAACACATTCAAATCTGTGCTCCTTTTGTAGGGAAGAGGTCGAAACATATCATATATTTCATGACTGTCCTTTAGTTTATCGAATATGGAACGAGGTAGGAAATAAACTAAACTTTCCTCAGTTTATCAATATAAATTGGCTGGATGTTTTACTTGGATTCAGGGAAAATGTCAAACTCAATGCCTTGTTGAATCATGTGTTAATTTTGATTAAGTATATGATTTATGCTAATCGTAAAATTGGAAGAGTTCCAACCTGTGAAGAAATATGTAGGGCAATTGCCACCTCAAAATAGTCTGAATATGAAAAAGCAACATTAAAGGATAAATTGACATTACACTACGCGAAATGGGAAAATTATACTTCATGAAATACCGGGTTTAACTATTGCATCTTGTTAAGATATATATATATATATATATATATATATATATATATATATATTGTATTTACCTCAGTCAATCTATTTAAAATGATTTGAATATCCTGTGTTTTCAGCTTTGCCCCCTCCACTTGTTTATTTTCTCTGATCCTCATACCATTAAAACTTAATCAAATATTATCTGGCTTTGAATCTCCACTTGCATAAGACCCAGAGAGATATTAGTCATTATGATGTTCATAACTGGTGAATAGAATACATTTTAAAGGTTTTGTAAGTCCATTACCTCTCACGTTTTTTTTTTGTATCTGTTTTAGATAAAATCTTTATTCAGACTGGTGACTGAATCAAGTCAAATGTGCACAATTTATGTATGTTTTATCTATATTTTGCACAGAACCTATTGTTGTCCGTTAAACAGTGTATTATAGTTATATTTTGTGTCACTACAATGTAACAATTTCATTTGATTGGTCTGAATAAAGGCTATAAAAAGCGTCAAAAAAAAGGTACATCTGTGTGCTTTTTGTTTCGTTTTGTGTTGTTTTAATGTTGTTGTTGTTTTATATATTTTGTTTTAAAGAATGTATTATCATTTCATGTATTGCGAATTTATGGCAAGAGGAAGAAAAAAAAGTACATAATGTATTATGTAAAACAAAAAAGTACTTCATGTACAATGATTACATTAATGCGAGAAAGAAAGCATGACTCGAGACTGGAACAATTATGAATAACACAAACAAGTTTTCGAACACTGTCAGTCATCTTTAATTTTGTCATCCAATATTAACTGAATTATTGTATTTGAGCCCCCCCCCCCCCCACACACACAAAGTAATTGGAGAGGAGTCTTAATTTCCAAACAAAAGGGATGTTGTGCAATGAAAGACAAAGTTGTCACTACCCCAATGTTATGCCTTCCATTCCACCATAATGATGATGATTGAATATGTTATTTCACCTCCGGCCAGTCAATGACCTCTACCTACATAAAGAACAATCAAACCACAATTTACGACCAGGTTGGGTCAAATCCGAACATCCTGTCCTACCCTTTCATCATTATCTTGAGAATTGTTGTTGAGTCCAAATCTGATAACATACTACATTCTTTCTGAAACTATATAGTCCCGCCTTTGTTTTCATAAAACTAAAGTTTCGCCAAATTGAAAACCTTTTTTAATCATTAAGACTCCACCCCATTCACCCTTTGTTTGTATGTTATAATAAATAATGTCTATCACTGACGGACGTAAGATGTATAAAATGCAATTGTATGATTTCGTGTGTGTGTTACCCGACTGGGGGAAAATAAGAGGTTCGGTGTAATAATGTCAGAGGTAAAAATGTCAGTGGTAAAAATGGCAGAAGCAAAAAATGTCAGAGGTAAAAATGTCAGAGGTAAAAATGGCAGAAGCAAAAAATGTCAGAGGTAAAAATGTCAGAGGTAAAAATGTCATAGGTATTAATGTCAGAGGTAAAAATGTCAGAGGTAAACTTATGTCAGAAGTAAAAATGTCAGAAGTAAAAATGTCAGAGGTAAAAATGTCATAGGTAGATAATTAATGTCAGAGGTAAAATGTCATAGGTATATAATTAATGTCAGAGGTAAAATGTCACCAAATGGCACCAAATAAGACCGCCTCAAATGAACATAGTATAATAATTGTGTTTGAGTTTTTTCCTTTCTCTCATATTTTTTCCTATTTTAAAAACTAACTTGAGGCCAAACCACATTTTGCTTTGTTTTGTTGTACTTGTTTTTACTTTCATTATATGGCAAGTGCTCGGTAAATCTATCATATACCAAGAATAGTAATAAAGGGCATAACAGACCCCGATTTGTTTACTTTCATCTAATAATCCTTTAGAGGATATTGTTGGAATGCCTTAGGTTAGCGGCATGGTCTTTGTAAAAATATCTGAAACGATACCAACCAAACGCTTGATTTCCTGTTTGGTTTTTTATCAGTCATCACACACAGTGACCCCCCCCCCTCTTCACACACACACACACACACACACACACACACACACATTTTATGTAGATAATCATACACTGTTTGTGATGCCACATTCTTTCCAATCCTTGACTGTATACCTACTGTATTGTGCACAAACTAAAAAGAAAGTAATTAATAAGAAAATACAGAATATTTTTAATCCTAACTTCTAGAATATTCATTGGAATGTTACAAATGAGGTATTACTGGAAAGTTCTAATTTTGTTCTATCCGATGATGGACTTATTTTGAAATGTTTAAAAATGGCCCTGAGACCACTTTGCAATAAAACTCTTCATTTGCAAATCTAACATACCGTTTGTTTCCTGTTTTCATCAAAGTCAAGTAGAACGTGTATTTTATCAAACAATGACCTTTCAGAACTTGTATTAATTCATTCACTCATTGGTTGATTGATTGATTCATTGAATAAATAGTATTGAATTGATTTGTATGCCACGGAAAAATCATCACAAACCATCTACTCTACATTGAGCTGCAGTTTGTGGGTGTTGTTGTCATTATGTTCATCATTAAGACTAAGATAACGCGTCCCTATTTAATTTCACGAGTTCATCCAAAAAACAAAAACAAAAAACAAAAAACAAAAAGTCCGGAGACCATGACGAAGGTAGGGGAAAAAGTGATAGATAGTGTTATAAAGAATTAATTTGGGGCTGGAAGAGATTTACAAAAATGAAAATGTGTGCAGAGGTTGATGACAGTAGAAGAAAAGGGTATGACAGTAATGTAGAGAATTACGAGAAAGTAGAAAAAAAAGAAGAATCAAAAATTGAGAAAGAAGGAAGAGAAAAGGAGGAGGAAATTAAAGGGGGAAAAATAGGAACGACGGGATTTGGATAGACAAGTGCTCCTAAATTTAGCCCAGAACTTGAGCAAACAAAACAGCCTTCGGTTTCCCGTTTCCGATTTTGGCCACAAATGTGTTTTGATAGCGGGTGCTATTTTTCCTGATGATAGTATTCACTCTTCCCCGTTTTCATCCCGTCATTACTGTTATGCGAACACTAATCCTGATGTGGTATTGAGAGGATTGTTTTGGCGATAGAATAACTAAAATATTTGAAAAAAGTTACCAATTTTCCGTATGTAGTAATTAAAAAAAGATAAATAAAACACATACATATGCTACTGACACCATGATATTAACAACGATTATCAACCATATACGTATAAAAAACAAAAACGCTTACTATAACCGGGCCCTTGTTCCAAAAATAACCTTTTCCCATTTCATCAAATGTAACCCTATCTTGTTTCTTCTTAAAGCGGTTTATTTTTCTACATCCCGATATTCTATTATCTTCTCATAAACTTCCTCAAAGGTAGGAATAGCACCTTCCGACCTAAATCGAAATGCATCTTTCAATATACAAATTGTATAATATTTGGTAGAAGGGTGATCCTTTCCAACGATCCCGATATGGATATTCTTTCACTCTGCATTCTAAACAACTTTCAACTTAAACGTGTCAATAACATTCGGCCGCAAAGGCCACCCCTCCAAACGAAAAAAAAAATGCTTATATGTTTTTACCTTTTGCTTAGAAAAAAGAACATTGATTATTTTCAACAAAATCAAATTAACAAAAACAATTCTTAGTGGAAAGATGAGCAATGTATATTCTTTCTGGTCAGTTTATTCTGTCTTTATTTGTTACAAACACACACACACACAAAATGATTCTTGTAAACAACTCCATTTAAGTATTGCACAGAAATTCCATGATTTTCGTAAAAGGCATTGTGCTTCTCGGTCTTAAAAAATATAAGTTATTTCCTTTTTCGAAAAAATTAAATCATCATTACCATTTTTTATTCATAAAGTGTATTAACTGTGATTGCTGTAAATTTGTTATAAAAAAAAGGTCATAAACCTTTCCGGATGGGACATCTTGGAACAAAATTATATTGAGAAAAAAAAAATCAACGAAATACACGCAATTCTCTTTATCATTAAAAAAAAAAAATCT
The DNA here is from genome assembly GCF_964275005.1 of Diadema setosum. Taxonomy (NCBI): domain Eukaryota; kingdom Metazoa; phylum Echinodermata; class Echinoidea; order Diadematoida; family Diadematidae; genus Diadema; species Diadema setosum. The sequence goes on from NC_092697.1 coordinate 4,910,987, forward strand.
CGCTTTTTAAAGCTACATCACCCAAATTATGTGGCCACACACACACATACACCCTTACACCGATACTATACACATACGCGCACACGAGTGCAAACACATACACATAAACACTATCAACTTTCTTCTCACTTTCGGGAGAGAGGTGTTTTTGGACTTGCCATTCTTATTTATTTTCACAATATTGTTCACAACCATCGGTCTGTTGGCGTTGAAAGTGTTCATATTCACAATAAAAATCGCAAACTATACACACTAGGATATAAGCAAGATCGACGCTTGATTAATAGTTCCAAAATAATGGTAAAATTTTACAATATTCTAAACATTTAGAAGGTAGTAGAGGATTTGTGTCGACGGAATATACAGGCACAGCCCGATTTTGAAGAATCATTCTGGTGGAAGGATTAGGAAATAATTTTCATATCTTTCCTATAGGAATGTCAAGGGTCCGTGTCCCTGTTATCATTTGCAAACTTTATCCAAATGAACGATCTACAAACCCAGGTTATTGATGGATTTCGTCACAATGTATTCCCGAAAACTTGTGAGCACAGATCTATAATAGAAATGTCGCTACAGCGACTGGTTATACCCCCGCCAAACAACATTTCATAAGCTTTGGTCAAAAAACTGAGGAAGTAGTTAAATCCGCAAGATATTTCCTTGATCTTCTGCCATTAATATGCCGTTACCATGGCAACGTACTTTCGGGTACTGTCGAAAAATGCGTCTTGCACATCTACAACCAAAGGCACACATCTGTACCAAGTTTCATGGAAATTGGGCAAAAACTGAGGAAGTAGTTTGCAACACAAAATTTTCCATCATTTTGGCTCATAATACAGTATGTGAGCGTGTTACCATGGCAACATACTTTTTGTAACTGTCAAGAAATGTGTTATGCTGACCTATATCCTAAGACAAACATTCAATATGAATTCCATGAGAATTGGAAGCACACTGATGAAGCAGTTTTGCCATGAAGCATTTTACCCTATATTTTACCAATAACATGCCGTTACCATGGCAACGCACTTTTTGCCACTGCGGAAATATGTGTCTGCACATTAACATATTCAGATGAACATCTGTACCTAATTTCATAAAAATTGATCAAAAACTGTGGGAGGAGTTCGCGACGCAAGATTTGTACCCATTTTTGCCCATAATATGCCGTTACCATGGCAACGTACTTTTGGGTACTGTCAAAAAATACGTCTCGCACATCTACAACCCAAGGCACACATCTGTGCCAAGTTTTATGGGAATCGGTTGAAAACTGAGGAAGTAGTTCGCGACGCAAGATTTGCAACGGACCGCCCGACCGACCGCCCGACCGACCGCCCGACCGACCGACCGACCGCCCGACCGACCGCCCGACCGTCCGCTGATTCCTATATACCCCCTTCAAACTTCGTTTGGCGGGGGTATAAAAATGTAACATCATTATGTATACAATCAATATAATGTAACATCTTATACTGCTCCGACTTAACTGCTCAAGGGCAGTATAACTACAGAAAGTGTACAACGGTACATTTAAGCATTCACAATGATATAAAATTCACAACGCGCTCTTAAAACAAAACTTAGGCGCAGTATACATTGCACATGCTTGTGCCAGCTTACCATAATCATTCTTGGGTATGTGCTGCTGCTGCATACAGCGTTGTGTCAAGACAGTGTATTCATTCAATCGTATAGCGTTTTGTAGAATCTACTGACTCCGGCTGCATTATAGTGTCACAGAATGCTAAACAGAACAGGGATTTATCCAAACTGCTCGGAGAAATTATGCAGAATAAAATAAATCTGTATTGTATCGAAATTTATCTGGCAACTATTAAAGCAGGGCAATAGAATATATCGCCTTAAATGAAACGAACCATCTAGTCCTAAGGAGCAGCCACTATAAAACTGGAATACTTTAGGACAAATTCACTCCTTGAACTTGTTATGCTCATTCACATTTTCACGCGTAAGAAGGTCCAAGGCACTTTAAATATACATGCATTTAAACAGTAATCTAATCTGCATTCAAAGTTACGATATAGCCGTTAGCAAGTTAGAGAATGCTATGGCATATTTCTTATTTCTGCATACAGTTTCTGATAAGCGTCCTCATTCTTCGGTGCAGAAAACTTCTTCGTACGTGATTTTGTTTCCGTCATTGTTGTAGTCCGTATAAATTGCCCTTCCTGCGATGTGTGATTCTGAACAAGTTTCGCCCTTTATTTAAAACTGTTTTCCAATCCGGAGGGGTCCAAATTGTCTTATCCTCTTTACGAACAGTGAAAAAAACCCACCACACCAAACAAACAAAAGCGCCTTCGTTTCGTCAAATAATATTCGCGTATATAGAGTATAGTTTTGTAACATAAGTATGTTATGTCATCATGCATTCAGTGCTGTTTTCTGTGGTTTTTTTTTTTTATCTATTCTTTTTACTAGCATAAAGTCAGAGACAATTTATTTACGTAATATTCACATTCCTTATATTCATGTTATGTCATCATGCATTCATTACTGTTTTCTGCGTTTCGTTTTTTTATTCTTTTTACAAGCGTAAAGTCAGATACAATCATTTATTTACTCACGTTCCTTGTATTTGTATGTTCGTACTTCGTACAGATATGAATTATTCATAAAATCATAAAGCCTATGAGACTCTAGAAAGGCATAATTCTTGAATTTTGCAAAGTTATATATACAGTAACAAAAACTAACGAATAGGAGGAAAACCACTTTCATAAACACTCGTTCACTTTCAAAAACATCATTTTCCATTTACTCCAGATTTACGATTCCGAGCATTTTGTTCTTGTGAGATTTGTGTGTTTTTTTTTTGTTTTACAAGCCTCTCTGTCGTTGTAACATGATAGTCATCAGCTCTTGTGCACCATCACCGTTATCATAATTATCATTTACAACATCATCACCACCACAGCTGCTAATGCACCTTGAATTTACATAGGGGCAAACACATGCAAAGGGAACAAATTTCCCCAGATGGTATTATTTTGGTTGTCTCTTTCAGACACTAAGTGTAAATACACTGTAGATACCAGAGTAAAGCAAGCTGGTGAATTCATGTTGCTATAACAATTTACTGAAATTATGGTGATGATGATGATGATGATGATGATGAAACAGCATCTATACAGCGCCATTTATCTGTAGAAATATTCAAAGGCGCCCAGCTCCCACAAAGTGTCACACATCATCCACAAAGTTGCTGGAAAAGATAAGTCTTCAGTTCAGACTTGAATGTATTGAGGCTGTTGCAATTTCGAAGCTGGACTGGTAGAGAGTTCCACAGACGTGGCGCAACAGAAGAGAACGATCTATCCCCATACATTTTTAGGCGGGTATGATGGAAAATAACGACACTATATGTCAATTCACCCTGAAGTCATGTTTTCACATGATTTGCTTTATGATGGACAGTTGCCCTCGTGTCACTCTGTCGGCATGCAAATTGAATATTTGAAGAAAAGCATGATATAATGTGGTCATTACATAACATTTCTCTCACCACAAGCGTAGCAAACCATGTAAAAAATCCTATTTGAGTTTGACTTTCAACGGTGTGCACGTTGAGGGCGTTCTCTACACATGTGGGATATTTTGGTATACCGCTGCAATGTCGTCATCGTCGTCGTTGTCGCCACCGTCTCCGTCTACCCTTGGATCCAGATTAGCGTAGACGATCTTTTCACTGTTAGAGGACTCAATTACAACCTGCGCGTCAGTATTGACGTACAGTGCTTCATCACAGTCAGGCGATGGATTTGCCACCTTCCTAGGAGACTGAGTGTTGACGTACAGGGCTTCGTCACAGTCGGGCGACTGACTCAGACCCTTTCCATCTGTATTGGCGTACACGGCTTCATCGCAGTTAGACGACTCACCCGCAATCTTTCCATCTGTGTTGACGTATATGACATCTTCTTCGTCTTTGACGTCGTTCGCCGCACCGATGTATTCGTTGATGGTGTCGTATGTAAAGAAATACTCTTCCTTTATAAGCATACGAGATAATCAAATGCGAATAATTATTGGATTGTACTGCAAAATGCAATTATTGACAGAATTATTGACTCTTCATGCATATCCAACCCGTCAATCCCATGAATATCATTTGCCTTTGACGAGGGCGGTCTTTTCAAAATCTTTTTTCTCCTTTTCTGGACCAAAATTCTGGAATTCTCTTGATAACAATATAAAAGAAACATAAAGTTTTCATACCTTTTACTAAAAGTTAAAGAATGATCCAAAAAAAAAAAAAACTCGTCTGCAATATAGTAAGTTACTTTTTTTCTTTACTTTTGATTTTCAAAATTGTTTGATTTAACTACTTTTTGTACATCGGCGAGCCGGAGCTTCTGTGCCTCCAGTGCCCTGGTTATGACCCACCACTTCCTTCCCCCCCCCCTTTATTGTCGACCTCGGACTTACTACCTTCCTCACTAATCCTTCTGTCCTCTCATCCTTTCTTCCTTTACAAAATAGCCGTCTTGCGTTAATGTGCGTCCTCGCGTGTGCATGTATGGGTGTATTACTCTGTCTTTTTTGTATCACTGAGGCAAATTGCCTTCTTTTTTTTTTCAATTTGTTTTCTCATTTTTTTTTCTCACGAGGGGACTGCATACTACAAGCTCTGCTTTTTAGCAGTCCCCTCCATTTCCAGCGATTTTGTTTCTGCCTTTACCATATTAATATAATATTTCTTTGTATCTTTGTTGATAATTTACTTGTGTCTTTATCACATTTTATTATGTTCATCGCATTGTTGTACTGATTTCCTGACATCTGTATATACGAACATCTATTGTATATCTAACTATTTGTTTCTTGGAAATGAACTTGAACTTGAATTATTTAAAGAGCACTGCACTCAGTGTCTTCTAAATTATATTACAAGTTATTCGCAGCTTGTACCCAAACCAACAAAATTTAGAACACAATGATCTAGCTGTCTGAGGTGAAATCAAATCTTTTATGAAACATAAAAAGAAAATGAATGGGAAATGAGCGATACTAAAAAAAAAAACTCTCAGAGAATTAGATAGTGGTAACATCACTGCTCTTATCATGCTTGATATGAGCTCAGCTTTTGACACAGTTGATCATGCTATTCTGATTCAACGATTGAGATATTTGGGCATCAAAGGAACTGTTCTTGATTGGTTTATATCCTACTTATGTGATCGATCTCATTATGTTAGAATTGGTGATTCTACCTCTTGTAAAACTATGACAAAGTTTGGTGTACCTCAAGATTCTGTTGGAGGCCGCTGCTTTTTTCTCTGTATATGCAACCAATTAGTGAAGTATTTCGCAAGCATTGTATTAGTTATCATAGTTATGCGGATGATATACAACTATATTTGTCTTTTAAACCCACTGTGTCTTCATTGTCATCCGCCATTGCATTATTTGTCTAAATCTGCAGCTGAGATACTTATTCATGCTTTGATTTCTTCTCGGTTGGATTTTTCGAATTCATCGTTGTGTAATCTTTCAAAAAAAGATGTCACAAAACTTTAACGGTTGCAAAATTCTGCTGCCCGATTGTTAACTTTTACTAATAAGTTTGATTCCATGTAACCAGTTCTCCGTTCCTTACATTGGTTACCTGTAGAAAAAAGGGATTATTTTCAAGATTCTGTTATTAGTACATCATTCAGTTCATTCTTTTTCCCCAATATACATAAGTAATTCTGTTCAAAAATACATTCCGGCACGAAGGCTACGTTCATCATCAGATGCATTCTTACTCCAAACACCCAGAGTAAAACATGGGTATGGTGATCGTGCTTTTTCCGTTATGGGACCGAAATTGTGGAATCAGTTACCTCTTCAGTTAAGGGAACTGTCATCTACAGAGTCATTCAAATCCAAACTTAAAACTTATCTGTTCCTTTTATACTGAGGACTGTAATTGCTGTATGTCATTAATATTGGATCAATATTGTATTTTTAATTGGTATATGTTGTATTCTTTATTTGGTATATATTTGTTTTTGTTTACCATTTTCTTATTTGTTGAAATGTTTGAATATGTATATGCATGTAAATATATATCTTTTCATTTTGAAGCGCCATGAGCACTGAAAAGTGGACCTGTGCGCTATACAAGTAGCCACTATTATTATTATTATTATTATTATTATTATTATTATTATTATTATTAAAAGACCAAACTCAGCTGAGACTTGCCTCATTTTTAACCTTGGGCACATGCCTCATTCTGATGCATACCTCACTTTGAGACTTGCCTCATTGTAAACCTTGCCTCACTCTGAAACTAACCCATTCTATACCTTGCCTTACTCTGCGACCTGTGTCATTCTTAACCATGACTCACTGTGAGATTTGAATCATAAACTTTTCTTACTCTAAGACTTGCTTAACCTTCCACCACTGTGAGACCTACTTCATCCTTGACTCACTCTGAGGTATGACTCACTCTGAGATTTTCCTCATTATTTACCTTGCCTCCTTTGAGACCTGCGCCATCCTTGACTCACTCTGAGATTCGACTAACTCTGAGATTTGCCTCATTAACCTTGCATCCCTGTGAGACCTGCGTCTTCCTTAACTCACTCTTAGATTTGCCTCAGTGTTTACCTTGCCCCATTGTGAGACCTTTGTCAGCCTTGAGTCACTCTGAGATTTGCCTCATTAACCTTGCCTCACTGTGAGACCTGCGTCATCCTTAACTAACTCAGATTTGACTCACTCTGAGATTTGCCTCATTATTAACCTTGCTTCACTGTGAGACCTTTGTCAGCCTTGAGTCACTCTGAGATTTGACTAACTCTGAAATTTGCCTCATTAACCTTGCATCAGTGTGAGACCTTTGTCAGCCTTGAGTCACTCTGAAATCTGCCTTATTAACCTTGCCTCACTGTGAGACCTGCGTCATCCTTGACTAATTCATATTGCACTCACTCTGAGATTTGCCTCACTATTAACCTTGCTTCACTGTGAGACCTTTGTTATACTTGACTCACTCTGAGATTTGACTAACTCTGAAATTTGCCTCAGTAACCTTGCCTCACTGTGACACCTGTCAGCCTTGAGTCACTCTGAGATTTGCCTCATTAACCTTGCCTCACTGTGAGACCTGCATCATCCTTAACTAACTCAGATTTGACTCACTCTGAGATTTGCCTCATTACTAACCTTGCTTCACTGTGAGACCTTTGTCAGCCTTGAGTCACTCTGAAATCTGCCTTATTAACCTTGCCTCACTGTGAGACCTGCGTCATCCTTGACTAATTCAGATTGCACTCACTCTGAGATTTGCCTCACTATTAACCTTGCTTCACTGTGAGACCTTTGTTATACTTGACTCACTCTGAGATTTGACTAACTCTGAAATTTGCCTCAGTATTCTTGCCTCACTGTGACACCTGTTAGCCTTGAGTCACTCTGAGATTTGCCTCATTTTTAACCTTGCCTCACTGTGAGACCTTTTTCAGCCTTGAGTCACTCTGAGGTTTGACTCACTCTGAAATTGCCTCATTATTAACCTTGCCTCACTGTGAGATTTGCCTCATTAACCTCGCACCACACTGAGTCTTGCCTCAATATAAACCTTGCCTTGGTTGAATACTCTGAAGCATAGGTCATACCGATCCTTCTCTCATTATAAGTCTCACCTCAGTCTGGACCATGTGTGGTCGCTCGACTCTCAACATCTTCACGGTCTGGAAGACATCTACAGCACCCTCCTTGTCAAGCTGATGAATGCACTCCATGACAGCACAGAACACTCCTGTGCGACCAACACCGTTCCTACAACAAAAATAACAAAGAAAAGCATTACTAGGATATTTGTCATGGCATTCTCCCGGCTTCTCAAAATAAAATCCTACACAGTTAAATTTCCACGATATACTGACATCATCCACAGTCCGAGCCTAGATAGAAAGAAATTTATTTGTTTGTTGATGTGATACTCTATGATGAATAGTTTATTCAAAAGACATCTTCGACAAGTTCAATATGAATAAAAAGATGCCTTTGTTTTGTTTTGTTCATGTTACTGTTTCCTTTCTTCTTTATTTTTTTCTCTCCCTCTATCACGGCGGGAGGGGGGGGGGGTAGCCGGGCCTTCCTTTTTATTTTGCATAATACATACGAGTATACAGGGTCTTGCCACTTGGCACTCATACATTTGGGTTTTTTCAGAAAAAAATATATTTGGTTTTATATTTTGTTGTTTATCTTTGTTTGGTAGCAGCCGATGTTGCTGGAGGAGTGGCATAAAAAACTGTGAAGTGTCAGCCGGTTTTTGTATCGTTTTGTTCTTAATTGTCAGCCGGCGAACCCCGAAAGTAGAACCAAAAAAAAATATTAAGCCCTTTACACTATCAATTATCATCCAAAATGTCTCCATGGGCGTCCTGTTCCCATGAACTAGGCCCACTCATCTTTTAGAATATAGCATCAGCCCTGTATATTACATCTTCATTCCACACAGGCCCCCTGTACCGACTGTGTCGCTGCGTGACGGCAGCATCCATGAACTTACGAGCAATGAACCAGGAGAGGAAAGTCCGAGGAGCTCTCCCACGGGTGGCAACGACGGAGTCTCTTCACGAGCTTCAGTAGTGACCTTGCGCAGGTAGAGTTCTCTGCCGGGCTGCGCGGCCAGCGCCGGAGCTGATACTGGGTCACGTTCCTCGGAGTTCGGATCTGTAATTAAGATTATGATAATATGAACCTTTTTAAATTCAATCAATTTGTTCAAAATCGAAATGAATTATCATTTTGTTAAGCCATTGTAAAAGAGAAACACGAACTCCAATCTTTTACGATAATGTCGCTAACTGAAAACTCAATTGTGAATTGAGCAATTTAGCATTATGGAACTTCTGCAAACAAAACAATCAAATTCGTATGAACAACAAACGATTACACGAAATAGAATTTACTTACATTACTCTACCTCACACAAAGTGTAGATAAATATCACCACTGACAAGTACAGCACCAAACAACAGATACTAGTATGCAGTTTCTGGGACTTGACGGGTACAATTACGACACTTGGCCTTGTAAATATGACAGCATAGTTGACCCGAAGTTTGACTTTTCATTACTTAAATGTATTGCCTTTGCAAAGCCGGCTTTTCATTGGTTGAAGGTCTTCGCCTTCGCGAAGCCGAAACATCTAGATGACTTGCCTCCTTGCATGTCCTGCCGGGTCCAGGAAACCGAAATTATGGTACAATTGTATCTGACATCTCGACTGCTCGCCCTCTCAAATCTAAGAATTCAAGGTGACGAGATCTCACATCTCTACTGCTCGCCCTCTCAAATACAAGAATTTGAGTTGACGAGATTTCACATCTCGACTGCTCGCCCTCTCGAATTTAAGAATTCGAGGTGACGAGATCTCACATCTCAACTGCTCACCATATCGATTCAAAGGATTCGAGTTGACGAGATTTCACATCTCGACTGCTCGCCCTCTCGAATTTAAGGATTCGAGGTGACGAGATCTCACATCTCGACTGCTCGCCCTCTTGAATCTAAGAATTCGAGGTGACGAGATCTCACATCTCGACTGCTCGACCTCTCGAATCCAAGAATTCGAGGTGACGAGATCTCACATCTCGACTACTCGCCCTCTCGAATCAAAAAATTCGAGGTGACGAGATCTCACATCTCGACTGTTCGCCCTCTCGAATACAAGAATTCGAGGTGACGAGATCTCACATCTCGACTGCTCACTCTCTCGAATGTAAGAATTCGAAGTGACGAGATCTCACATTCCGACTGCTTGCCCTCTCGAATTTAAGAATTCGAGGCGACGAGATCTCACATCTCGACTGCTCGCCCTCTCAAATCTAAGAATTCAAGGTGACGACATCTCACATCTCGACTTCTCGCCCTCTCGAATTCCAGAATTCGACGTGACGAGATCTCACTTCTCGACTTCTCGTCCTCTCGAATACAAGAATTCGAGGTGACGAGATCTCATATCTCGACTCTTCGCCCTCTCGAATCCAAGAATTCGAGGTGACGAGATCTCACATCTCCACTGTTCGGCCTCTCGGATCCAAGAATTCGAGGTGACGAGATCTCACATTTCAACTGCTCGCCATATTGATTCTAAGGATTCGAGGTGACGAGATCTCACCTCTCGACTGCTCGCCTCTCGAATCTAAGAATACGAGGTGACGAGATCTCACATCTCGACTGTTCGCCCTCTCGAATCCAAGAATTCGAGGTGACTAGATCCCACATCTCGACTGTTCGCCCTCTCGGATCCAAGAATTCGAGGTGACGAGATCTCACATCTCGACTCTTCGCCCTCTCGAATCCCAGAATTCGAGGTGACGAGATCTCACATCTCGACTGCTTACCCTAACGGGTCCAGGAGGTCGAGATGACTTCATCTCGACGCCCCCCCCCCCCATGAGTCCAGGAAGTAAAAAAACGAGCTTTTTAGCCTCATGTGTCCAGGAATTCGAGATAACGATTTCCCACCTGTTGACTGCTAGTTCTCCAGGGGTCGAGGAAATCGAGATAATGAGATCTCGCATCGCGTCGCCTGCCCTCTCGGGGTAATGGAGGTTGATGTGAGAAGATCTTACTAGGGGTCCAGGATGTCGAGATAATGAGATCTCATATCTTGACTGTTTGTATTCACGGGTGGAGGAATTTGGGGTGACGAGATCTCATATCTCACCTGCTCACCCTCCCTGATCCAGGATATCGAGATGACGAGAATTAACATCTCATGTGGTCACCCTCTAGGGGTCAAGGAAGTTGAGGTGACGCGATATCACGTCTCGTCTGCTCGCCCTCACGAATCAAGGAATTCGAGAGGACAAGGTCTGAGATATCTTGCCTATTTGCATTATCGGGGAAAACAAAACAAGGTCAGGAAGGCAAAGAATCATCTTGTCTTCTTCGGGGCATTAATAATGTTCCGCATCTACGATATGCAAACTTCTTATCCATACAAGCTCTCTTTGTTCGATATCATACACCTCGCAATGAAATCATGTAAAATCAAATCAAGATTAACCGTTGGAGTGCTATCAAATCGGGATTAATCGTTGGAACTATTTCTTTTATTACCCATGAACTCTCGACGGTCAGACATCTGACGATGATGTCGACATCCTGCTTGATAACTGAAGCTGAGATCGTGTAGGGTCCGTATCTCCTGTATCCCGAGTCAGGCCAGTACTGGACGTCGCTCTACAGTGGAATACAAGCAAGCATTTTTGGAGTGATTTCGTGTTGAAAAATTCTCCCTTGCTACTTGTACATAGAGAGTCACTCACTTCGAGTTACAGGGATGGACCTATCCTTCTTCGAACTGGTAGATCACGAAGGCTAATGTGGAATCATAAATGATGTCAAAATGACATTATCTTATAAGATAAAGTACGCCCTTCCACGCTGTTAGTTAGTCATTGCAAACAATTCATGAAGTTACTTTTTCTAAAGCCAATCATAAATGAAATTGTCAGTTATACGAACTGACAAATCTTTGCCACTAACAATACAAGGTTTGTTCATGAGTAAACTTTCAGCTTATTTTAATTTTCAATCAATACAATCTTAACATTGCAGGGTGTTCGTTTTGATTGCGAGGAAAAAGCTGTTAGCCATGGAAATCCTGGGTTTGATGTTGCAGCAATCGCATCTTACTCGTTTGCGAGTAAAGAATAAATGATGATAATCATTATGATCGCTATATTCATTGTTACTACTGCTTGTCCAGTAGGCTTTGTCATCAGTAATAGTCTAACAAAAGCTAGGTAAAAATTCCACACCATTATGACCATGGAACATGATAAACTGATTACCTTCCTGATAAGTGTGATAACCTGCACTGTGTGATAACCTGCCTGGTAAAACGAAATGAGATGGAAAGTCAGTGACATGGCACTGAATAGTCAAACATGTCAAACGTACCTTATCAGTCCCATAATTCTCATTCAGCATGATGATGTAGGCAGGCTTGTAGTCCGCTACCATTGTCCAGAAATCGCACACGGTGTTAGGCATCGGCATCTGCGTCGTGATGAAACTGCCTTGACGTGCCTATCAGGGCGGGAGATAAAACTTTCAAAGTTATTATGATTCCCTCTGTAACGCGCGGTTCGTAATGATAAATGGGTTCATACCGCCCGACTTTAGACTTTCATTGCTTGCCTGTCCCACCGCGTATTAATGACCAATGTTTCGTTTTTAAAGGGATAATATAGTATTGGTTTAGGTGAGGATTCAGCTTAAAACTTTTTGCAAGATACTTAGAAACCACTTCATGAAATGTTAAAACAGTGTAAAACGCATACAATTCCAAGAGGAATTCAAACTTTAATATATTGATGAAAATTGGTTTTGAAATGGCTGAGAGACCCTAAAACAAAGTAAACAAAGCGATTCTAATAACAGGTGGGTCCTATCTTTTTATTAGGATTGCTCTGTTTTGGATGTCTAATCCATTTCCATCAAATAAGCATTGGATTCCCTTTAGAATTATATGCTTTTTAATATTTCATAACAGGATTCTAAGTATTTCAAATCATCATAAAAACATTGGAAACCTGAAGCCGTATCACAACTGAAACTGTAACATCCCTTTAAGATGGTACTACCACAAGACAATCACAGCTTTAAATTGCATTCGTCAGTTAAATTGTTATTCTGGCAACGCAATCAGTATGGCACGATGATATTGGAAGGGAATCCAGTGGAAGTGGAATCGGTCATCTACGACTCGTAGGGCAACAAAGTGGAGCACTAGGCGTTGGACTGTGGGACTACAGACCGGTGGTGATATGAATGGACATCACATATAAACGGATAGCGCACGACTTGACAGCAACTCACCCTGACAAAGCTGGCGTTGATGTAGTCAGCTTCAGGGCTATCTCTCGTCTGTAGTATCACACGGTTCCTTTGCACTTTCGGAGGAACAGTGAAATGATGAAGAAGTGAGACTATGGGAATGCATGTTACAATCGCAATACGTCCTCATGATTCTTTTGGTCTCATCAGTGAATCTGCAGAATTTTGTGCTAGTAATGGTAATCATAATGACGTGAAAAATAAGGACCGAGGGATGGTACTGACTGATTACAGTGGTAGTATTAGTAGTTAGTAGCAGTAGTAGTAGTAGTAGTAGTAATTTTTCTCTTTTTTTTTTTTGGTAATCGCGGTACTACTTCTATTACTTCTACTGGTGCTTAATAAAGCTGTGATTTGACTTGGATTGATTTGTTTCACATGATCTCTAAAGTAGCATTTAACGTTTATAAGCAAGTAACTTAGTGATAGATTGATAGAGTGGCGGTGCTTGAGGGGGATGTCAGTATCGAGTTTGCAGATATCTGATGAATTTGTACTTACAGGGTAATGTGTTGCCATAGCGATTTTTTGAGCGGTTTTCTGCCATCTTTCCAGATCTCATTGAGCATTCGGGCGGATCAGGGCATAGCGTCTTCAGTTTCTAATTATAAAACCATAAACACCAAAACGACATCATGAATTAAATACATAAATATTTGAAAGACAAAACGACTCCTCCAATAAGATTATCGTAGTGACTTTAGGGGCACTCTCAAATTTATCTTTCTCACTCTAAACTTGCTTCTATAATGTCCGTGTGTCACATCATTGGTATCAAGAAATGACAGACACAGTATGTTCTGGTATGTTTGCTGGATGAGTCATCTTGAAGTATGTGGCTACGCCTGGTCCAGTTCGACCTTAGTCTGCAGACCCGAAGGACAGTCAGGCAATTGAACTTGCTCTCACCACATTATCTGCATGTGTCAGGGACCTACAGCTGTGGATGGAGGGTAATCTGTTGAAACTGAACTGTGACAAAACTGAATTCCTTGCTGTCGCTAATCCGCGGTTCCATCCCTTGATATCTGATGTCACCCTGACTGTTGGTAATGTCGTCATTCATCCATCAAGTTTAGTTAGAAGCCTGGGTGTCGAAATTGACTCCTCCATGAAGCTGAATCACCACGTTTCTTCTCTAAGCAGTTCGCTTCATTTTCATCTCTCAAATATTGCACGTATCAGGCCTTTCCTCGATAAGAAAGCTTGTGAGCATGCTGTGAGAGCTCTCGTTACCTCAAGAATAGACTATGCAAACTCCATGCTGTCAGGTACTTCTTCAAGTAATGTCCAGCGCCTTCAACGTGCTCAAAACCGTGCTGCAAAGCTGGTTTTTCTAGCCAAGAAGCGTGACCATGCCTCTCCTCTTCTTCAGCAATTACACTGGCTCCCTATGCAAAAGCGAATCGCCTACAAAATCCTGTCAATCACGTACAAATGTCTTCAGAATTGTGCTCCATCTTACCTCATGAGTCTACTTTCACGTCACCAATCTAAAAGACAAGGAATGCGGTCAGGCCAAGACCCAACCCGGCTGTCTGTCCCTAGGACTCTCACTCGGACAGGAGACAGATCCTTCTCAGCAGCTGCCCCACGCCTATGAAATCAGCTCCCTCAAAGTATCAGGGAATCACCATCTCTGTCAGTTTTCCAGAAGTCGTTGAAGACTTTCCTTTTCAATAACTGATTGATTCATTATGTACTTTTTTTTTCTCCTTGTTTGTTGTATTTTTTTCCTATCTTTCTTTTCTCCTACCTCCCGAGTGAAAGATGGATTTGTGAAGCGCTGTGATACATTTGTACTATTTGTAAGAGCGCTATAGAAATACTAATATTGTAATTGTACTTGTAATTGTTCGGTGCCATGACAGAGGCCACTTTCTCTAACCGTTGATGGCGGATTTCCCTTCCATAAGACTGATGTTATGGGCGAGAGCTATGTCTATGTCAGTATAAGTCGCCTAAGAGCAATTTCATTTTTTTAAATGGTAGCCTATAGCGTATGGCGCGAAAGCAACTTGCTTTATTCTGCCTCATCCGTAGCGACAAAATGAATTACTTCAAAATTGTCACCTTCACTCCTGAAAGAGCCGTCTAGCCGGCTTATCGCCTTTTCAACCAAAACGATGCCAGTGGGGCGAAAGTATAGAATATCGCTCTTCTCAAGTTCTAGCTTTTCGTCTAAAACAAAGGCATCTACGCATTTTCAAGCATGTTGCTTTTTCTCTCTCTCTCTATCTCTCTATTTTGAGCACGTGCCTTTTGATTAAAAACAAAGCACTTAATCCCCCCACGTTGTATTTTTTTTCTGATTTTGTGGTAATTCTCTAGTTCTATATTTTTTTTTCGAGCTTCACTGGAGTAAATTCCTTATTTTTGTATCTTCGGCGAGATATATACGGTATATATATATATATATATATATATATATATATGTATAATATTTATGTATATATACATATATAATGTACATATAAATCTCCTTACATATTATTCATTGAAGCGAACTGTACTTGCCTGGAATTCTTGATTGAGCCTCGAATGCATTCTGCCGCGAACGTTTCGCTTGAGACGGGCTAACTGCAGGGAAAAGTTTTTCCCTGGGATCTCCGTCTCTTCCCAGAGCAGATCTTCCAACACGGTGTTGTACACAAACTGGTACTGTTCCTGTGGTAGACAGGAGACGGAACGAAGAGGGCATCGACCTATTATATCCAGTGGTTTTCACGCCTAATGAAACTAATATCATCACATCTTGAGCATTGATACATAAGCACACATGCTCAAGCGCAAACACACACCCTCACACACACACACACACACACACGCACACACGCTCATATTTTCATATACTTACATATATGCGCTGAAACATTATCGTCAGCAAGTGCAGAACAAACTTTGAATACAACCTCAATGAAAGATCGTCATGTCAAATTAAGTTTTCTCTCGCCTGACATTCAGACCTTTTATAGGTATTGTAAATGAGTTAAGAAGAAGTCCAGCGCCCCTCTCAAGAAATTTTGCGTCGTCAATGATACTCACAGGAGTTTGCACCATGAATGGTCGACGATGCCGCATGTATTTCACGAATTTGTACACTTCCACCCTTTCCGAACGTCTCGCGTGTGCGACGACACTGTCGATTGCGATCACAACTCCTGTTCGACCAACGCCGGCGCTGTAAGACAACGAGTTCGATAAAGTAGCAGACAATGAAAGAGAGAGAGAGAGAGAGGGAGAGAGAGAGAGAGAGAGAGAGAACCTCAGGCAGAGCACAGCTATTTCATGTATAATACATCTATAAACAGGAAACTCTTTAAAAGTACTGGGTTTAATTTCATGAAAGAACGAACTATATTGCAGCACCTTCCCCCAAATACTGAGCTTCATTGAATAAACGCTTCATAGAAGATATGCAGACAAGTTTTTGCTTCACAATTTTTCTGAAAATTTATACGATTTTATACAAAGTATGCACAATTTCTCTGGGGGCTTATGTCACATTATACAAAAAAGTGGATAATTTGTTACCTTGTATTATTGTTATGGTTGTTGTTTGGGATATCTCAGGGAAGACAAAAGTCGCGGTAATACAAGATATGACCCGTGTCTGTGATAGTTCGTAATAGGAATACGAGGTTAAGACTACATGTTTTTACTATGGTAGATATAAATAATAACGAATGGATGAACACCCTCAAAGCTGAAGACTAGATTCACGAGTTTTATTTTGAATTAAATTGATATGCTTGACTTTTGCAGTTGTATTCAAATATGAAAACATACATGTTTTTTTGTTCATACGCAAAGACAAAGGAATGTTGCCAAGTACTACCCCATGACATTAATGAGTGCACTTAGGTTAAAGGAATCTCTTAAAGAGAAAAAGAAGTTTTGCTAATTTCTGCAAAACAGTTCTTGTACAGTGGATATGAATATGCAAATGAGCTTACCATGTCATACCCTCACAATTTTCTATTGATATTGTACAAAAAAATGACGAACATTCAATGTTTCTGTCATTGAAGTTTGAAACATGATGCTATTTCTAGTTGAATAACTACAGAATAGTGATCAGTTAGATATACGAAGATTTGGGCCTCGGGCATAATTGCGTTCGAATGAAAAACTGGAAATTCCAAAATTTTATGATCAAACTACATGGTACTTGTGAGGGGAAGACAATATACATGCTCACTTTTCCATTTGCATATTCATATTGACTGTTCAAGAACTGTTTTCCCCCAAAATGTCATAACTTCCTTATTTTTCCTCCGATTTCGATCAGAATCATACCGTTGAACTCGTAATATTTTACTCTTTCTCAACCTGACTTAAATTTGGACTGTATTTCCCCTTTAAATCATTGTAAAATTGGTACGAATCGAAAATCGATTCAGGGAGAAAATAGGTTCGCAAGTTTACCTGCAGTGCACGAGAAGGGGAGATCCGCCGCCACCGTCGTACTCGGCGCGCACCTGTCTGAGAAACTTGAGGAGTGAGGCGGAGTGCCTGGGTACATCCTTGTCTGGCCACGCCCTGTAGTGGTACTGACACACCCTTCTGGAGTTGGGACCCTTTGGAAAATGATTTAGCCATGAGTAAAGTTTTGAGAGCAAAAATGGGTCTGGAATTTAGCAGACATTCTTATTAAATGTACCTTTAAAAGCTCAGCATTGCGCGCCATTTCATTTCATTTCTTTACTTTGTTTACGTCAAACTTTATGTCAATATCACAGGCGCCTTCGGCACTAAATTTTTGAGTGCAACTGATTAAAAATCAAGAAGCGTGGTACCGTGTGCTTTAAACAGCAGTAGAATATGCATTAAAAATGTACATAGGATAATATACACTAAAAACATAACAATGATAACTTTTTGTTTAATCCGTAAATGAACCGAGGGAGGTAATACATACATTAATAAAGAGGGTAATACATGTTTCAGTTAAGGTGGACATTAATTTTGAAAGTTATTGTGACTATCATCATCTAACAGTACTTTTGGTCACACTTACGAAACAGACGGAATGATAATGACAAAGTATCATAAGTCTTCCCTTTATCAATACACAACTACTGTAGCAGCTGAATTTGCATAAGACTGAATATAATAAATCTTCAAATTTTAATTTGCATGACTAAAGCGTCGTAACAACCTAACATTAACGATTTGTCAGGCAAATTGTCAGGGATGGGCTATGTATACTTGCTGAATAACAGTTGTAAACACGATTTCCGCTTTCACGTTTAATGCTCACTTAAAGTCGAAGAAATGCGAGAAGGCGGTATCTTATATTTATTTGGGTTTTCGTGTGATGTGCCACTTTCATGGAAACATACAAGGAAGACTTGAAATTCCAGAAGTTTCCTATTTCATATCCTATTCAAAAAGATTTATTGGATATGCTGTACTTTGCTAATATTTTGACTGTAATCCTGCCCTGACTTGCGTGACGTATTTAGTTTGTTTATAGCAATGAAACAAGGAAATGGAAAACAGATTTGTGTAATTGAACCCTCAGTGAGAGCGGAATTGGCTCGATATTATTTTGATTAGAACAAGGTAGTATCACAAACAGTCGGCGCAGAGAAAATGTAAATTGGACTTTAAGCTTTTGGTGAAGACATGGCTGGAATAATTGTAGAAAAATAGGTTCAAGATATGGTCGACATAGAAACATTTACACCGTGAATACGAGATTTTGGTTCTGACATAACAGTATATTATAAAGGCGCAAGTGGAATCAGGAGTTCAGTCTTGATTCATCCATGATAAGATGTAAAGAAAACCCGTCTAGCTTTGCTTGTTCATGACAAAATTTGGATTTTTTCTCTGTCCTCGTTTCCGTATAACCATAACCACAATAAATAAAAAAAAAATGAATAAATGAATGAATGAATGAATGGATGAATCAATTGATTAATTAATCAATCAATCAATCAATCAATAAATCAAGAAAGAAAGAAAGAAGGCAATCAATCAAGAAAGCAATCAAGCATTACCAAGCAACACCCACACAATGACATCATCAGCCACACGACCCTTTTTCTCTCAGGAGATAAATACAATGTATAAATGCAAGATACCTACAGATATTCTTGCTACTTGGTTGGTCGACTGCGAATCACATGGCAATATGCAAAAAAAAAACAAAAACATACCATGTAATCAATTGTTTTGCAATTGAGCGCGCTGATGAAGGTAACTCCGATGTGCCCTAAACTATAGTAGTTTCCCAATTAGTTGCGAGTATAGGTAATTGTAAAAGTCAGGTTTGCTAGGGCCAAGACAATTCGGACTTAAAATTCGAGATTTTTATAAAACAAATAGTGAATGGTCTGTGTTTGTACAATGTTACCATATACTTCAAACTCGGTAAAAAATTCGACCTTACCTCGTTACAGCATTATTACATCTTTCACCTTGTTCGAAATCTTGCAACGCAGCACCAGTGATCATTCGCTCTTTGGATATTACTATCTATTCTGTCTTTCCAATTATGTAATGGATGACTCGTAAAGGTTTGACCCCGATTGGTCTGTTGGAGGCAACTAGGTTATTCTTTGTCACATCTTAGGAACAGATTTCGGATCCTCATATTCTTGATGTAGGCCTACTTACTTTTTTGAGGACCATGGTTCGCTTCACCCAATCAGTGATCTTTTGCGCTGAAAGAAGTGTAACGTCTATGGCACCATAAGCTATACACTCATTTGTCTCTTCCGGCCAGTATTGGATACACTTGACCTGTTTAAAAAGCACACATTTATTAATCAAAGCTAGAAAAAAAAAACGAAATAGAGAGTATTTACACAAAGTAGGCAGTGAAACAGAGATTTTGATGGATTTGTAATCACGTCAATTCTATGCTTAGCCTATAATAGTAAATAACGAGGTGATAACTATCGGCATTTCAAACGGAAATATCCCTTTTCATTGCCGTCATCATGCCGTTACCTTTGTCCTTAGAGATGATATATAAAACCGTTTAGGAAACTCGTGTTACATAAATCAATCAAAATAGATATGTCTATCAACCATGTTAACAAAGTCGTATAATGATAAGATCAATATCTCTTAGAACATTGATTCCAACAGATATAGGTGAATGGACTCGTTGAATAAGAACCACTCAAAATCATCAACCTCTGTTCGTTCTGTATATTTCCCCATTCCTTTACTGTCGAGATGATACATGTGAATGTGTCTCATTCCACGTACAGTAATTCGTACATACATTTAGTGAAAATGTAATCTAACCCAGTATAGGTATCATGATCGACCGGGCACTGAACTTAGGAATGATACTTTTAACTTGATAGAAAAAGGGCATTTTTCTTGCATGACCACCCCCCCCCTCCCCCTCTGCCGCCCTCCATTTTGGAGTCAAGTCTACCGGAATCTTTCTACCTGTTTGTTTGTTTGTTTGTTTGTTTGTTGTTTGTTTGTCTGTTTGTCTGTTTGTATTACCCTCATTCCTTCCTCGAGGTTTGTCAGCATTACAATCACCCGGACCCTCTTCTGCCACACCATCCTCCAGAAATCGTCCAGCGAAGCTGTGTTGGGACCTGCACAAAATTAAAAGGATGATGACAACGATGATCACAATATTATAAGTAATCACGCTGACCGATGTCGACAAAGACAACGATGCCCATGATGACAAATAGTTGTGCTGATGGTGATGAAATATCAAATGCAACATAAGAATAACTGTGATAAGATTATGTACTACGGGACTTGTGGAAGTGATGTCCGGGAGGCTATCTATTAGTGTTAAGATATGATTTTTAATAGCAGAATGTGCATGTCCTTTTTTAACATACCTTAAAGATGCAACCAAATCCCACCTGCTCAGAGCAGGACACAGTATAGTATTCTCTACATAGATTACAGGTGATACAAATAATATATTGTCTAAGTAACAATTTGTATGGCTACTAACACACCCTATAAGACAAAATAGATGTGAGCATGAGATGTACCTTGTGATGCGATGTACGCACGGTCTCGATCGAAACTCTGTTCCAACAAAACCAAAGACGTAGAAAATTTAAGGCATAATTTACCATTTACGGATGAAACAAAAACTTTAGTGCTTCAAAATAGTTCTAAAATGTGAGTTAGGGATAGAAACAACCAATGTAAAAAATTTGATTCAATATAATTAATGTTACGTATGGTTAACTATACAAAATATGAACAATAATTATAACAATGTTTCTAGACTACACCTTCTACAGTTATTGTATATCAATAGAAATATTGATATCTCCTTATATTTTAGGCTTTATTGCAAAATGTTTACATGGTTAGATGTTCTATGATACAACTGACCTACACATATGCATCAAATGTGATATATCGAACATTTTTGAATCACTGCTCCCAAAGGTAATTTGTACCTTTAATTTCGTCAACAGTTTACTGAAAATCAGTCTTTTTCTTTTCGACATTCCATCCATTTAACTTTTCCACATGTTGAATAAAGAGAATCATAAACACAACTGTATAGGCCTAAAAGAGTGCACATTACAAACGACAGCAGATTCTAAGTATGATAATATATGCAATAAAGACGGTAAATGCACAAATAATGGTGTGATAACAAAGTTGACAGAGACAAAAAAGAAAACGACAAACAACAATGACAAAGTGAGGACATCCTCATGAAGGAAGAAGCAGGGGTCGTAGACCTGTCAAGGTTACTCCCAGATATTTCTCTACTTCAGCTACTTCTCCTACACATAATTGTATATACACAAACACTGTGTAACTAATTTCATATTCCATATGTGTGTGTATGAATTATAGTTTTCCATTTATCTGTACGTAGTGCACACTAACCAACCTGCGTTGTATAAGGTGTATAGGAGGATGACATCTCAACATCTAATTAGTCTGGACCACATAAAACCACATCTCACATCACGTTTATCTGAAAAATGTATCTTAAAGTAAGCATAAGGACTCAGTAGAATGTAAGCAACCTCGCTTTGTATTACAACTATGAGTGAGTAATTCTGACCAGGGATATTTGAGAATTAAACTGGTAATCATATTTAATTCAGTCATGACAATTACGGTTAGCCTATTGAAGCAACATAATTACATAAAGTACTAAACTCTTCAATCTTCGTATGACATCCTCATTCGTTGTTGATTTAAACCTCCTGAAAATCCGTGGTACGGCATTTCGATGTCTGTATATTTGGAATGGGTTCTATCATTCGAAGAAAAAGAATAATTATGACGTTTACCGATATGTAAGAGGCATTGTAGTAGTCCGAGTGTGGGTCGCCATTGATGAAGTCGAGCTGGACTCTCGATGAATCATCTGTTATTGAGATAAGCGATTAGAAACGAAGGAATCGCGTGATATACTCGTAGAAACAGCAGGAAGTTGCTAAAAGATAAAAACTCGAACTTTCACTCGCTTTGAAATATAGTAAAGTTATGTTTCAATCTGCTTTCAGGTTCAGTGGAAGAGGGGAAAAAAGGAAAAAAACAAGTTATTGAGCGATTATCGAAATTTACAGATCGTAACTGTTTTGATCTGATGATGTAACGGCAGTAGAGGAAAGGTTAAAAGAAATCAAGAATATTTTGATTTCTTGGAAGAGTTCACTCAATATATATATGTAATATTATATGTATATACATATATATATATATATATATATATAGAGAGAGAGAGAGAGAGAGAGAGAGAGAGTAACATGATGGGGAATGCTTTTTCACTTGTAAAACTAACTGGGTTCATTTATTGATTCATGCTCTCGGTAACTTTGCACGATTGGAAAGACACATTCGTTACATAAACAGATCAGTTGGAAGAATATCGGAGAAGCGAATTTGAGAGAATCATGGAAAATTACGGGCCCAATTCCCGTCGCTTTGAAAAAAAAAACAGTTATCTTATTTGATTAAGGGCCTTGATTTCACTTCAAGATGAAACATACTTTCTGAGCAAACTTACACGGCAGAATGTTTCGATATCTGTTCTTCGCAAAGTTTGCCGGTTTTGAGGCAACTTCATGAGGGAAAATATCTGTCTCAGGCAGGGTCTGGAAAAGGTGAGAAAAGATTTCATGAGGGGAATGAGATGGATGAGGGAGAAGAAAAGAAATGGAAGATGACATACCAAAGAGAGGGAGGAAGAGGAGACGTCCTGAAGACGGAAAGGAAGAAAAGAAGAAGGAAGAATATGATAACAGAGTAACAGATATAAATGTTTAGAATGATGTGAAGAACAGATATAAAAAAGAAAAAAAAGTATATGCTAAGGAAATAGAAAGATAACAATGGGAAGATAATGAGAGTGAGGAGATGATGCAGAAACAAAATACGTATTTGATAATCCCCTACAAAGAGACAGAGAATCCAATCAAAAAAACATTTTGTGGCAGGATAGACATGATAGAAGAGGAAAAGGTTTACCGCCATGATGGGCTCGAAGTTAAGGGAATGTAGATGTCAACTTTAAAACGAAACATCAAATCAACAAGTAGCAGTTTGCGTCATACGATTCAGGCCTTGCAAGAAAACACGGAAACGGCAGACAAAAGCTGGCTCACATGTACATATTTTTTGGAAAAAAAATGGAGAAAAGAGAGATATTCTATCAATATTCTAAGGGAACAAACGTTCAAAATGATTCCTGACATCCTCTCTCTGTCTTTCTTATTTCTTTTCTGTCTTTACTGAAAGGAAGAGCTGAGCAGTAAGAGATCACACGATGAAACTGAGAACAAATATCACAACGATATCCTCGATGGGGGAAACTCCTTTCTTTGATTTGTAATTATTTCCCTCATTCATTCCCGCTCCATTTAGCATTGTTTATAGCCGAGACGAAAAGTTCTCTTGTTTCTACAACATTTTGACAACACCCTCGTTTAGATCAATTGCTCCAGCATAATTCCATAATAGTTACATTCTCTTCCACATTCTTAGCTTCGTATCTGCAAGACACACTTCAAAATATTTGCGTCATTAATTGTTTGCATTACATTTTTGTTGTTGATTTTGTGTAATAAATATACGATAATTGTAATGAGAGAAGAATATATAAATGACATGAACGAAAAAAAAAAAACTGCCTTGGCAAAAATTAGGATACTGTAAATAATTCTGATGATAATGAAAGTAGATTATATAGAATTATATGATATGATATACAATAATGATATGAAGAATAATTGATATCTTTAAAAGATATAATAGTTATGCCGTCTTCCTCCATTTGTTAAAGTGGACGTACGTCAAATTCGTCCGAGAAGAAGCTAGTATCTCTTTTCTTCGCCAGAAATGCAGGAAAGGCTTTGACTGAAATCGACCCCGCAGTTTCCGCAGCGTTCAACCTGGCATGGTGCGAATCCATTGGGGCGGCGTAAGAGGACCACTGTGACTGGTCAGTATCACGCGCGTACACAAGGCGCTTCCATGCCATGTCAAGTCTGTGCGAGGTATACCGACGGCCGCCTGTCAGAAAACAATGTTTAGTGTCCAGTAGCCAGCTATCTATGCACTTTGGAATACATATTTATTCATATATTTCTTCTCTCATTCGCAAACTCATTTTACATAATTTTTTTTTCCATGTATTATCCATTTACTTGTTTCAACAAGATTGTTCATGAAACCAAAGCCGATTTCTGTTGTGGACCTCAATACAAGTACATCGAAACTGATGTAACTGTAAAAGATGATAAGCTAAGATTCTTGCGAGTATTCCTCATTGTTGAGATGGTTGAGTTATTCATTGATAGAACAAAAAAAAAGTCGACCCACACAACTATACAGTAAGAGAACGGCAGAGATAAACATAGGGAAACATAGATCTCATTTATAGTGAAGAGCGAAAAAGAGAATGATAAGAAGTGAGATACGAGATACGATCGAAAATATCTCGATTAAAGAAAATTATTAATGATTATACTTGGTGCATAACATCTTAAGAGTGATGGAAGATTGAACGGTAGAAGGACATAGGTTAATATGTATAAACAAAGAGAAGGAGAGACATTTGACATGTTTGAATTGATGTTATGACATGCTTACTGCATTATATCAAAGCAATTAAGTCAGGACCAGAACAGTTACGTTAGAGCTTTCCCGTACCCATCAGGCACTTCATCTTCGTGCATGACATTTGCTATAACTGTTTGCATTGTACTGTAGCTGCTGTACATTCGTATTGTATGGGTGGCAATGTGTCGTGTCTTCTAGATTTTGCTTCTGTATCTTTTTTTTTTATTATTATTACTGGCGAGATCTGATAACCTGATAAACTATGATAGCAATTATGCTAGAATAATGACGGTAGTGGTACTGAAAGGATGATTGAAATAAAGCTTATTACAATCATATTCACTATTTTTATTATTACAATGATAAAGTTAATGATTTTTGTAAAAGACAGTGCTTCTTTTTGTTTTACCTTATTCATTTAAGTACGGGTTAAAGATCAGTTTCTTGGCTGTTTTTTTTCCAGCGAGTCTGTATATCGGTTTACAACATAAAACAACACATGGTATGGTACAAAATATAATATTCTAAACAAGAAAACGAACATTTTGGCAACAAGAATAAATAACAGAGGTTGACTGTAAAGAAATTAGTGCTGACAGAAAGAAAATTGGGATAAAAAGGAACAAAATCATTTGCAATATCAAAGACTCTGTTACGCGAAAGCATATGAACCCACAAAAAATTAGTAATTGTATTTAAATAAAAGATCATTTTTGCTTTGTTCATTACATCTCAATCTTTTTTCGTATCAAAACGGATCTGAGATCAAAGCTAAGGAACAAAACGCCAGAACATTTCAAATTATGAGCTTTTTGTGGCCAGAAAAAAAAAAAGCAAGAAGAGAAATATTCGTCTACGGCCACCCGGCCTCAGTTCATCCCACAGTGGAAAAACAAAATCAACCAGTAGTTTTAGTTCTTTGAATTAGAGAAATATGTCTCACCTAATTGGTCCCTGGCTGAAGAATCTGTTCGCCCATTCACATTGTTTTCTCTTTCCAATCTTTTTCTCCTAAGGAACAAAGACAGCAAATAAAATGTGAAAGGGTATAATATAGGCCACGTCAATGAACGAAAGGTCGGATGATTCAATTATAATAGCAGCAACTCCTGTCTCTATCCGAAACCAACGAAATAACTAAATAACACATATATATGTATGTATGTATGTATGTATATATATATATATATATATATATATATATATATATATACATATATATTCCTATATAGTAAACACTCACATATATAATATTCATTCGTCTCATTCGCTGTATATGTCACGAGATTTTATACACATAACCTAACGTATAGATCAACCGAAATGATGAGCACGTTTGAGAAATGATAGGTTGGTAGATACCTTTCACCTGGCTTTGATTTATATGACTTTCCTTGACTTTCTCTTAACAAATCATTATCAAAGTTACACAACCACGTGCACACACACACACACACACATGTCTGCAAAAAGGGACAGTTGAAAAATATGACACAAAATTAAACACATACCACTTAACAACAACCACTGACGCAATTAAGCAGATGATCATGATTGTCAAAAGAGACGCCGTCATCGCTGGGGATTCTCTTGGGACGAATTCAGCTGTAAAGGAAAAAAAGAAACGAAGAGAAATAAAACATCAAGTGAATTTGACTCCCCATCTCCATTACCAAGTAGAACGTTTTTAACGTTACATTTCAATAGTCGTATCTATCAAAACCTTCGATTTTCTACCTGTACATGCATGTGCAGCAACTTTGGCTCTGCATTTGTCACTTCTTCTCTTCTTCTTTCCTTCGTATAATAGAGAAATATGACTGAAAACCCAAAATGAATCCAATACCTTAAGATTTAAAAGAGATACAGATGTTGATATTGTTTATGAAGACATTGAAAGTTTTAAAGTTTATGATAAAGTAAATGTATACGCATATATATATATATATATATATAGCGTATCTGCAATCACACTTTCTCAAAGACTCGTTTTATATTTTGATAAATATATGTTAATCAGTCTCTTAATATTACTTCACCTGAGACCAAGAGACATTTACTTTAGGCGATCTTTAAATTCGATGTTAACAAGTGCTTTGTGTCTGTTTAGAAAAAGCGCTATATAAATATTGGTTATCTATTTTTTAATTTAACAAATCCTGATGCTATGATGAAATTATTGCAAGTTTTAATATATTATATTGATTACTTTTCTTTTGGGCAAAATTATCAAACTCATTACTATATCGAGGATGCAGTCTTTCCGAGTGTAATGAAAATTGCCATGGTAGTGCCTGTTTTTAATATTTTTAATAAAAATCTACTAAATGATAACGGTACACTTTTGCATATTCTTTCTTTTTAGCAAACTGAAAGATACAACCGTTCATGATAAATGGTTTATTGCACTTTATTTTTGTCTAATAAATTACGATTAGGTTTAAGACACGTTCACAATAGTTGTCATGCATTTGTTGTTTTTACAAATTAACGTTTAAAAGCTTTAGAACAAATGAAACACCAGTAGGACTCGTTTTAGTCTTTTTCAACGCATTTGAAAGTATTGATCATTTAATTTCAACCAATATATTTCTAAAATCCAATGCAGTGGTTTCAAAGGCATTTAATTAATTAGTAGCAATATGTGTGTATAGATGTTTACATGTCGCAATATGAAAGTGTTTCAATAGGTGTTTTTCAAGGATCAAGCCATGGACCGCTAAAGTTTTCAATCTGTATCACTAATTTGGAATATATGTAAGTAATATTTTATATGTATTTTTTTTTCACTGACGGTAATTGTTTTCCTATCTTAGGTAAAATATTACGGTATTGACTGTTTTAAATTTTGATATAGGGAAAAATCAATAACGACCTTTATCTTACAAATTGCAAATTGATTTCTAAAAACATGTTTTATCACTTCCAAATCGAGTACGAATGCAATACAGGGAAAAAATTGAAATTAGATGTTAATGATTAACATATACAATGAGTAAAAAGCACTGAATTTCATGGAGTAGAAACTGACGAAAATTTAAAGAGGAAAGAACATGTATAATATTACTAAGGAAACCATCGAAGTGCATTGGGTCATTAAATAACGAGAAACATTTGCTGACAATAATAATAGTTGATTTTTGGAATGGTCTGATTTTATCGTATTTAGCGTATCACAATATAACTTCATATTTCATTACTGTAATGCACCATTATAAAGTGTGTAATTATGTCATTCTTATATAAATGTTGTTTTAACGGGGACCAGCCCTGACAGGAAAGAGGCCTTTTCTAGCCCCCTCCCCCCTCCCCACCACATCCGCTGCAAAGTTATTGATTATATATTTTTGTTCATTTACCTTTTCCCTCTGTTTTATGAAGTTCTTTGTTGTGTTGCCTGTTTTTGAATGAGAATGTAAATTACATTTTGCTTTAATATTTCTAATTGAGCAGTATAGTGAATGTATCAAACGTACTATTTATATCACTTGAGACACACATTTAGAATGTGACTTTACTTGAGTAGAATGATCGGAACAAGACGCTAAGAATACCGTGACCTTTTAGTCTGGGATTTGGTTGTGCAAATAATTATAACGTGTTTTATTCTCACCAGCTAATGTTGATGTATTCCGTGGTTCCGACCATTTACTCCTGCCGACCCCGTTCACAATTCTGACCTGAAGGAAGAGCAAAAATAAAATTCACATACCATTTACGTGTAGTAATCATTACGTACGTGATTTATTTCACATTGTATGGACAAATAGTTTGCAATGTTCTGTCTAGTTAACTTTTTCAAAATTTCATCTTTTTGAGGAGGTTATTGATATTAAAGTTTGTGGTCCATACACTTTTTGAATACTACTACATTGTACATTGTGCAAATGTCATCCTTGACGGCTTTTATCTTTATGGTATGTAATATACGTGAATCGGAAAGAGAGAGAAAGAGGAAAAATCCAAGCAAACAAAGAGTTTGTCATCAGTTACTCTAAGTTATTGATTGCCTAAACGGTTACAGGAAAAGCAAGTAGAGTTGTATAAGCCTCTTCTTTCATGCATGAAGTAGGTGACGATTCATTTAAATAACAAAAGGCAAACTGAGCAATATATTCTATTTATGAAGGCATTTTCTACGAAAATCTCTGACAACTCTTTTCAACTATTCAGTCTTTGAGAATCTTGTGGCAAGTATTTGAATAAAGAAACAAGTACTTCAATGGTCTTCATTCAGGGCCTATACGTCCGTATTTTCCTTAATCACGGGTGAGAATGGTGGATGGATAGATGAATATAGAAATATATATAGATTTCAAGAACAGAGAGGGAAAGATACTAAAAGAAACATGAACAATAGTAAACAACATTGTGATATTGAAGTAGTAACTCAGCTTACCATTATTGTCATATTTCTTTCTGATGGCAGATCAGTGAGCGAGTAATCCGTTACGAAGTCCTGAGAATTTACGCTAACGACCTTACTCCCTACTGCACTCGATTCCAAGTCTTGAAGATCGTACCAAACTTCGTAACCGGTGACATTTCCGTTGCGGTAAGACGGCGATGCTATTGACCACGTAAGCCTGACCGTTGTCGCATTTCTATCAATGATGTAGAGGCGGGTAGGTGGTGGTGCGACTGTCGATGTAAGGCATGGTCACAGGAATTACTTCGTTCACATGTCTCCTTTCCCATACTTAATTTGGGTATTAAAAGGTATAAGCATCCATCGTTTGTTTGTGAAGCTGCTTCAAAACACTTTTTATTTACTTTTGCTTTTGGACTTCTTCCTTGTTAATGCACCCTGTTATTTTTTCCCCTTTTTGTCAACGACCTTCTTGTTCCAGCAGACAAAGTGAGTTGTTTATACGGCAGATATCGAAATCAAGGAGACGTAAACTCCACAGCCCGCTTCAGTTGCGATGGTTGACGCC
This sequence comes from Diadema setosum, assembly GCF_964275005.1. Taxonomy (NCBI): domain Eukaryota; kingdom Metazoa; phylum Echinodermata; class Echinoidea; order Diadematoida; family Diadematidae; genus Diadema; species Diadema setosum. The sequence goes on from NC_092697.1 coordinate 4,940,854, forward strand.
AGCAGCTGCTCCACGAGGGCCTTTGAAATGGCCAAATTTCGTGACCAAACGCCTCATTTCTTTTGGCAACTTTTTCACAAGGTACAAACAGATCAATAAATGCGTATTTCTTACATCGAAAGATAACCACAGACAAGATATAAGCTGTGTATACACTGCATATTCAAATGCAAGGATACCATGATAAGAATGATCTTATCAATTACATCATTGTACTCCTTGCCACAGAGAAGTTAGGGTTTCCATTTTTCTCTCATTTTAAATAGACTATAGCAAATAAGGGTTGTATTTTCATCATCGTTTTCATACTTTGTCCATTCTAGGATTCAGCGACCAATTCATTTCTATTCAATTAAATTTTTATTTTCCACTCATGGGGTGGAACACCCTAATAATTTTCATTCGTTCGCTAGAGAAAAATATTTTTATTATGGTATATCCTTGCATTGAATATGCATTGAATAGGCCCTACAAACTGTATGTTATCTGTGGTTATCTTTCGACATAAGAAGTACACTCACATAACTTCTTCTGCCGTATCTCAGGAAAATAAATGCTGAAACATATGAAGAGTTTAGTCATCAAACTATCTAACTCTATTCATGCCAATTTTTGATATTTGACACTAAATCTCTTGAAACAAAGAATATAAAATATGCATGGGATTTTTTAAATCATAATTTCAAGAATATTCCCAGCAATGCTATGAGCGAATCACCAGTTTTTATTTCATAAGTTTTATTTTGCACTGTCTGATGATGAACTTTAGATACTGCAAAATGTTTGAAAATGGCGCTTAATCCATTTTGCGGTCAAACTCTTCAAACTCAATCATGCACACTTGGAAAAATAATAAACCCTAAATATTAACAATCAAGCAAACAAGAAACGTTATTGTAAAACAAAAAATGGAGGGCAGCATAAAACGTGGTTTTACTTTCTTCCCATGTTCGCCCGATGGTAGGGGTGCTTCTGTCGCTCTGGTCATGCTCGTTATGTCCCGTGATATCAATGGTATATGAACTGTACGGCTGAAGGTCCGTGAGAGTCGCTTCCTCTTCATCCCCGTCAAAGGACGAACAAGTTCCTCGATCATTACCTGTCCTTGAGAGCCGGTAACAGATCGTGTATGACACTATGCCACTTCGGCAATTCGCGGCGGTTGTATTCATACGCTGGTAGTTTAAGGGAGAAAAAAAAACCCTAAACATAATATGTGAACAACTAGAAGGGAAAAACACGAAAAAAAAAATTTCCATGATAATTACACGAACACTTTCCCAAGTCATTCCAAACTGTAATGTTTTTCAGGTCCTTTAATTCCTTGTCGTCCTAAAGCTTAACCGAACCCTCTATATTTTCATTTAAAAGGAGATTAAAGTTGTTTTTATTGCAGTGTTATGTTCCTACAGAAGTGAATCAGCCTGTTGGCTCATTTTAATTTTTTCCGAAAAATTTTGATTACCAACAATATACTCTCACATATTTTCTCGTCCCTGTTGTCCTGAGACTCTTACTGAGTAGATTCAATTCTATTTGTATTACCTCAGCATCTATTTCTCTCCATTTTTCCATATTTATCCCTTCCTCGCATCCCATTATTTTTTCGATATAGTTCTGTCGAGGATCGCTGGATCTGTTTTTCCTTTCTGTCCGCTGTATTGTCTTCCTATTATGTCAACCTTGTCTCGTTCTGTCTTGTATTTAAGTCCCCTTTCATACGTTTTGTCGTCTCAGTCTCGTTTAATGTTCATTCGCCTGTGTATGCATGTGTCTGTCTGTCCGTTACTCTGTCTTCGCATTGGGCTTCCAGACCTTTTTTTTTTTAATCTGACTTTATTCCCAATCTTTTTTCCCCTTTTTGCATCAATTCATTTTCTATTGACATTCCGTACCTGAGGGGCCCACATTCTACAAGCATTGCCTTTTTAGTGGGTCCCTCCATTTTTCGATATTTTGTGTAATGTTATATCGTCTATATCACTTCAGTCAATTTTCACTACAACATTATTTGTTACCCCAAGGTTCCACAATTATGTTCTCTTTTCAATTTTACTTTGTTTTGATTATATGTAACCTTATTCTCTGAAAGTGAAATGTTTATGTTCTTTTCGAAAAATGAAATAAAGTTTGAATTGAATTGAATTGAATAAGTTCCATGCATCACTGCTTTTTTGTTTTAATTTTAATAAGAGAAGATGGCTGGATAGTCTAAGTTCAGCAGCAATAGCTGGTCTTTGATGGGGTCCGATTGGATGTGATGTGCACCACTGGCTTTTACATTAATGCTCATAATCATAGATTCACTTGTAGTTCCCACGTTGCGTCTCTATGACTTACACAATCTGACGATTACGTCGACCAAAGAATACTAAGAAAAAAAAAAAGACGAACAATTTATGGACTGGTAACATAATTTGTTGCTCTTTGGTGATTCGAGCATTCATACCTCTATCTCTTTTTAAACTCTTATTAAATGAAGTACAGCAAATATCTAAAAAACAAACTACACAGAACTGTTATTTTCGATAACATCCCGTTGCAAAGGGTTTTTCTTGTCAAATTTCTTGAAACATATTAATAAACCCATATCGTCACTATGAAAAATAACCAAAAAATTAACAATAATGAAAAAACAAATTGTGTTTTGGAGGAAAACGCTTGCATTTCATTTTCTTCTGCTATTTAATTGCATACGTTATATTCTTTCTTGGTATATTACGTTTCCTTTGCATTATGATATCTTATTAGCATGGGCAACTATGCTCAAACTTCCTCCTGCAGGATATTGTCAATTTTATTCGAAAATAAGTCGCTTTACGTCTTTTTTTACCAACATGTACAGACAGTAATATATATATATATATATATATATATATATATATATATATATATATATATATATACATATATATATATATATATATATATATATATATATATATATATATGAACCATTTAAGATATATATACTATGATATCCCAGATATGCATGAGGCTTGTTTTAAAGGGGATGGCTAGTAACTGATCTGTGGGAATCAGTGGGAATGCTGAGGGATGATTGTTCCAATCCTTGTGGGATTAATTTAAGAGTACATTATATATCTATTCTTGTGTGAAAATTATTTGCTTCAAAATGGTCTCATATTCAAGTAATGTGCAGTTTAATGTTTCCAGATAAGCGTCCCTGGTCAGTGACGGGGCATTAATCTGCACATTCCTTGAATATGAGACCGTTCTGAAACAAATGATTTTCACACAACAGTACTAGCCATCCCCTTTTCAATTCAATGTTTCCACGGAACCAGTTTTTTCATAATTATCCCACTAGGCAATCTAATGAGTTTCATTTGCCCCTCCTGAGAACTTTATTAGCCCAGAGTACATTTATATACACCGGTCCTAGATTTTGGAATTCATTAAGCTGTGAAATAAAAAATTCCCCTTCTTTGCATTCTTTTAAGCGCAAGTTGAAATCATTTCTCTTAAATCCTCTCTGATAATATTCTTTATTAGTTAGATCTCATCAACCTCAGGGTTCATCATCCATCCACCAATCTTTCGATCACTGGCTTCATTATTGCGTAATAGATTACGTGTTTTATTATGTAATAGCCATCAAATCCTTGCACAGCTGCGTCCAGTACCAGCCTTCTGAAGCACATTTTCAATCACCCCCTGTTCCATTTCCCTAGTTCAGCGTGTAGGCATTCTCTCTTTTTTCTTTTCCTTTCTCTCTCTCCATTCTTTCCGTCTTTTTTGTCAAGTCGTGTCATGTCTTTTGTATTTCTCCTGTCTTGTTCTGTTCTGTCGTAGTGTGATAAGTATTTGTAAATAAGTAATTCATAAGTTTGTTCATTTTTTGAGTGGTTCACAACATACAAGCTTGCTTTTTAGTGGACCTCTCAGTTCTTTTTTTTTTCTCAACTGAAGTATAACTTTGTACTTTTTTTCCAGTATGTGTTCTTTCGTTATCTGTATCATTTATCTTTTGCAAAGTCGAATGTTTATGTTTATGATGTAATTCCAAATTTATTATGCGTTATGTTTTGTTGGAAAAAGAAGAATGAAAAAATAAATGAATTGAATTGAATAAGGGTACATTTCAAGTACAAAAACAATTGCAAATCACTGCAGCGAGGTTTACCCGATGTTTCCTCTTTCCTCAAAGAACTGAATCAACACTTGAGAAAGGGCGGCGAGACGCTCGAAAATTTGTGTGAAGAAATAAACCGTTGGTGAATACAGCATGAACTTTGTTGCAGCTTTGTTACTTATCTTTCTATCTTGCCAACACGTGGACTACCTTATCAACATATATATATATATATATATATATATATATATATATATATATAATGCCGACTTGTATAATCATATTGAGCATAAGTGTCATTAACCCATTCTGTGCCAATAAGTAGAATGAGCACAAATTTTGCGCACAAATCTATGGAGAGGTAATCAAGGTGGTAGGTAGATGTGGTGTCCACCATGCAGGTCTGTATCCTACCTGCCATCTTACAGTGAGCTGTCGTTCCCGACGGGATTGAACGTTGCTGATTACTGGTGCAGAAAATGGCTCTATGACCAGAACATACATACAAGATACAGTTTTTATACGTCTTCCTATAGCACATGAAGAGGTAAGAAATTTGTACACCCATACACAAGCACACACTCACATATATTCATATACAAACGATATATATATATATATATATATATATATTAGAGAGAGAGAGAGAGAGGTACATAAACAATGTACTTCTTTGTTTATTCACATCATACTAGTATATTATAGATATTATACATATCTATTGGTACTCTGAATTTTCAAGGTCGCTAAAAGAATATAATATAATTCAATAGAAAGCCATACTCTACCCAGAGAACCACTTGTTTTAAAGTTGGAGAGTTTCAAGTTTGTGTTTTTGTTTTGCTCGGTCTATTCCATGTTATTGCCTCTGCATATAATGAAACTATAACTGTTCAAAGACAAGAAGTCATGATTATATATGATAAATTCGATAAAAGAACAAGGAAAATTTGTTTGATTTCATTTAGAATAACAGATGTCGATAAATGAATGTATACATAATCAGAGAAAAGAAGATCGTAAATTTCGACAGAAAAAAAAAAACAACTTTATGCCTACATAAGCAAGTTTTTTTTTTTTATTTGTGGAGAAAGGGTGAAAGTGAAAGAAGAAGATACGATCGAAAGAAATAGTTGGGTAAAAAGAGCACATTCAGACTTTGATATTTTAATACGGCTGACACGGCTGATGTACATAGTAAAGGGGTGAGAATTCACGTATACTTAATAGCATCTGTGATGCATGCTTGATTATACGCGCGATACACGTCAATGCAAGTATAAAAATCTAAGATACTGATCCCGAGATAGGATAGTCTTGCAAAATGAGTGTTTGCACCATATAATGAACGCATTATAAAAACAAATTGATAGTCATTAGATGAAGACAAAAGGATTGAAAATAGTAGAAAAGAGAGAAATATCGAAATGTGATTTCGACTTACTTCCGCAATTAGTCGTTATCGATGCTGACGGCGATGGCGCCCCCGTTCCACCGGGTCCTTCTCTGACCATGGATACCGCGACATCATAGTCGGTGTCGGCTAACAATCCGCCTACGAGGAATGACGTCATACCCCTGGAAATGACGACCCTTTCGTGTTCCACCCATGTCATATTATTGTTATCGCCTATTCGTTCTCGTGTGTGACCGATTAGAGCCACGATTGGACCTTCACCAGAGACAGACCTATCGTTCCAGCTCAGTCTCACAGTTGTGGAGCTCATAGCTCTAACACTCGGTGGATCTTGTAGCCACGGCAAAGCTAGAAATCAAAGATGAACTCACTTAAACATCACACAAGAACGACATAGTTTGTTGTAAGGTATAACAATGATACACACCAAAGGTTCAGTAAAAATACGCGAAACTTTATGCCTCCGAGATTACCGTGTGTTTTACTCTATAATATAGTGATGTAAGTATCACCTTCCTGTATCAGAGAGACTTAGCACCCAAACTCTTCTTGTTCTACTGGGTTGTAATAACGGTTGTAATATGTAACCATGCAAGAGAATACAAAAACATTTTAATTATTGTCAGCAGCTTAAGTTTGGCCCTGCTTGTAAAGGATCTATCATATTCACATAGCAAGCCAAACACTGATTGAATTAAAATGACTTGAGCACAGAATGATCTATGATAACGGAAATGAACACCCATTCAGCTTCGACTATTATACAAATATGAGACAGTTCTTTCCGTGGGTCCACACATCTGTACATGCAGTACATTGTATACTAAAGCTATTAAATGAAAATTGACGGAAATAACAGTATGCTAATGATCTGCTGAGGTAGCATACATTCTGAATTTCGGGTCACTCGTAGAGAATATGGGCAGGTTACAGAAAGTGGATGAGAAATTGAATAAGTTCAGCTCATCTACAAGCGAAGTGAAAATGAAAGTCTCGAGTGCTTTAATCAGTTAATTCAATCAGAAGATTAAAAGATATTATATACTTAAGTAAAGGTCCTATTGCAATAGCAAGTGAATAACAATTCTGATCATAATGGAAAGATTCATGTGATTCATAATTACTAAATGATTTGAATACCACGGTGCTCCAAATAATAGAGTCTGGTTACCAATTATATTCAGCTTATAAACGTGTTAGTAGTATTTTGACCAATACGTATCTTGACGGACTTATTCTTGATATCATTTTGCCAGATTGTTTGGAAGTTTTGAAATGAGTCCATGTACTGAGCAGTAACAGTTCCTTATATGCATTGCTCTTTCATAATCGAGAATGAGAAGTAATATATTTACATATCAAGTTGAATAGATGACTAAGAAGTAAGCGGGAAAACAGACCAAACAGCCGACTGGCACGTGCATAGATTGTATCAATCAGTAAGTTCTATTTTAAACCAATTACCTGGATCTACAACCACGCCAAGGTATTGAATTGACTCTACACATGTCTATTTCTTTGATTGAGGATTGTTATATCAATAATCATCCGTTTTTTTTTTTGTTTTTGTTTTTTGCTGATAATGGTTGACGTTTCTTTATCGTGCAAGACCATCTCTTTAGGATGTCCCAATTGAGTTGAATACTACAACAGATCAACTTACTGTACACATTTGCGACGATTCTTCTAGAAAGTGTCGTTTCCCCGACCGTAGATTTCAAATTAAAAGTGTACACTCCTCCAGCTGTAACGTTTTCGACAGGAAAATAGACGTACTGACTCTCACGTATAACAGTATCATTATGAAGGGGTGAAGGCTGTGTACTATCAGGCAGATACATGGTAAGCGAAAGATTGCCTACTGCGTCGTCTTCTACAGTGACGTAGGCACTGATCTGTGATGGCTGACCAGGATTGACCTTGACAAAGATGAGGCTGGTGAGACCTATCGTAATTAACAATACAAAGGCGTCATCACACATTTTGTCTTTTGTTTATACATGTAATTTTTTACTGCTTAGAAACACCCGAATAAAGCGCCGTATTCTTCCTCTTTTTTTGTGTGTGTGTATTTAAGATGCTTCAATTTATCTTCCATGTTCTTGTCCAGAGGGGCCCCACATTCTACAAGCTCTGTCTTTTTAGTGGGTCTCTCCATTTTTCGCACTTTAAGCAAGGTAATAAATGTACTTCATTTCGACCACTTCTGTTTCTTCTTTACTACAATGTATAATTACTATGAGATCCTCAGTTATTGTACAATATTATAATCATTATCATTGCAACTGATTGACACATTGCCCAACATCGACTTCAACAAGCACCGAATTAATCATTGTCTGTGTATAATTATAGTCAGTTATAACCATGAAAGATCGTTGGCTTGCATACTCAGGCTGAATTCGAATCAACAATGAAAGCCAATTTGTCAAGCAGTTGCAATAAAGAGAACTTGCAATCATTTACGCAGTACCCGCTATTTGCTATAGAAACCAGCACTGGCTCTCGGGTGGAAACTGGAAGGTCCAGTTGATATTTCAGACGCCTGTCCGATGAACTGGCCTCATTTCATAAAAAAAAAGTCGTTATGATAGCAAGTCTTACTGGAATGGCAATTGTCAAAGTAACCACAAGAATTAAGCTCCCTGACTGGATGTTGCTATGGGAAGTTGCTATTCTAGCAAGAGTTGCTATCATAAAATATTTTATGAAATGGTCCATGCTTTTTCTATCATGGCTACTAACAACACACTGATTAATTCGCTGTTTATGTCGATGTGGGGCAATTTACCATTGACAATAAGTAGGAATAATGACAATTGGTCATTGTTTCTTTTTACTTTCTCAGATGCAGTTGAATCGTTAGGTATCGTAAAACCATTTTGATGTCTATACGGGACAAATCCCTTTGACACACCACCATTCCAGAAACTGTTCTAGACGCAGGATAAAAAGCGTACCTCATTCATATAACTACAAGGTACAAGTAAAAGACATGTTACAATGACAAAGGGAAATACATTCACATGCATACAAATAAACGAGCAAACACAAACACACCAAAACGCACTCAGAGGTACACACAAATTATATGAAAGCCACCCTGGTAGGCATAAATACACCAAACTCTCTCGAGTAATCAATTAGTATGAAATGAATTTACCACTACGACAGTCAGGGCCCAACCAGTGATCGCTACACTGTCCATTACACCCATCCACATGATCACATACAGGATTGGGGCAGTGGCATCGCTTGCCACATTCGTGTCCATAGGAGCCTCTTGGACATGCTGAAAGAAAGAAAAAGAAGGGATTCTAATCTTATGACTCTGTCTTTGGAGCAAAGCCCGGAGATTCAATTTACCTGCCTCGTGTATAGTACTTCTGAAAGTTGGATAGACATTAGGCGAGAAAGGAACGAGGGAGAGGAGAGTGTAGACGTATCGTGAGAAGAGAAAGTAGAGAGGAGGGGAGGGAAAAGATATAGGGGGAAGGAGTAATATTAAGGAGAAATGAGAAGGAATAGGCTACAGGAGTTGATAGGGGTGAGGAGGGGAAAGGGAGTGAGGGATTAAATGGCGAGGGGAAGGAGAAGGGAATGAACGAAAAGGTCGGGGAAGGGGCAGCGCGCCGCGGCGGCGGCAGAGTGAAGGTACATAGGGGAATCAGGAAGGGGGAGCGGAGAGAAGAAAAGAAAGAGGGCAAGGGGATGAAGAGGGGAGGGAAAGGGGAGATGGTAGGATATAGGAGAGGGGAAGAGGAGGAGGAGGAATGGGGGAGGAGCGACCTGACTCTGACTCCCATTGATACAGCTGGTAAGAAGGCAGGGGGGGGGGGAGGGGTGATCATGTGTGACGTCATTACATAATTATTGGTTAAGGAACATAAACAGAATTAAGGAGACGGATTGGATCATGACAATACGAAAAAATTACAATTTTCACACATTTCTTGAACATGACATTTTACCTCTGCAACGACGGGAGTTGAAGTTGGAGACCACCTTATAGCCCACAGCACACTCCGTAGGACACTTTCCAGTAGTTCTGTTGCAAGCCTCATCATTCAGACAGTGACATTTCTTAGTGCAGTTCCGTCCATAGTAACCTCGATCACAATTAGGCGGAACTGGAAAAATTTTCAGTTTACATCATGCAAAGTGTTTCAGTATTTAGGCTACGGTCACAACCCCCAAAATCAGCCTGCTCGGTGACCGGTCGGCGAGTTTTTAGCCAAAACCGGTCGAACAACGACCGGTGACCGATCAGTGACTGACCAGGCGCCACTGATTTTTAGGGCATCGGGCGGTCGCCGCTGAAGTTGTAACGTGGAGTTAAAATTTCAGCGGCGACCGACCAGTTTTCAGTAGCTGCCCATAATACGCTCGGTGTCCGAGCGGGAACCGTCCAGGCAATGACCTAATCGAGCGGTCGCTGCCGAGCGATTGAGAGAACAAAAATAGTAGAAACAAATATGACAACAGCACAGAAGAAAACCAAGAGAATAGATCAAGCGGTCGCCGTCGAGCGATTTAGGGACTAAAAATCTTAACATAGAAATGACAGAAGCACTGAAAAAAACCAAAGACTAGATGGAGAAGATAATCTAGCCCAATGTGGAAAAAGCAGGGGGAGGGATAAGAGGCAAGGAAACCCCACCAACATCTCAACATCTCAACATTTCGGCAACCAACATGAGGGACATGGAAGTCAGAGGCAACCACTTTGGGGCAAAAGAGATGAAGCTAAAAGTTAGTGTTGTTATGCTGACGTAGTAAAATACGGTTTGGTTACCTTATCATTCATTAAAGGCCTATTGATTGAAGAAGAAATTACTGACAAGAGATGGGGAAAATTAAAATATGAAATTAGATAGGAATAGAAAAATAATGTAAAATATGGAAGGAAACAAGATATTTTGGAAAATTCTAATTTACTCTAATCTTTGTTCCATCTTGGGTGTTCCTCCCTTTTGTTTTATTTCCTTACTTCTAGTTTCTATCTGTGGCATCACATAGCTGAGTTTTATTAGTTGATAATTAACTTTTAGATCTTTTGCCTCGAGTTTTATCTTGATTAATTAATCAATTAATTAATTAACACATCACAAATCCCATAGGTACATTAATAAACACAGGTAGATCTTGAGAAATTTCCGGCAGAGACCGGCGGGTGGCCGTCGGTACGCCTATATATAATAGACGAGTCACCGGTAGATGACCTATCGATCACCCATCGGTCGTAAAAATCGGCCGATGGCCGGTGGGGGATCGTCCAGTTGCCGATTGGGTATCGCTCGGTGACTGCTCGGACTCTGCGCGTTGCAGATCCCCACATTTCGCCAAAATTTTACTGAAAATCGATCGGTGACCGACGGGAAATCGACAGGGCACTGCTCGGTCATCGCTAGGGTTTTACAGCCTGCTCAACATCTCCAAAAACTGCTGAGCGGTGCCAAAAGAAATTTCAGCAGCGACCGAGCAGGCTACTAATCGGTCAGTCGCCGCTCTGAGTTGTGACCGTATGGCAAGCCTTTTTTACATTTAAAGTTAATTTCTGATATCACAAATTCCATTTTGTGATATCAAAAAATCAAATTTTTGATATCAAGAATTCAATTTGTGATATCAAGAATTGAATTTGTGATATCACAAATTCCCGTAAGTGTAGCACATGAACTTAATTTGTGATATCAAGATATCGAATTTGTGATATCACAAAATCCATTCTTGATATCACAAAATCAATTTGTGATATCAGAAATTCGAATTTGTGATATCTAAAATTCAATTTGAGATATCACTAAATGAATTTGTGATATCAGAAATTCGAATTTTTGATATCAAAAATAGGCTTCACGTGAAAAACCAATGATAATTCGTGATATCACAAAATGATTTTTTGATATCACAAATTCGAAATTTGTGATATCACGAAATAAATTTGTGATATCACTAATTTCAATTTGTGATATCAAGAATTCTTATTTGTGATATCACAAATGCGAATTTCTGATATCACATATTCCATTTTGTGATATCACGAATTGAATTATTGATATCACAAAATCGAATTTATGATATCAGTAATTCACAGGGAATTCGAGTGTTAGTTTTGCGCTGAAATTCAACTGTGAATTCGAGCGTTAGTTGAGCGCAGAAATACACGGGGAATTCGAGCGTTAGTTCAGTGCAGTAAATCCCCGTGAATTCGAGCGTTAGTTGAGCACAGAAATACAAAGTGAATTCGAGCGTTAGTTTTGCGCTGAAATACAACTGTGAATTCGAGCGTTAGTTGAGCGCAGAAATACACAGGAAATTCGAGTGTTAGTTCAGTGCAGTAAATCCCTGTGAATTCGAGCGTTAGTTGAGCGCAGAAATACAAAGTGCATTCGAGCGTTAGTTTTGCGCTGAAATTCAACTGTGAATTCGAGCGTTAGTTGAGCGCAGAAATACAGAGATTTCGAGCGTTAGTTCAGTGCAGTAAATCCCTGTGAATTCGAGCGTTAGTTGAGCGCAGAAATACAAAGGGAATTCGAGCGTTAGTTTTGCCCTGGAATTCAACTGTGAATTCGAGCGGTTTTGTTTGTTTGTTTGTTTTTTTTAGCGCAGAAATACACAGGGAATTGGAACATTACTTTTGAGCTGATATTCAGATGGAAGGTATACTACTGCTAACTTTTTTTAGAACAATGTTCAAAATACCAATAACTATATATGAGAGATTTACACATCCATCATTCCCTAAATGATCGTCAAGGTATATTCGATGAATTATTGATACAAATCAATTGTTTTGCAACATGTTATCATGAATTCAATGATACTATGTTCACTTAGGGCCTACATTTAATTCATCGTTTTGGTCCTCAAATTGTCATCTATTACTACATTATTGTTAAATATGATACATTTTTCATGTGGTAATCCCCTTTACAGTAGACTTTTCCACCCAAATCGATGATAAGTATGTGTGGTTGTATGTGTATGTGTGTTATAAAAGCATATACCATGTGTTTGTATTGCGGAGGACCGACCGAGGGCAATCAACCCTCTGGTCTGTGTATGTCAGCAGCGGAGAATAAGAGAGAGAGAGACTGTGAGTCATGCGGGATGCGAGAGGGACTCGTAAACTTGCTAATTTAATGTCCACCCCTGGTGTCGGCTGGTGGTCACATAAAGCAACGTGTTTCTCCTAAAGACATTTTCTCACTCCTCAAAATCAGTCCTCCAGAACAAAGGGGTGTATCCATTAAGACCAATTGTGTTGGGTGTACAGTTTGCCTGCCCCAATATGTTTATGATTTTGTAAAATAATTTAAAGTGTAATCATATAGGCAAGTTTATTCAAGAACCAAAACCGGGGAGAACAAAACTGGAACGCACAAGCCCAAAAGTCTTCAGACCAGAGCAAGAAGAGTGAAGATATCCAGATCTTCTGAGGAGCCTACGGTTTATGCAGCAGTATGCATGGCAAACAAACAGTTAGAATTTGTAATAAGAAAAAAGCAGTGGTACGAAGGACTTCAATTTTGTTAATATGCGCAATGACGAAATCTCTCTTATTGACTCTGAGGAGTAACAAGGGGAGCTCGGGAGAGAGTATCTTTCACATGACAGAGTGAAGAGAAACGCAAACAAAAGTTGTAAGTCAACCAGTCTCTGCCAAATCAGTGGCGAGAAATGGAGGAAAAAAAGAATATAATAATGACTTTGAAGTAATTGACAACATATAAATAATGGCATTTTAGACATGTTGCTAAACGATTTATTTTATCGATTCTTTTAAAACCAATTCCTAATCACTTTAAATGAAGACGAGTTGCCAAAACTCTTCATTTAGGTTTGTTTGTAACTATCGTTATATACTATGTAAAGATAACACCTGAAATTCCATAGGAATATCTGCGCTAAACTAATGCTCGAATTCACAGTGTATTTAAAGGGATTGTACAGTATTGGTGGAAATGAGAATAGGGCTTTTAACTTTTTCCAAGATACCAAGAAAACACTTATGATATGATACAGAGCATACCATTTTAAGAGGAATTCAAAGTTTATTTGATGAAAATCTGGCTTGGAATGACTGAAACATCCAAAAACAAAGTAAAACAAAGCGATCGTAATAAAGTGTGGGTCCCACACTTTATTAGAATCACTCTTTTTTTGGATATCTCAGCCATTTCAAAACCAATTTTCATCAATTAAACATTGAATTCCTCAGAGAATTACATGTTCTTTCATATTTCATAAGAGGTTTCTCATTATCTCACAAAAAAAAAAAAAATGTTAGAAACCTGAAATTAAGTCTCAACCAAAACTACACGATCCCTTTAACGCTCGAATTCATTGTTGAATTTCAGCGCAAAACTAATGCTCGAATTCCCTGTGTATTTCTGCGCTCAACTAACGCTCGAATTCACAGTTGGATTTCAGCGCAAAACTAATGCTCGAATTCCCGGTGTATTTCTGCGCTCAACTAACGCTCGAATTCATTGTTGAATTTCAGCGCAAAACTAATGCTCGAATTCCCTGTGTATTTCTGCGCTCAACTAACGCTCGAATTCACAGTTGGATTTCAGCGCAAAACTAATGCTCGAATTCCCTGTGTATTTCTGCGCTCAACTAACGCTCGAATTCACAGTTGAATTTCAGCGCAAAACTAATGCTCGAATTCCTTGTGTATTTCTGCCCTCAACAAACGCTAGAATTTACGGTTGAATTTCAGCGCAAAACTAATGCTCGAAATCACATTATTTCTTTGCGAAAGATATGTGCTAAAATTCCATGTAAATTAATGATATCACAAATTGGAATTAGTGATATCACAAAATATATTTCTTGATATCAAGAATGTGAATTCGTGATATCTCGAATTGAATTCGTGATATCACAAATTGAATTTGTGATATCACTAATTCGATTTCGTGATATCAAAAATTGGTTTTACGTGATAAACCAATGGGTATTTGTGATATTAAAAATTGAATTTGTGATATCAGAAATTCGAATTTTTGATATCACGAAAGGGAATTCGTGATATCAGAAAATCTTTTTTTTTAAAGTAATAATTATGGCTTGCCATATGACCGTAGCCTTATAAATGCAAGCAGTGTACTGTGCACATTAGATTCCGCGAAATGCGTCCCTATATCTGTAACATTACTAACATAGGACTTTCTTATGACTGCTATCTCAACTATTTCACAGTGATTCTTACGTAAAATAAACCGCGATTATACAATTCGTTAATATTGATAAACTTTTATCTGAAAAGGGCGGTATTTCTACTTTGTGATCTTAGTGACAAGATGATTCATCCAACTCTATAGTGATATGCTACACAATACTCAAAGATGGCACCAGTCACATTTTGTCCAAGACCATAACATTCAAAGAAAATGATTCGAAACAGATGCATAGATATAAGAGAGAAAGGGGGAGAGGAAAGTGACGGACCGCAGACAGAAAGACAAAAGGAGTAAATGATTAGAGTGAGTAAATGGATCAAATCCCTCGGATTATATAACAATCTTAATTTAGTAATACAAACTACACCGGCAACTCTTAAATATACCTGTATGGTTTTTCAAGGTAAAATGATAAAATCAGCTCAAAAAAATCTAAATAAAAAAAAAGAGAAAATTAAATCTTTCCAACATTTTGAAAAAAAAAATGAGAATCAGTTCTTCTTTCGAGGATTATATTAAGATTCTGCAGCAGAATCAAACGACATGAGCGATGTCAATAATGTATTTTATCATAGAACAATAAAATTAACGAGTTTTCACCATAATGGGAAATTAAAAGACTCGTCATGTCTAATGAAAATGATGGTAAAACTGCGACATCACGGAAATGTATCCGTTAAGGACGAAAAGGAGGGCTGACTTTTCTCACATACTCTGACAGTTGTCTCCCGTATATCCTTCCGCGCATGATCCGCCATTACAGATCCCTGAATATCGATTGCAGCCGTCCGATTGACAATGACACGTCTGCGAACAATCTGCTCCAAACTTCCCTCTTTCACATTCTGTGTAAGAATTAAAGGATTTACGATTATCATTAACTAAAAAGCTCCATACTCTTCACGCAATATTTCATTGTGACCAGATTTCAAATCGCTAACTGCGCATTTTTCCCCATCGAGTGTACAACTTAACCAACGTGCAAGTTTATGGATATTTTGGATTTGAAGGATGTTACATAAACTTTAAAAAATGATTATGAGGCCTGTTACATTCCAAAGTGGTATTGTGTTACACTATGGGCTATATGTCATGATATTCTTCATTACATTGTATTTCTAATCAACTGAGTTATAAACTTAACAACTAACATGCGATATGTTTGCCACGGCCGTATTTGGGTAACTGCATTTTAAATCTATCCGTGCGTGCAGGCATGGTTTTGCGAACATTGTCATGATTGTTAAAGAAAAATCGCTGTGTTAGAATGATAAATCAACGCAGATTTCCATAGAATATCTAATAAGCTTGTAGGCTTGTTATATGTCATTTGTAAAAATTAATATACATTCTTCCTTCTCTTGTTGCTACTATTACATACCCAAGTGTATATATTACAGCCTTGTCTCCCTTCGTCATTCCCGCATTTTTTTCTTTCTCATTTTCCTGCCTTCATCATGCAACAAAACTACTTGTCAGCATATTTCTGCAGGTTGTTGTATAATGCTGTCTCCATTGTATTAAATTGTATTTTCTGTTGTTCAGTTGTCATATAAATTATCGTCCTGTTGTCATGTCAGTCTTGTTTCTTTAGTTGGTTTTCATTAGTTTTCATAATTAAATGTACCTATATTTATTGCAAGCGTTGACTCTTTTTGTAGGTTCCTCAACTTTTCGTTGATCCCATTTATTTCTCCTCCGTGATGCATTACAATGTTTCGTTAATACAGTCACGTATTATCATTCCGATACTGTCGGTCACTCTGTACCTTTCACAATGTGCCATTTACATTATTCTTTGTCGTTTATAAAAAACAAAAGTGAAGTGTATGTCATGTTCTGTCGAAAATGAAAACGAATTTACATTAAATTGACTTTTTTGAGGGATAGTACAGTTTCTGTGATCGGCTGAGATGGGGCTTCAGGTCTCTGACCTGTGTTGATGATGATTTTTTTATGTTGTTGATAATGTGAAATCTGTTATTAAATATGGAAAAGAGTGTAATTCTAAAAGGAATTTAAAGTTTATTTGATGAAGATTTGTGTTGAAATGGCTTACACATCCCCAACAAAGCGATCCTAATAAAAGATGGGACCCATCTTTAATTAGGATCGCTTTGTTTTGCTTTGTTTTCGGATATCTTAGCCATTTCTAAATTGATTTTCATCAAATAAAGTTCAGATTCTTGTTAGAATTGTGTGCTCTGTAACATTTCATTGAGTGGTTTCTCAGCTTTAGCTGAATCCTCACCTCAACCAATATTATACCATCCCTTTTAATCGAATACAATCTGTTAAAAACAACAACAAAGCAGCAATAACATGAAAGGAAAAGTCTTACTTTGAAAATCTCGTCATTTTCCTCCAAGGACCACCACGAAATGATTCGTTTGATAACAGCTAGCTTAGTGTGTTCAATAAAATGTGAAAATGCACAATGCTCAGCTGTGAGAATGAACATAATTATTGAACACCGTTTATCTAGCGTTCCCCTAATGTATTTCAGTCCAACCGTATTGGACAAAATTGTCTTCGGTTCAGTTCATTCCAATTCATTTTCATTTCCATCATATTGTACATGTCATATTAGTAACCCAAAATACATATTCTGGTAGTGAATCCACCACATTGTGTTGCTTCACTTTTCCAAGTTTATCTTTAGGCCTATAACCCTTATCCGCACCTTGATCGCACGCGACTCCGTAAACTCCAACGTCGCAAGAACAGCCGAAAGGATCAGGTAGACAAAACAGGTAATTCTGACAATGGCCCGGAGGATCAGTGTAGTAAGTGCACCTTTTGTCGCAGTTATATCCAAATCTGTTTCCCCCTAATCGATTGCAGACTGGTAGAAGGTTGTTGGTAGAGCGAGATAGAACGTCGTTCAATACAAAAACATTAAAGAATGCATCTTATAGTCATTTGAAAATTTGGAAATTGCTCGTTACGTTTAAGCACAGCATATAAAAGTTGATAACATAGAATGAAATGAAAACGGATTAACTGAAATATTTGAAAATATGTCATACGTCAAATATTTAGCGAGTGAAAGGGAAAGACAAAATAAGGAAAAGTTATGGCAAATTAACGTTCAGATGCTATCACGAAAAGATGATATTCGCCTCGACTACGTTTTCTATCTAAGGGATTTAACATGACAAGGAGGATTTAATGAAGAAGATGAAGGAGATCTAAACAACGGGTTTCTTGATGCAGAAATTTTACTTATGACATTTCCATCATCTAAATTGTTTTTTTTTTTAATAAAGTTGGATACACACGCATATACGTGATGCATGTTGAATATTACAATACTAAGTATAAACATAACTCATCATTTTTGCAACAAAAATTATAATAAAGTATTTGTGTCTCAGAATTTTTTTTTGTAATTTGTCATGCATATGCTGTTCTTGAAAATCATTGGTTTTTTTTTTACATTTCATGTATATTCAAAATGCTGATAGAAGGCACATTATCACAGTCGCATTTGTGAACAATAGAATATTCAGATCAAATCAAATCAATTCAGTGCGTCACAACATCCTACTACAAGCTTGTAAAACACGTATACAGCAAAAAAAAAAAAAAAAAAAAAAAAAAAAAAAAAAAGAAGAAGAAGAAAAAAAGAAAGGAAACAATGCTCCGGCCTTTGTGTTCCTTTAAAAGGACGTTTTAAGAGAAAGCAAGTGCTACGAATTCTACATCATTTCACTACCAGGACCCTTACGGTGTGAAATAATATATAAAACATTGTAGTTAGGAGATCGAGAGGGGTATCTTCACTAAGGACTTTGTGGCTGTATTTGATGCAAAATTTTGTATTTTCATAGATTGCCTGTCATTTCAAGTTGTACTCTTGTATCAAACAAGTTCATTTTATCATTCGGTATCTTGTATTAAATTTATGTAAATGTTCTCACAAACATACCAACTTACGGCCATTCCCAGCTTGAAACTTCAAAACTGAGATAGATTTAGTTTTGTGAAAGAAAAACTGCATCTTCTGTTAATTCAAAATTAAAATCAAATGACAAATAAAACGACAAGTTACAAGCAAACAGTAAACTACCTCAAGACCAACAAAGAAAACAAAATACTCTCTTTGAATATTCTGACCTCTCTAACATTTCTTAAGCAGATACACCTCCAAAGATAATCATTGCCGTTCGTTATTCACTACGACAATCACCATGTTAATTGACCGTACTCGCTCTATCCTCTTGGTTTGGAGCATTGTTACAGGAGATTATGAGTCTGAGTTGAGTTTATTTCATTTCACCACTGATCACTCACTTTAGCCGATGGCTGTTCTTCTGTGAGTCCGTGTTGGTAAAAAAACCATACATTTACAGAATACATTTCATAAAAAAACTCTATAAAATATGAGTAAAGAACCCAGACAAATAAACGAACAAAAGCAAAGCATATAGAAGTTAGTATATAACCCCCAAAAGAAAAGAAATAGGAATTAACATACTGAACAAAAATTTTAATATTAATATGATTTCATGTGTATTAAGACCAAGGAAGCTAGCTCCTTGGTACAACCATTTCTACCCCTTCAGAGAGAAGTTGTTGTTTTTTCAAGTCTTCTACAACAATTTTTACCCCTTCAGATAGAAGTGGGGTTTTTTTTAAGTCTGCTATAGGTGTAATATATTTATTGTCTGCAGGTTCAAGAATTTCAAGTGATTGTTAGCATATGATAGGACTACCAGTGTCTCTGGTATTATTTAATCTCACTTCATGAAGATTTCGTTTCACTCCATCTCTATCATGCCTGTGGTAAATACTTCAAATCCTTCAAGAGAGTGGACATCGCGGTCTGTGAGAATTTTCCCACATAATACTTATAGACTACAACGTTAATATGAGGCAATTAGTGGGTCTTTAAATAGCAGAGAGAGTTGAAAATATGATAAGTTTCACGGTTTCTGAATGTTTTAGTATTTTCCTGTTAATCTAAACACACTGAACAGCAGCTTAAGCGCATAGTTCCGCATTTTTTGTTCTGTTTTGAATATAGTCATTCAAATGCTCAACAATATAAATGGTCACGTTTAATGTCTCAATAGAAATGGTGGCAATATTGCCGAACGGATTACACTCAACTGTGTTTTGCATGAGTTTAGATCGGCCACAGTACGGCTGTTTTCATGAAAGCTATTGTATCTCTACTGAAAGCAGTTAGAGTTCTCCTTTTTGATTTTTAAATAAAAATAACTATCAAAATTGGGAGAGCTCAGTAAACAGAACGGATCAGACGAATAAATCGTATCGCCAACGTCAAACATTTTCGTGACTGCTCCATGTTCACTACAAACTCACTTTCAAGACAGTTTGGTCCTCGAAAATTATTTGGGCAGATGCATCGGCCAGATATGTCATCGCAGATTCCCCCGTTGTAGCATTTGTCACAAACACCCCGACAGTGAGGTGGGCCGTACTTTCCTGCTTGACAAGCTGTGCGAGAAAATTTCTTCATAGTCAGTTTATAGTAACTTAATCAATTTATTGCGAAGAAAATACCAAAGAACATGAGAAACCCTTTTAAGCTTAAAACAAGCTTTAGGAGGAGTTACTATAATATAAAGCGCAAATGGATTGTGTGTGTTTATAAAACCGCCGAATGGGGCTTAATCATAAAACGCAATTATTGAAAATTAGAGACATAACTACCGACTCGTCATTCGTAACACAGCTCACCACATCAATAAAACATCTTTTACCTCAACTATCAAAATTCGCCTTTTTGTCATGTTTTACTTCGAAGGCAGATTTCAGGTTCTCAGATATAACATTGATAATGACAATTAACTTTCCAACATTTCTTTGTCTATTACCTTTACTTATACTGTTTATAAGAAAAGTATATCTCAACGCACCTTCATAGCATTGCTGTTTCAATCTATCAAAATGAACAATGGCGTTATGGTGTATACAACCATTTTACTTTACCGTCTTGATTCTTGCACGTATTTGGCAGGGATTTTTATTGATTTGATAAGTTCTAATCCCGTGTTACATTATGCGTAAACGACAATGACGACAACGGCCGGAAATGAAGGATGTATATCATTCATTTCTTTCTTTTTAATTAATTGTCGGAAATAAAGGATATATATATATATATATATATATATATATATATATCATTCATTTCTTTCTGGTGTCTGTCAGTTTTCCAGATTCTTGAAGTGATTTCATTGATCAATTTACACCCCAGTAGAATCCTTGTTAGTACTCAGCTTCTATAGAGGGCATGTTCAACCCCTGGCAGCTCAGTACAGACTTTGTGTCACGTTATTCACTGCCTCTCGGTTGCGTCAACAGAGATAGCATCATGCAGTTATCACGAAGGATCTCAGATCAACGACCGTTATTTCATTTGAGTCCTGAAATTTACAAGGGGAATTTTCATGCTTCTTACAGGAAGACTGCAGTTTTACCAAGAAATTCATGTGTTTTCCAAATTTTCCAGATTTTCCAAATATAACGATAGTCCCTCTGAATTTTTAAGAAGACGTTTCGCTCCTCTAAAAGGGGATGGCTAGTAACTGATCACTGGGAATCAGTGGGAATGCTGGGGGATGATTGATCCAATCCTCGTGGGAGTCATTTCAAGAGAACATTATATATCTATTGTTGTGTGAAAATTATTTGGTTCAGAACGGTCTCATATTCAAGTAATGTGCGGGTTAATGCCCCGTCACTGTACAGGCATGGTAGCCTGGAACCATTAAACAGCACATTACTTGAATATGAGACCATTCTGAAGCAAATAATTTTCACACAACAATAGATATATGATGTACTCTTAAATGAATCCCACAAGAATTGGAACGATCATCCCCCAGCATTCACACTGATTCCCACTAGCCATCCCCATTAATCACCTGGTATTGAGGTATAATTTTGTGGAAGAATTTTCCCCTTATCAGCCAAAGCTATGTACTTCTCATCAAGATGGTACCATTTTATATATTGTATTGTGAAGTTTGTCCTAACACATTTCCACACGCACACACGGGTATAGAATTTGTAAATCTATACGGCATATTATACAAGCAATGCGTCCATGTAAATTCCTCTTCACATAAAATGAAATTTCTTATTAAGTATTTGTTGTATTCGACACTTTGCACATTCGATTCTTAATGAATTCATAATTTACTTTTACAATACGGAAAAATACAACAAAAATAATCAAACAAAGAAACAAGCAACATTTATATTAGAACGCAAAGGAACATGCGAGTATGTTCTCGTCTATTTAAAAAATGCCAAATGCTACAGGATACCCATAATTTAAATTTCTAAATTCAGTTCAAGAGATTTTATGGGAGAAACGTGTAATGTGCAGAGAGAAAAGAATATATTACTGTGTCATGTGAGACAATGGGGAGGGGTGGTATCTGTAATAGATAAAGACGATAAGACTGAATGGAACGATTATACAATTAATAACATTTATAGATATTTAATCTGTTGTTATACTTGCAAACCGCAAAAGAATTTTTGAAATTTCTGTAAGCAAAATAAAGGTTTTCTCCTACCCTTGAACAAACAACATCACTCAATACGAAAGATTGTCACTACAGAAAGATAACAAAGTTAAAGAAAGTTTGCAGAAGTAAGATCGATATGGTTTGTTTGCCTTTTTCGCTATCGTCAACCATCTTAATGGCTATCATCACTTTACCTCTTACGATCAGCCTGTAGAATCCTTTTCGATCCTCCTCATCGGGAAGGTATGTCTCGTAGATACCTGCATACGACGCATTGACTGGCCCAGGCAGATACAACAAAGAACCGGAGGGATCACCGATATCTAGAGGGCTCCCATCTTTAAGCCAAAGTGTGTCCGATCTGTTTAACCAGTGCTCGGAATTGCTCATGTCGATCGTCAATGATGTATTGTCTCCCACGCTCAACGTTCTAGTGAACTTGTTGTCCACAGAACGAAACTGGGCTGTAAGGTAATCACGAGCACTGAGCATATAGGTATGGTTTAGGTTTTCCCGGCCGATGTCGCACTTTTGGCAGTCCAATTCCTTATTGCTGCTTTCAATTTAGCAAAATTTAGCGTAGATGACTCAAATTCATTTTGGAGCATTCAAATTACTTTTAACCCCATTCTGATCAACGCTTTTTCAATTTAAATTCGTGAAACAAGCACCATTTCGTTATTTGTTCCTTCAAATAATTATTAGAATGATATGATCACGTGATCACGTATATGCTGCACTCGCTCATTTGTATTCGTTTTTGGGCACCCAATTTAACATCACATCTTTTGCAGTCAATATAGAACACATATGTATGCTTTGGTTCTTTCTTTATTTTATACAACATAGTTATTGTTTTTTAAGCATCATAATACACTTCATATTTTCGTATTCATTTTAAAGATTTTGGCAACAGTTTTTTTTTTTCAATGTTCTTATTGAGTCTGCCAGTCCGAAGATAGTGCATGTGGCCACAATTTATCTGGCCATTGAGCGCTTCACTCCGAGTGTGTCGGCCAGTTCTCTTAGGAAGTCAAGGTTATGATCATCAAATGTTCCTTTAATTCTTTTTCTGTCTTCTTGAAATATACGTCTGTATCTAACTTGTGCTGTCATGAGTGTTAGAAGATGAAGTTAATCTAGGAGTATTGGTAATATGTAGGCCTATATGTATGAAGGAAAAGGGGAGTCACAGAACAACAAACTCGAGTTATATAGGGTCAAAAGTGATACTTTTACTGCGTAACAGTGCATGGATGAAACACAAAGTCACATAGAAATGCACACATTTAAATGTTCTCACCTATTCAAAAAAGAAATAAAATGACGTTAATTTGAATGAAATTGTTCGGAATTTGACTGCCCATTCGCGAAATTGAATGACTCAAGTACCCTTTTCGGCGAGTGGTGACAAAATGAACGTAGAGTACCAGCCAATTTGAATGCCTTTTTTTACGAATTTGAAAGGCACATGTGCACATTTCATTCATTGAATTGATAAATTTAACGCACAAGTTACAATTTTGAATACCAGACTGTGCGATAACGAGGTGTTTTTACTGAATGGAATGAACCTTCTATCAAATGGACTGACAAAAGTGCGAAATTGGCCGGGAAAACCTATACCAAGTCAGGCGAGATTCACTGAATCACTACTGTAAAAAAGAGATAGAAGTGGAGGTGAAAACATATTGTTCAAAACTGTCTGCTGTACCTCCGTGTACTTGAGATTAAAAAAAAGAAAGTGACATACTAAGTGGATCAACATCTTATTCTATATTAAGGGGGCCTATCCTTTCTTTGTCAGATCTATCGGGTTTAGGTTCTATTGAAATTAGTTACTACGTTAATTTGTGTGACAGTGTTTATACCAGATTAATGAGTGATATTTGTACGACTGGAATTGTGGGGAAAACATGCTAAAGAATAAAAAAAAAAAAAAAAACGTTTTGATTCGATTCAAAGATCTAGGAATCTTATAAATATTAATTAACGGTTCTGGTCAAGATTCTGTTTTGCGGATGGGAGGGTAGGTGATGGAGACATAGAAAAAAAGGAGACTACGCCATATTCATTCCGTGTGTATGTGTGTGTGTGTGTGTGTGTGTGTGTGTGTGTGTGTGTGTGTGTGTGAATGTACATTAAAGCAATTTATCAGGAGTTCATTCTCATTACGCTAACACTTGTTTGTTTGTTTTTTCAGGGTAAGTATACGTTGTTCTGAAGAGGGCTTTGTGGTTTCGTTTGAATGATGCGCGTTATAGAATAAAGTTAACCATTCTGACAAAACTGAGCCAACTTCTTCAAAAATGCGTGAACAGCAGATTAAGTCAAAAGATACACAAACGCATTAAATGACACATATTATGAAAATACATTGTGCTGATTAGCTTCACTAGGATCAAATCTGTACACTTCTGAATGAAGTAGACTTTTCGTAGAGTAAGTCGAACCAATCACTCAATGTGGTGACTTCAGTAATGCCGGTAAAAAAAAAAAGAAAAAAAAAAGATATAAAGAAAGTTCACTCACCATTAGACCTAGTGAAGAAGGTGTAAAGTGTAGTGACCCTGTCTGTCCTGGTGTTGTGACTTCCCTGACAGTAATACACGCCTTGTGTGTCCGTAGTCAGCTGTAATCTCTCGCTGTCTGAGTTTTCGCCTAGCAATGCACCTCTGGCTGTTGCATTGAAAGTCAGCTCCGCAAATTGATCTGGTGAGCTACTATAGCATTGATAAAACGTGTCATCTTCCTCGGCGCGTGTGTGTTTGTTGGTAAGTATTGTTATATGTACCGCATACACTGTAAGAACAAATACGACACATTAAACATAAAAAAACATGAATGCTCAGAAATACACACACACACACACACACACACACACACACGTATATATTTTTTCTTACATTGATTACATTGATTAACGTCTATATATCTGCGAATTGATGCAAAGTGCAAGTGGACCATCTTACAGAACAATCTAGTTAGATTTTTCGAATAATCCTAAGGCTCATAATAAGGCCGTGAAACATATCGCATAGCCTCTTTTTCAGTAGTCTAAATTTGAAATCATTCGGTTTTCTAGAAAACTTTAAGTTTACCATATGTTGATAATATGCAAACAGAAATGATGAAAGACGAGAAATTGACAACTTCTGAGACTTCTGTAGTACTTCTAGTTAAACTGTAAAATCAAGCTGAATGGTCATTCCTTTTACACATGAAATGGAATTCAGAGCTGATGATTGAATTTGTCTGAAGTTTTATATGGTATAGCATTCATGAAAATCAGTTCAGCTTAGATTTATTTCTGCATTCTAATTACAATAATGTAACAAAATTTTACAAAATTTGTAATTAGTTTTCGAAATGTCCCAATAGGTATATGGCAATAACACTTAAAACCTGATTTCCAGCAAATTCTGTTCACAAGAGATAAACAAATTCAGCGTACCATATCATAAAATGATGCCACTTTCATTGAAAGAGAATGTATCACTCGGCTTTTGCTGTAGAAATATTAAAATGCTAACTCAACCAATATTATATAGTATAATACATTTGTGTATCAAATTCATAGTGTAGTGTGATGTCAATCGAACATTATGGGAACTGAAAGTTTATGGACCGTTTTACGATTGACGTATTTATCATTGCGCTTTCGAATGTTCGACTAATGTATCCAAAATGAAACTAAGAGACAAATTGATATGATTATTGTTGAAATTACTCCTCCGTCCAACCCTATCTATAGATTAAAAGCAATACCTTGTAATGTTCATGTGTATCGTTTTAGTAAAATGTTAGACAGTGTTGATATATACAACGATATGCCTATACAAAATTGGAAAATGATCAGTAACGTCTGATATATTCTGTGAAGATTTTTCAACCAGCAGAGTGTTACAAAGACAGAAGCTGCTCTCAAGCTGAGTGCAAATAAATTGATGAATTACATGAGTCAAGAGTTATTGTTGGCATGTTTTAGTACGTCGATAACAAATTCTCCCATACTATAGCGATTCTGTTGACTAGCAGTGGCTTTTTTACTAGTATGAACTTGTGGTGAAAGATCTTTCATCAGGATGATTTTTGAATGGGGAGTTGAAATGTAAGGGTATACAAATAATTTGATTTAAACGAATAATCAGCTATTCTGAATAACAACCCCCCCAAAGTTAAAGAATTAGATACACAAAGCGCATCGCCTCTAATTGTTCTGTAAGATATACGTTTTGTCAATTATTCGCCTGTATGGTATACGTCGATAAAAAAAAAAAAAAAAATCCCATACTATAGCGATTGCTGTTGACTAGCAGTTGCTTTCTTAACTAGTATGATCTTTCGGTGAAAGATCATGATTATTTTTGTAATGGAAGTTGAAATTTAGGGTACAAAGAATTCATTAAACAAATATTCAGCTATTTTGAATAACAAAAAAAAGTTCATCGCCTCCAACCATGCTAACTGTAAAATATACGCTTTTTCAGTTATACATGCCCATACTGCTGGATATAGGTTAATAGAGAACAAGCACCTAGCTTTTAGACCGATTACGAAATAAAATATGTACTTTAGTTGTTTGAAGTTATCTCTCCGTCATCAAATAAGAGGATATATATATATACTGATATTTCTTTCATTATGCCCAGGCTTGAAAAAATGTGCGTCCCCCAAAATATTCTTTATTGTCAATACAGATATTTCGAGTTCATTATGATGGAAATCCTAATCTGTCGTCTGAGAAGAATTGGTACAGATGTATTCTGAGTGACAAAATTTTCCTTTGTAGACATATATTCAGCTTCCAGTTCGTGTTTAAGTACTCAAAGAATACCAATGCTCTGCAAAGTTTAATGCAAGGTAATGAAGGTAATGACTTAAAATTGAGAAGAGCTGGACAATGGTGGAACTTTGGCATGGATGTTTGATTCGTAAAAGTACAACGTTTGACGGTGGCCTATCACTTTACACCATTCAAAATTTCAAACTATTGTCATTATTGCATATTCTGTTACTTGAGTTTTTGATCTACTGGATCGACCGACGGACGATAGTTTCCTGAATGTTTCGTAAAAGAAAGCGAGGAGAAATAGGTATTGATGGCAAATTTACAATAGCAGCGCAAAGTTTCAAAATTTCGCATCGCACTGATTGATGTTGAAATTGTTGCTGTTGATTCTGCACGAAATTTAGGAGTGTGGTTTGATTCACGCCTAGCTTTTGACAGCCAATTCTTTGATATTATGTAAGACTTCATTTTGTTACTGGCGTAATATTGCACATATTGGAAGGCATTTGACACGTGAAAGTGCTGAAAAAATTATCCATGTGTTTGTTCCAAGTAGATTTGATTATTGTAACAGTTCATTTTTTGACTTACCTTACAATCAATTATCTAAACTACAAAGGGTGCAAAATGCATGTGCTAGAGAGTTTGCATTTCTCCTCGTTCTTCTCATTGTAGTCTATTATTATGTGCGTTACATTGGTTGTCTGTAAGGCAGAGAATCATATTTAAAACTTTGTTGATTGTACATACAACTATTTATATATGGTACAACACCAGTGTACTTACAGGAACTTCACATTTTACCATCTCCGAAATTGAAAGGTTCAAACACTTAATATATCCATCAGGAAAATAAAAATCTACCCTTGGTGACAGGGCGTTTTTGTATGCATGCAGCACCGAAATTATTGAATAATCTCCCTCTGTTTGTGATGAAAGCAGCAGTTTAAAAACTTTTCGTTTGAATGAAGCTGCCTATGTTTGAATTATGTGTGTTATGATTCTTTGCAATGCACAGTAGAGTATAGCTGCGCGTTATGTCCTTCGTTATCATTAGTTTTTTTATCATTATTATAATTATTATTATTATTATTATTATCATAATTATAATTATAATTACTGTTTTATTTTTATAATTATTATTATTGTGTTAGGTCTTTTCAAAAGCGCATTATCATGATATGATTTTTTTTTTCTATTCTGCACAAATAGAAAAGTAATGAGACCATGATTGTCTTTGCTCCTGAATTACCACACGCGACTGTGAATTTTAGGAAATCATGTTCAATTTTATGATTCCATGTCATTGCTTTGTCAGGACGTTGTGAGCATTGGACAGGTTTTGGCTTGATCTCTCATATACATTTATATATATAACGTAGAATCAAGAACTAGTAATGCATTTTGTGTTTTTTTTTTTTGCCAATAATGAATGAGTTTATTGGACTCGAATTTTCGGTGGTCTCCACCTTCTTCAGAAGTCTTGACGGGGAAGCTGAAGAAGGGGAGGCCACCGAAAATTCGAGTCCAATAGACTCATTCTTTATTGGTACAAAAAAAAAAATGCATCACTAGTTCTTGATTCTTTGTTATATTTGAGCCAATACGTGAATTCCCAACATATATATATGAGCCGGAATCGCCTTGTACCTCCATATGCCTCTTCTGCATAGTCTCCGTTCGTTCCTTGGGTCCTGCCATCGTTGCCGAAGTACTTGGCATCCGTGAGTACACCTGTTTATAAAGAGAAAGACGATAGAGGATACTTCAACATTTTGTCCAGGAATGCACGGGCTGGGGACAGGATTCGACCAAAATGGGGTAGAGGAAGATGAAAGGGACAATGTCTTTAAAGCATTCAAAAAGAAGAACTGATTGCTCAGCTAAGCTTCTTCAGTCACTTCTTGGTTTATTTATAGGGCCTATATGATAAAATGACAATGACGAATAAAAATACAGATTGATGTAATTATTCATACTAACTCACTCTTACATTTATGGTAATGTTTTTGTTATACCATGTCATGAAACCCAGGCACACGTAAGAACTTATAATAGCTTGATCATTTCATTGATACCAACATCAAATAAGACCAGAGTTGCCAAATAAACAATATGAAAGCAAAGTACAGGACGGTCGAAGAAGAGTTTGTGTAAAATGATGGCCTGATACATTTTGTTTTCAATGATAGGAATGATATTGCAATGCAATCCAGTTGAATTTGGAAAAATGTAAATACGGAAGGCATTGCATAGTACAAATTTGGAAACAGATCTTCGATCTTGTGTCATGTAATGATGTGGAAATATTTGAATAGTAATATGTATTTTGAATTTACATTTATTTGAATGCTGTCTGGTACTTTGAGCAAAGCATGGCCATTATCATGTAGAATAATATTTGAAGGCTAGTGCCACCGTATACGTGATAGTCTTGAGAAAAAGCGCATGACATAGCACTTCATGGAAAACGTTTCCCTCCACAAAAACAGCGTTTCGTTTGGCGTAGTCAACAAACACTGTAACACCCAGCCCAGCTCTCTCACCGAGCAACACGCTCAACCTCTTGGGTGCACGCTGTATCACCGTCACTGTTAATACACTCAGTAAAAAAGAAGAAGAAGAAGAAGAAAGTAAACACTTTTTCCAGTCCATATTTTTCATAGAACATTTTCATAAAAATCATGGTATCGTACACGATTTTAAAGGTTCTTTAATTTATTGGCTATCAACCTGGTACATGTATCTATATACACAGGGGAATTTTATGCATGAGCGAACACATTCGTTTTTGTCCTCCAATGCACAAAAGTAAAATTTGCAAAAATTTATATAATGAAATTCATATGTAAATGCCCTTCAAAGTAACAATGATAACAAAAGACTAATGCAATGAGAGACATGAATAAAATAGCAGAAATAAGTTTCGTTCCCTTGTTTCTCTTTATATTCTCAAACAAAATATAGTGGGAAACTGAAAGGGGAACACGAGAATTTTCTTTCAACTCATACTTTTCAAATTCAAATTCAAAGGTTTTATTTTCACTTCTTTCAACAGAACGTACAAAAAGTATAAATTCGACATGCGTTTGAAGGAATGCATAGATAGCATAGAATAACCTTTGACAGTAGTCATTACAAAATGAGGCATTTTTCATACAAACATATTTATACATTCTGCGAAAAAAGTGGAGGTACCCACTCAAAAGATTATGCTTGTACAATGTGGGCACTTCACAGGAGAAAAAAATAGGTGAAAACTTAACTACTTTAAATGAATTGTGGAGGAAGCTGAAAGGTGATAAAATGGACAGGATTTCTTTATTTCCTTTTTTTTAGATAAGGAATTTAAGAATTCATGAAACAATTTCAAGAACAAAATATTATTTCAGATTTTAATTTCAAAATTTCTACCATTGTTTCTTCTCTTATGTCTTTTGACAGAAGATTCCTTAAATTCCTCCATTACTTTTTTGCCTTTCGTTATCTTTGGAGGGTTACAAAGACACTAGAGAGATCATAGGTTGGTTTTTGTAAATTGATTTGCATTTCTAAAGTGTTGAATCTGTCTTTTGTTTCAATGTTATATGGAAGAGCACATACGCTTGAATAACAACTTGTCCATTTTAGGAATTATTTTTACTTTTGTGCTTCAGAAGAGAAAAACGAATGTGTTCACTCATGCGTAAAGTTTCCCTTTTTATTGACCTACTAGGTTAATAGCCAATTAAATTACCTTTAACACGCTACATAAAACATTAACATCAACCCTAAATTGTAATATTTCCATTTAGGCCTTCACGTAATATCGACTCTTAACGTTATAAAAATGCATTTTTACCCTAAATGTAATACTACCCTTAAATTGACATATTTGATATTAAAACTGCCGAAAGACAATGAATATAATCAAGATAAAAATGACAATTTTACGTAATATTTTTTCAAAGGATCTCTTATTACCTGACGGGTGCAGTATCATTGAAAATGTGTAATTTGTCTCGATTTGATGACAACCTTACTTGAAAAAAAAAAAACACTTTATAAGATAATACTTAAGTCCATAACGCATTTATAGCTTCATTTCTGCACCCACGAAGATGCCTACCTCAAAGATGTACTGCAGGACCAAGATGATGTCAGGAATATTGACATAACCAAATTTCAATGCCTACTGCCAGTGGCTATTTCTAAGTGTGAATGATTACAGAAAGCGCAAGGAGGTACATAAATGGGCGAGCTCGCCTTTGTCATTGGTATAAGTGTGTATGTGCAGCTGACAAAAGTAATCGATCTAGAGTTATTATTACATAAAGGTTTTCACGCCAATTAAAGCTGTCCTTCTTTTTGAAATCTGTTTCTGTTCTCAGACCTAACAGAAAAAAGAAAGATTTCTCGTCACAAATGTATGGAAAGAACACAAACGATATAGTGCATTTCAAGCAAAAAAAAAAATAAATCTGTCACTGCAGAGGAAGCGAACTTGATTACTTGTCTCTAAGATTATCTATGTAGAATAAAGTCAATATCGGAAGTTTAAATGCAGTGGTCGATATCACGATTATTCAAGGTTAAAAAGAATTACATTTACGGGTGACTTGATTGTTTAATAAGGGCTGATTTTTTTCCTATTCAGGGTTGATGTAACATTTAGGTTTAAAAGTGTATGGCATTTAGGGTTGATGTTACATTTAAGGTTAAAATGCATTGCATTTAAGGTTGATATTTCACGTTGGGTCGATACTATACTTTTAGTGCTAAAAGCATCGCAGTTAGGTTTGATAAGCATTATTATCATAGTCATTATTGCATTTAGGTTTAGCAGGCATTACATTAAGGGTTAAAAAGTATAACATCCATGGTTGATATTACATACAGGGTAAAAATGTATTACAGTGAGGGTTGATTTGATTATTGGGCCATTCTCCGAAAAAGTATGCAATTACCGTTGTACAAAGGACAAAAATTCAGCATCAGAGATTTCATGCATTTTTTATCGATTCAGACACTTCAATCCCTTAGAAGTACAAAACAATCAATGGGTGATTTTTGAGAGACCATATTTTTTTCTCGAAACATTTCTAAACGTGGAGTCCTTTTTTGCATGTTAAAACCAAATATCAGATATATACGTTACCATAGGTAGCATCTTAGAAAACTGTGATTGTCTGTTTATTTCTTGCTTTAAAATGGCAATGCTTGTGAGCAACTACACGGTTAACATTTACAAACATCGTGAAAACATTTGGGATTCAGCCTTGATCTAATCTGTAATAAAAATTTTCGTAAGTTATCAGTTCAGTTCAGTTCAGTTTTTATTTCTGCATTTCAAAATCAATACAAATCCACAAATCAACAAAATACTTACATAGTCATTTACACAGCTAGTATTCGTAACGTTTGGATCTTACATACATTTTTTTTTTTTTTTCAAGAACGAACATCATATATGAAAGGAAGCAATAGGAAATGATAAAAATGAAATGCAGGGGACCATCATCATAAGCTAAGCTTGACGAGGAAGATGGCCCCAGGTAAAGAGATACATAAAGAAAATCTTGCCACTCACTGAGTGGGGGGTAATTGTGCAAAGGGCACAACGAAGAGATACATAAAGAAAATCTTGCCACTCACTGAGTGGGAAGTAAATTGTGCGAAGGGCGTGCGGTGCAGTGCGGTGTGCATTGTGTTGGGATGAATCTTGGTTTGTACGTTGAGTGTTATTTTGTGTATCAGTGTGATGAGGTGAATATTACTTCAGTTATGGCCGTGAACTCGTTGTTTCGGGTGTTTGTTGACCAGGTGGTATGAATATTTTTATGTGTCAGAAGTATACTGGATTATGAGGGTGTTTTTTAGTTCTCGTTTAAAAATGTTCAACGACGTACGTTGTTTTAAATTAGGGGGTAAAGAATTCCAAATATCTGGTCCATTGTGCTTTAAAGATTTTTGAGCTAAAATGATTCTGGGGTTTTCGAGATGGTAATCGGACGACTGACGTGTTGGATATGAAGTGAAGGCTTCATAAAGTGAAGGCTTTATAAAGTGAAGGCTAAATAAAAATGAGGAACATACACATATTTTTGCTGAAAATATGTTACCCTAATCTAACTTTTTTACCTGCACTGAAATTTTATCAATAATCTCATTGATTATGTATGAAACTTTATGAACAAGTATTTTACTTCTCATAAATAGTAAATGCCAGGTAACATCTCTGCAAGATTAAATACATTTCGGATCGAAAGAAGAACCATGTGTGGTAACGTATTTGACGCATCAGACGTTCCGTTATTGTACAATTTTAAACCCAACACCAATCATGCCAATATATTCATTTTAACTTGTAAGAACATCACAATATGATTATTTTCGTTAAAACACACCTCTTCTAAACATAAAGAATGTTCTCGTCATAGATAGAAGATTAGATAACTCTTCAATAAAACTCTGAGATGTACGTGAAATACGAAGAAGAAGCAGGCTCAAATCCAAATCGTTTCTGATATAGTTCAAAAATTTTGTTATCATGATACACGGAAGACGGTAAGAATGAAATTGGAAAAGATTTATGCAAATGATACACATGAATTCAATTTTCCTTTGTTCCTGTCTGTAATAAATTAGGTCTCAAGAACCAATAAACGATGGCAACGTATCTGAAAAAGTATTTGTGTTCACACAATAAACTACCGATTTACTCAAACATGTGATTCAAAAACCTGATGCAAAACATTAGACATCAAATCCTATTGTCATTTTCAGGACATAAACATGCAAAGAAGTAAGTGCTCTTGACTTCAGCCATAATACTAAACCCATTTTATGTAGATAAGATGCAAAATTATGATGAACAAAGGTAGACCGTTCATGTTGTTGCGTTTGCTGTGAAGTTGAAAAAAAAGGTGGGTACCACACTTCAGCCCTTAAAGTCGTATATGATATTGTGAAACAAAACACACACACACACATATACACACACACAAACACAACAATGCAGAAATAAAATGAATTTGTAACGCACATCTGACGGCCCTTTTTGTAAATGCCACAATTCTAAGAGATAGTATGCAGTTCTGGTTTAGATGAGTATGTAGGTTTTAACTTTTTGCAAGATAATCGAAATCCACTTATACGAAATACTAGAGCATACAACTCTAAGAAGAATTAAGTATTTATTTCATGAAATCGGTTTTGAAATGACTGAGATGCCCAAATTAAAGTACAAGAAAGATGTCCAAATGAAAGTAGATGAGTCATCAGATTTTGTCAGGACCTTTTTCTTTTACTTTATTTTGGATATATCGGCCAATTCAAAACCGATTGTCATCAAATAAACTTTTAATTCCTCTTAGAGCTTTTTGTCCTCTTAGCAAGTCACATAGAGCACGTTGTCAACCGGTTAAATCCGCGCCCAAAAGCGTGTCGCGGTTAACCTTGTTGCTCGATACATTTTATTGGTAACGTATCTGACATTTTTGATGGTGACGTATGTGATGTGCTGTTACCGTTATCACACTATTTTTCTCCAACAATTTCTGTTGTGTGATTAATCATTACCTTAATTATTCAAAAGTATCCGAGCTTTGTTTTTATTTACAGCATACTTTTTTTTTCGAAATGAAGCAAAGTTTAGGTAACGTTTCTGATTTCAGCTCATTGTAACATTAGGCTTCCGCGGCTTCGGATCAGTATCTTTTTTTTTTTGTAACAAGAAATTCAATGAATAAATCATGGTTCCATGTATGCGTGAGGTTGACTTTGTTTAATACGTGAAATCACACTGCTATGCGGCATTACTTTGATGTTCTCTCAAGAGTCTGAAAAAGGATAACGTATCTGACCGCGATTTGGCAACATAATAAATGATCTCTTAGAGAAATAACAAAAGATCATATTGTTATGTAATATCTTTTTTAATTCAGGCACTCGAGGGGCAATAGAATGAGGTACAAAAGATTGTATTTGAATGATATGTTAACGAGTAACAACTTGTTATATGAGCACTTCCGTGTCTGGCGACATGGGGTATTTAGGGTTATATCAAACTTCGGATCGTATTTCTAATATTATGCCGGATGTCCCAAGAGCTTTATTGATATGTATTCTACAGGTCTAAGCTCTCGGATGAATTTAACTTAAGAAATTGATTTCTGAGAAACA
This sequence comes from Diadema setosum, assembly GCF_964275005.1. Classification (NCBI taxonomy): domain Eukaryota; kingdom Metazoa; phylum Echinodermata; class Echinoidea; order Diadematoida; family Diadematidae; genus Diadema; species Diadema setosum. Next base: position 4,976,024 of record NC_092697.1, read on the forward strand.
AAATATCAATTTAAACTGTATGAACATGCTGGTGACAGGAAAATCACAGTTTTGCACACTTTTTGGGAGAATGGCTTTATGACATTTAGGTGTATATTATCTTTATGGTGAAAATATCTAACATTTAGGGTTTTTGTTTTGGGGAGATAAATGTACACTCAAAAACACAGGGATCATAGTAGGTTTCTATCTATTTCTATTTAGCGCAACTTACGCACTCCCGGGGTAAAACACCAACCATGCCAACTCAAGCAGCTCATGTGATGTTGTTTATGACTTCATCCTGACAACCGACAGTCAATCAGTTCCTAAACTTCGGTATCCTGAACAGCTTATCGGTTTCTAGAACTTTGGTCAAGCTTGCTCAGCTACTGTTAGAGCTACCCAGACAGAATGCAAACTGTCCTCTTGAAGACTATCACTTACGGTGTCATCTGCAGTCATCAAACCCGTTTTACATTATGAATATCCGAGCTAAGTTTTTCGAATTACCACCCACCGAAATATTTGTGAATGTGAAATTGCACATTTCCACAGTTTACATCCAGGCCTAATACAAGAGAAGGATATGCAAGTTTAAGCACAGCGAATAGAGGAGGGAATAATTACATAGTCAGGGCCGTGCGAATCCCTTACAGTGATATACTGAATAATACCTATGTGGGTCTGCTAATTTGAGGACCGTAAGAAGTTTCAAACTATAACGAAATATCGTTTAAACAAAGTCCATAAGGAAGATATTGCCAGTTTTAATGGGCAAATCATCGACAAATCTTCTCGTTCTTGTAAAATATCGCTGTATGCAAGTTAGCTATATTGAGACTCCTCTGATAGGGTTACCTATATACATAGCATGTACCTTCAGATCAGAGGGAGGAAAATTGTAGCAAAGAGTGTGTTACAGGTTATTACCAGTCGAATGAAAAGAAAAAGAAACAAAATCTACAGTGTTGCATAGCTTTTGCTTGCACATTAGGTTTAAGAGAGAAATCATTATATATTGTATTTCTGCAAGCATTGGTAAGACCGTCACGAGAAATGGGGAAATAATACGTAACAGGAGAAAAATGGGGAAAGTTTAACATGAATGGACACACATAGGCCCTATTAGAATATGCAAGACTTCATTATAGTTATTCATAAACAAGTTATTCATAAACACAATCATTAAAAGGTAAACAGAAAATGTTATCAGCTGGATAGCAATTGAGAATGACAATGCAATGCTGTATATTGCATCCATTCTACCCACACCTGAAAAAAACAAACTCAAAGAAACAAACCAACAATGAGTGTGATCGGGTGATATTTACCATTTAGAGTGGTCAGAAGAATAATGAAGACTTGGACAGCTAGCATTTGAATCGTCATAATCCTACTGGAGAACCGACCGTCGCTGGGCGGTGCCATGAATGGATTGAAACGAAGTTCCGCAGTAGGCAAGGAAAGTCTATTTCCCACCGGCGTGTACCATTGGAAAAAAAAACAACAACCAAAAAACAAACAAACACCCAAACCAATAACAACAACTCAGTTTTTGCTCCGTAATCGCCTCCAGCACGTGAAAGACGCAGAAATGTTAGGCGAGGAATGGTCCCCTCTGTGGTTCAGTCGCCATACTCTGTGGCTTCTAAAAAACCATTGGAAGCTGTCATGTACCAATGTCTACACTTTCTAGATAGGGCCTTATCACTTCTACTTCACACTCTCGAGTAACATGTCCGAATGTCGAGCAGAAATTCACGCAGCAAAACTGACTTCAGAGAAAACATGCAAAGTTCTGCAGGTTTCTTTCCACGTTTGATGCAACTTGCCAAATGCGTGTGCGTTAGCGAGGACACGAATGTCTCAATGAAGCTACACCTTTTCAGCTATATACGGTGCTTATATTGAGAAGTCAACATGTTGTCATTTCCTCGTTTCAATTTCTAATGTAACGGGATATCACGTTTGTTGTCATGTGGAAGCTCTGAATGTGGCTAGAGCTGTTGACAGGCCAGCAATTAGCATGGAAATCCTCTTGAACGGTACTTTGACCCTATTTTCACGCTGACCCTGAGGAAAACGGTGTAAAACAAAAACACATTCTTTATTTTCCAGTGGATTTTGACCCCCCCCCCAAAAAAAAAAAAAAAAAAAGATAAAAAAAAAATAAAAAAATGAATAAATAAATAAAGGCTGTGGCATTTTGAAATTTCAAATATTTTCAGGAAAGTTTAATAGGTCGCACCCAGCCATGCAGGCAGACCAATGATGTCATTTTCGTGAATGTCTCCTAATGGTTTGTAATTTTTTTTTTTCGAAATATCATCTTTTACAAGAATTTAGCGGAACCTCTCCCATCAAAACGTCATATATTGCTAACTCATTAACACTGGGTATGAAACTGATGCGACGGGTGCAAGTCTTCTGTTTGAATACATTTAGCGATAAATATTTCGTATATATTATATAGTCAGATGGGATATTCTTGTGATGATGACAAAATGAACTCATCTGACAATGAGAACCCGAGAATATGACTTTCATAATATTTCTTGGTAATACCATATGCTACACTGTAGGATTCTGACTTTTCCTTGAATCGTTTCCTCGCTCTTGAATTGCCTCATTTGCGACGTGCACGTTTTTATTAGTGAATAAGATTTGAGGCGGATGTTCCTGAGAAGGTACAAGTTTGTCCTCTGTTTATTTCATTTCATCATTCGCCATTCGTGGTGAAGTCAGCTTACAGGAGAAGCCTCGAACGCAGAATACAGTTATAGGTGAGAGTATAATTCAAGAAGAATACAATCCGTTCAAAAGTTCCTTCCTCTCAATAATAATGGTAAAAAAGATCTCTCTCAGCAATAGGTGAAGGGAATGTGTATACGGTATCTTAGCCTGTGATTTGTAAAATTCCCTGGCGTTTTTGTAACCAGTAACGCGCTACTCCCGTGAAGTTTCAAGAATTGTTGTAGATTTTCCATACCGGGAGCTATAGTGTGGCACATGGAATGAGCGGAAACTTTACCCAACGTGTAAACGGATTCCCACCTTTTTCAAAGTTAGGTATCACATGATTTCCACTAAACTTTTATTGCTGATTTTACGTTATATTGCTGAAAAGGCCATTTCAAACATGGTGACATGGTGAATACAGAAAACTCACAAGAACTTTTGGATGGATTGTTCAATTTTCCTCAATGTGCATGATCATCGATATGATTTTTTGTATCTCGTTTCCATTCAAACCTGTATAATGATAGTCGGCTGGTGGTAAAGGAAGCTATTGGCTGCCTTGCATTCTCAAGGGATGTCACATACTTCCTTGACCGAAACCTCCTGGACATGTTCCTTTCTCTACTATGACAAGCTCCGCTTTATCATGCTATCACGTCCCAACAAATGCTATCCCAGATGAGGTTGAACGGAACGTCTTATCACAACAACTTTGAGTAATTTGAGTGACACAACTGTATTCATAGTATCGCATGACATATATTTATTTTATCGTCACGTTTTTAAACTTTTCTAGAATTTCCATTTTTTTTTAATCGTGCTGTGTACATTTGTTTGTGCTTTAGAAGGAAATGAGACCAAAAAATAAACATCGTCTTTACCGTCAGTCATAGTACTATTCCTGTCGTTACTGCACCTCGAGCTTCTTAATCTACACATACACACACACACACACACGCTAGCGTGCATATCTATATCTTTATCTATCTATCTGTATGCATTTAACTACAGTATGTATATGTGTGTACATTATATTTGTATGGATATATATATGTATAATATATACATATAAACATATATAAGGTGTCCCAGCAAGAACAGAACACCTAAGATCATTGATTTTCAGCAATATTGCTGCAAATATGTCATTATTTTATGCATACTATTGGATAGGCCATTCTTTTTTTCAAATAGAATGACACCAAGTTCTTTAATTCTGGTTTAGGCGTTATGGTTTTAGGACCATTTTTGTGAACCCTTGCAATTTTCAAAATGTGATCATTTTGCACTCTCACAGATACCGAAACCAGCGAGAATCCCGGCATGTCCGGCTTACCATAGAACCAGTAGCGTTCACAATGTGTGGAATGTGGACAACATTACCCTACGTTGCGCTCCTAGCTCTTTACTGTGAAGTTGGACGGTGTGATTGTCATTGTGAATGAGACAACCTGTTGGGCTCATTGAGATGCTAAATTGCCGAAAAAATAGCGAGTTTATTGAAAGGCATGGTTGGCAGTGACGTGAGTTCATGAGTGGTTTAGGAATAAAACTCATACTTTTGAATAAGTAGGCCTATACATTGATAATACAGTGAGAATTGAGAATATTGCTGTGTAGGTTTAATAACGAATTAAGGGGTATCTCACCGGGCTTGAAACTAGTTTGCGACTGCAGATTTTGCTGGTTGCGGAGATGTCTCCGCTAGCCTACGACTCTGAGACGTCTTTTGTGAAATCATGGTGTCTCCAAGCAGTCGCAAGAAATTTAAAGACACGATTTAACAATGTGCCTGACCGATTTTAAAAATCCTCAATTTGAGCTGTCCGACCTGTATAATAACGTTCAGATGGATAAAAACTACTGTTTAACAACAACAAAAAAAGCATAATGAAAGTCATAAATCAGTTATTAACAATTCGGCCGACTCCACAAGCACTTGGCTTCTTACTGGGATATTTTATTTTTCCATGCCAGCTCCGAAAAAGCGCGAAAGGGAAGGTGGGGGGGGGGGGGGATTGCTGGTTTAAAATAAAGAAAAAGAAATTGGCGATGAAAAAAACTGGCCCTTCGTGTACTTCGATCCCTGGTCACAGAACCACCTACCGGCGGGAGCTGACAAGCAAACTCAAAAGTAAAAAAGGGTCCCCGCCACCGCCGAAAGTGGGAGGTCACTGCCAATCATGCTTTTAAATAAACCTCGCTATTTTCCAGCAATTGTATCTCAATGAGCTCAACAGGTCGTCTCATTAACAATGATAACGGTAATGACAATCACAGCAACTTCACAGTAAAGAGCTAGGAGCAACGTTTGGTAATGTTGTCGACATTCGACATTGTGGACGCTAGTGGTTCTATGGCAAGCCGCGGACATGCCGGAATTCTCGCTGGTTTCGGTATCTCTGAGAGTGCAAAATGATCACATTTTCAAAAAAAATTATCCTAAAATCATATCACATTAACCAAAAAATTCTGTTAGAAAAAGAATGCCCTTTCCAATAGTTTGCGAAATAATGACATATCTTCTACACTAGGCCTATTGCTGAAATTAAATTAATGATCTTCGGTCTTCCGTTCTTTCTGGGCCACCCTGTTAAAGCCCGCCTCACGCTGTATGATCCGACCAGTCGGACGACCATAAGACCAAGTGTGACGTCACAAGCCTGGCCACTTTCTGGTCGTACGACTGGGTCTTAGCGCCAGTTGCAGAGATTTGACATGTTGAATTTCCACGACCGGTATCGGGCTTTCAGCCAGTCAAGATACAATGAAATGCAAGCGCACGCAGTGTGCGCGCTTTGATACTCATTGGTAAAATGTACTGAAGACAGAACAGTCTTAAGCCTACTCGTCCCGATCGTAGAGTCAGGTCGTAAAGTGTGCGTTGGCAGGTCGTACAACTGGGTCTTATGGTCTTAAGGTCGCATACAAAGGCCTACTATTAGTCGTGAGTCGTATACCTGTACTCGTAGTGTGTTGCGGGCTTTAGATGGCCAGTACAGTTACTAGGATGTGATTGGTTGACAGCTCGTTGCATGATATCTAGGTACTGTATGCGAGGATCGTAAATGTTTAACTTTCCCAGCTCGTTATATTTTAACAACTGGTAAAATGAAAATATCTTTGTCCTTGCCTGTCGCCCTCTTACATTTCAAATACCAACAATTACCCCAAAATAAGGGTGTGGGACTACGGTAACTGTGACGAGCAAACGATTACTATACGACTAGTGCGATGAGACAGAGTAGATCACGGCGTAGGCTGCATAAAGCTTACAGGCTATCAATGCGCTGGGCCTAAGCCAAAGAGGTTCTGTATGCAGTGGCGTATCTAGGAGAGGGGGCAAGGGGGGCACGTGCCCCGGGCGCCACTCCTTGGGGGCGCAAAAAAAGAAAAGAAAAAGCGAAGAAAAGAAGAAAAAAAAAAACGAAAAAAAAAAACGAAGAAGAAGAAGAAGAAGAAAAAAAAAAAAAAACTCGCCCGGAAGGGGGGGGGGGGGAGGGAGAATGGTGGGGGAGGGGCAGAATACCAAATCAAACAAGATAAAAACAAAACATGATGATGACGCGGACAAAATGACAATGTTTATTGTGTTCACACAAGAATTCCATGTTCCGTAAGCTGAAATACAAAAATTTTCGGCGCGCTCGCTGCGCTCGCTCGCCAAATATATATAAAAAAGAAGGTAAGAACAAAACTTGATGACGACGCGGACAAAATGTCAATGTCTATTGTGTTCACACATGTTATCTAATATTTAGCAGGCAAAATGTTTCACTGAGCAGCGGCTGCAATTTCTTTCGTTCTGAAGCGATCGCCAATTGGATCAAAAGGCGCCAACGATTTCGAACATACGGGGGGGGGGGGGGGGGCGCAAAAAAAAAACCCAAATCAAACGAGATAAGAACAAAACGCAATGATGACGCAGATATAAAAAATTTCGGCTCACTCGCTCGTACTATTAGAGTGTTTTTTCAAGTCCTCAGTTTGGTGGTATAAATCGTTATCTATAAGGCTGTCACTATATCATATCTTGATTAGAATTGCAAGATTTAATGAGCAAAAAATGACAAGAGTTCCATGTTTAGTAAGCTGAAATATAAAAATTTTCGGCTCGCTCGCTGCGCTCACTCGCCAAAATTTATCAAAAAAAGGAAGGAAAAGATAAGAACAAAACGTGACGATGACGCGGACAAAATGACAATGTCTATTGTGCTCACACATGTCATTTAATATTTAGCAGGCAAAATGTTTCACTGAGCAGCGGCTGCAATTTCTTTCGTTCTGAAGGCGATCGCCGATTGGATTAAAAGAGGACGCCAACGGTTTCGAACATACGGGGGGGGGGCGCAAAAAAAAAACAAATCAAAAAAGATAAGAACAAAACGTAATGGTGACGCGGAAATATACAAATTTCGGCTTCAGTTTGTTGGTATAAATCGTTATCTATAAGGTCGTCACTATATCTTGATTAGAATTGATTAATAAGCAAAAAAATGACAAGAATTCCATGTTTTGTAAGCTGAAATACAAAAATTTTCGGCTCGCTCGCTGCACTCGCTCGCCAAAATTTATATATATATATATATAAAGAGAGATAAGAACAAAACGTGATGATGACGCAGAAATATATAAATTTCGGGTCACTCGCGCGCACTAATTTAGAGTATTTTTTTAAAGTCCTCAGTTTGTTGGTATAAATCGTTATCTATAAGGCCGTCACTATATCTTGATTAGAATTGTAAGATTTAATAAGCAAAAGATGACAAGAATTCCATATTTTGTAAGCTGAAATACAAAAATTTTCGGCTCGCTCGCTGCGCTCGCTCGCCAAAATTTATCAAAAGAGAGATAAGAACAAAACGTGATGATGACGCAGAAATACACAAATTTCGGCTCACTCGCGCGCACTAATTTAGAGTGTTTTTTTAAAGTCCTCAGTTTGTTGGTATAAATCGTTATCTATAAGGCCGTCACTATATCTTGATTAGAATTGTAAGATTTGATAAGCAAAAAATGGCAAGAATTCCATGTTTTGTAAGCTGAAATACAAAAATTTTCGGCTCGCTCGCCAAAATTTATCAAAATTCGCTACATTTAAATCACCCTCAAAAGACCCCTTTTAAGTGCTTAAAAAAAAGCATATCATGTAGACTTTGTTTAAAGTCCCTACCGGGATGGGGTTGGGGTTGAACACTTTTTCAGAAATTAGGGGCGCAATTTTCGCGCTTGCCCCGGGCGCCGTTTCCCCTAGATACGCCACTGTCTGTATGTAATATATCCTCTTTGGTCTAAGCTATCTAACCCCGGGCACTTCTTGTGCAAACACACAATTACTACAGTAACTGTGGGCCTATGGGGGCAGAAGCGAGCGCAAGCGAAGCGTTCGGGCACCGGGCTGGTCGCTGTTAGGCCTATAAAGCCTACATAGTCTATGCACGTTTCATTCGGCCCGTGAAGTTTGGATTCACACTTTAAAATGGAACGCCATTTTTTTTTTTTATAAAAAACGACGACAAGCTCGATAAGCTTTTGGAGGAAAATGATTCTAGATCCACGAAACATGTCCTAAAGTTACCAGGCGTTAGACAGAATTAGTATATGGGTTCTATTCAGTTCAGTTTAGAGCGAGGGCAATTCTTGGACATCGAACAAGTGGAGAAGGACTACGGAACCGAGCAGGTATGCAAAACACTGTGATTGTGAACAGTTTCTACAATGTTACATCTTGTCTCTTAGTCTCCCTTTGGAAGTGTCGTCGTCCCAGCCCAGCCTTTTGTTTTTCCTTTGTGCATCACATCAGTTTATTTTTATATTTGACATTCTGTACTTCGTCTTTATCACTCTATTTTCATGAGTCATGACAACGTATTGAGGTTACTCTAAGGTTATACAATCTTAATTTCTCAGTTTACTTTGTTTCGATTCTTATTCTCTGTTACAAACGGTTTATGAAAGTAAAATTTCTATGTTCTTTTCGAAAAATGAATAAAATTTTAATTGAAAAAAAAAGAAGAACTCTGATTTTGAAATTGCTACACTACAGATTTCTGTGACAGAAGGTAGGTGTGGCACAAGACAAATATCCCTACATAAGTACGTCTCGTACGGTCGTAGAGTCGTAGACGTAGGCCGACTCTAACTGGGAAACACAGCCCGAACGCCGAACGCTTCGCGGCGCCCCGGGGTTAGGCCTACTCGTACAAGTAGCTCTCCTCTGCTGATCTTTTTCACCTGAGCTAACTATAGTCTATACACAGCCCAGTCGCTACGATTTTTACAGCGACTGTGCTGTGTATCTAGACCCTAGCCTAACTGTAACAGTAGTGATAGGCGTCGTTACTATAGGCTTGAACCTAAAGTTGGTATACGGTACTAACGTCTTTGGTGGAGATGGGCCTAACGTTATTACGGTTTGCGTCGTTAGAAATAGTATGCCAAGATTAGTAGGCCTATACTGTGTCTCTAACATGTTAGACTTCTAACATGGTATACACTGTCGTGGTCACCGAAATCTACATTCATTGTTCCATGACCATCAAGGTCACAGTCTTTTCCTCAAACAATGAATGTTGTTTCGAACAAATTTGATGTTGCAAGTGATTAACAAATTGCCCTCAATAATAGGGCCTACGTCAATGCAGGACTGTTCGTCGATGTAGGGCAATTTGTCAATCAGTCGCAATTAATGAAACATCTCGACGGAAGAATTTCATGAAGTTGAAACTTGATGACAAGAAAACATGTCATGCAGTATCACTTTTATCATTGTACAGTGAACATCATAAACAAGTAGATAACTCTAAACTACTTCACAACTTGTGTAAATATGTCAGTTTTGTGCCTCGCTTGTTTGAACTGTTACACTGTTGATTTTAACTTATTGGACATTGTAAATGTAGGACCTACATTGGAACTTGGAGTGAAACATTGAGCAACCAATCAATAATTATACGTGACATCATTGGTTTTTAACATGTGGTGTGCATTGAATTCACTGTAAATAAAGCCCAGCAACTGAGAACTTGGTGATTAGGCATATCTGATTAGCAACAAAAAAGTTTCATTTTGCAGGTTGTGTACTCGTCTGTAGACCAATCTAACGTTCATTGTTATAGTTAGCGTAATCAAGGCCATCTAATATAGACCCTACAGATATTGACTGGTAGGGGATGGGATGTAACAATCTTGAACGCCAGGGAGTTAAAATATTTATATAATATTGACTGGCCCTGAGGGAGGTACCAGAAAATATTGCCCAAACTGAAAGCATATTGCCCGAGTCGAAGACGAGGGCAATATGTTTTCAGTGCGGGCAATATTTATCTGGTACCTCCCGAAAGAAAGGCCAGTCAATATCATAATTATTACCTATCCCCCTAGGTAAATTAAGAAAATATGTAAATACGGCTATACACTATATATGATACAGATCAAGCCACATTTGACTACCTGTAGACCATCAACATGTTGAATAATTGCAAAATTGTTCATCAATGTATATCATTAAACTCCAACTTCAAAGATAAGGCCTACATGTAGTTGTAACAGGCAAACTTCAAACTTCTGAACGTTCTTACACGTTATTTTTACTTCTCTGTTTAAAGTTTGAGAGTTGTAAAACTGATGGTCACTGTGCAATTACTGATCACAAATGGACTAGTCATTGCCTAGTGCTGCTGTAAGTGGTCGACCTTGTATGAGTTGATTTATCAGCGTTCTTCTGCGGTGCGTGTAACTGACACCCTGGACGTCCTGGAATGTTTTGTTTGTTTCGTGGTCGATTGGAATGTTTACGTTTAAAGTAGGGAGGTGGGGAGAGAGATTCCACTCTTTCTCTTCCCACCTCCCCCAAACCGGAAGATTGCACTGTTTGCTCATACTGTTACTGTTACGCAGCGACGTGGCAAAAAGCATATTGACTGCTGACCTTTAACCCTGCAAAATAACAACTCCTGACCTTTAACCCTGCAAAATAACACAATTTTGTTATTGCCTCGCAAAACTCCCTCGTATAGGTAATAATAAGTTATATTTTCCCTCGTGATCATATTTTATCTCAGCGCTGCGCGCTTCGGGAAGATATAATCCCTTGGGAAAATATAACTTTCTGGCGGTCCAAAGAATGTTATTATATTCCACCCCAGTCAATATCTGTATATATGCATATCTAGCCATGTATTTATTTATGTCGTGGGGAGGTCGATAGTTTAGTGCATGTGGTTGGGTCAAGGGTCGATAATGCCCCCAACCACACAAGTTCCGAGGCCCCTCCATAAACCGATTAATGATGTATCAAGGGCACACGCGGCATGATTTTCTGGTCTAAGATTTCTGCCTTTTTTTCATCTTATATTCATTGTGCCCACTTAAAACAAATATAAAAAAGACAATCATAACAGCTGATTAATGTAAAGCGTGTAGGCCTTAAATTGGAAAGCCTATTAATGTGGATTGCAACGGGCTTTAAGTCTTGATATCCAAGGTATCGTTAATGATAACTGTTCTTTTAATTTGCCATTTGCATTTTATATCTTTCTGATTGTCAAGAGAAGTTTTTGTAATAACGCAACTCAGAAAATGAAACAAAGGTCCCTGTTTGCCCATTTCTGATTGGTTGATACCTGAGTTATGTTTTTTTTTTGACGTGTTTAATTGTTTTTTTGTGTGTGTGCAACAGACCCAAAGTACTCATACATGTGTTGTCTGTGACTGTCTCTCGAAAAAGGATTTCTTTTTTTTTTTTTAATGCTGTCATATAGGAGGGTACTTATTCAATAGCGAAATGGTGCTGACGTGACTAGTTGTCCATGATCTTCGAGTTTTCTGACATGAGACGCATTTTAACCTTATTTCATTCTTCGGTTTCCCAACGTCATACATGGCGTGATAAAAAAGATGTGCTCAGAGTCTCTCGAGTACATAATTACTATTCACTGTATTGCTTATTATATTTATTGTATCACTAATTTACTGTATTGGGTGATAATGATGTTGCAGTGATTAGTCAGTCCAGAGTGTGGTTGCTTAGGACCACAGACATCACATCTGATTCATTATATACTTCCTGATCTATTAAAGGGCAATGAAACCCAAATATGCACGTTGATTGATTAAGGGTGAGTAGAATATTTGTAGGAACACATGTCATCATCAAACTTGGAGAATAAGTCAGACGATCCGTTCAGAGGTCATGAATTTTTCTTTAAGCTTTGGAGCAGCCATTGCTGAATCAACAGACTACTTGAATATATATATATATATATATATATATATATATATATATATATATATATATATATATACATATATATATATATATACAGATGTATGTATATGTGTGACGGAAGAATGACTCGCAGACGTTGCAGTTGTCTTGTGTTGCTATTATGTCTTGTTGCTGTCTATATTCCGTTTGATTGGCTTCTTATTATTATTACTTTCTATTTCTGTTCAAATGCATGCAAATTGGTTGCTATTTTGCTTTTATGTTTATGTCTCATCAAGCCCTTGAAAAAGGCTGGTTACACAGTCGAAAGTTTGGGAAATAAAGGCAATAGTGAACATCACTGCAACGTCTGCGAGTCATTCTTCCGTCACACATATACCCAAAGATATAATGCAGCACCCACCACGTATGAGGCCAAGCCCACTTCACGTTATATATATATATATATATATATATATATATATATATATATATATATATAAATATAAGTATAAATATTTTTTTCAGGGACAAAGTACTGCAAAATTGATGCCGAATGTAAACCTTTCAGTACGAAGGTTGATTCTACGTGCTATATTTCACATAATTTGTATGTTTTGGCATTACAAATAATGATGCAACTCATCTGTTACACTTCTTGTTGAAAACGCAAGCCTTTTTTCCCTCTCTATTTTACTTGTGTGCGTGTGCGTGTGTGTGTGTGGTACTGATCAGTCGCAGGAGTCGCGACTGCCGAACTGAAAGCAATATTTCATTGAAACTACGAGCATTGCTAATTATAGATGGCGTTGTGCCATGAGTCGCACAGCTGGCGAGGAATACGCAATTGGTCAAGTAAGGTGAAGAAGGAATGGGGTAGGCCTATACTTCTTACCTACTTCATATCCCACTCGGTGATCTAAATTCCATCAATAAACTATTATGAAACATTGCAACAATAAAAAAAAGAGAAAAAGGTTGATTATCAGAATAAAAACACAACAATATAAAGCGTAGATTAAGACATGATTTGTAATTGCCTTTAAAATGGTAACATTTTACAACGGTTTACCCTGATGCCTTAAAGATGATCAGCCATTATTGTTTGCGCCCCTCATAAAGTGTCTGGTAGGGAAAGAAAAATTATCTTATTTAATATTTTACAGAAAATCGAAAGAAGATATGATTTACATGATGTACAACTGCAGCGTGCTAGTATGTTTTAAGCGTATAATCCACTTTTAATTTGATATAGAGTAGCAGACTAGTTTAAAGTTAATGTAGGCCTTACTTTTTAGATGTAAATTATCAACAGACAGAAATTAGCTTGTAGAGTTATACCAAAGATATTATGATAAACTGATCATGATCCCACATTCCATAACAAGTTCATTGGAACACACATACACACAAAGACAAACAATCTCACATGTCCAATAGTACATATTGATATTGCCTTTATAAAGAGAAAAACACGGCAAGGATATAAATTAATGTTCTCGGTTACACTATGGTTTACATAAAAAAAAAAATAGTGCACATTTCAATCATTAGAGGGCAGTTGACAGCCAGTCATATTCTTGAATTATATTACATGTATACCTGAAGTCACGTCACTGCTCGCAATATAACAATTTCGACCCTTGCAGTAATTGTACAATTACCAGTATAAAAATCCATTTTTTAGCATCAGCAGATGAAACAAAAATCCAGCTTTAGTGCTTCAACAGAATTCTAACATGTGAGTTAGGGATAGAAACGATTTAAAAATTTGCACCAGTAGAATCAATGTTAAGTATGGTTAGATATAGAAAATGTGAACAATGGATATGATAAATATTTTTTTTTCCTAGACTACACTAATCTACAGTTATGGTTTATTGAGAAAAATAGTGATATCTCCTCATATTACACCTGAGGTGAGGGGAGACTAAGGGATCGCCTGCGGCGTCTGTCCGTCCGTCGTCTGTCCGTAACGCTACAAAAACTTTAATAATTCTTTACTCTGGGCTTCAATTGCAATCAAACTTCGAGGGAAGAGGGGTCATACAAAGTTTCACATTTTAACATGTATGAAGGTCACCTCAAGGTCAAAGCTCACAGGCAGGGGTCAATGAACTTTAGGGCCCAATGTTAAGTTTTTATGGCTCGTTTCTATTATGGGTCATAACTTTTGATCCATAGGTCCGTTTGTGACTAAACTTGGATGGTAGATGTCCCTTGGGGAGTGGATTATCACAAGGTCAAAGGTCACAAGCAGGGATCAACGAACTTTTAGAGCCCAATGTTAAGTTTTTTTATGGCGCGTTTTTATTATGGGTCATAACTTTTGATCCATAACTCCACTTGTGACTAAACTTGGATTTTAGATGTCCCTTGGGGAGTGGATGGTCACCACAAGGTCAATGGTCACAAATATGGGTCAACGAACTTTTAGAGCCCAATGTTAAGTTTTTATGGCGCATTTCTATTATGGGTCATAACTTTTGATCCATAGGTTCGTTTGTGACCAAACTTGGATGGTACATGTCCCTTGGGGAGTGGATGGTCACCACAAGGTCAAAGGTCACAGGAAGGGGTCAATGAACTTTAAGGGCCCAATGTTAAGTTTTTATGGCACGTTTCTTTTTTGCAATAAAATTTTTACCCTTTTTAATCCCTTTTTATCTGTTATATCTCTTTTTTTAATCTGTTATATCCCATTCGCGTACAATTTCTTGTACGCGAATGGGCGAGACACATTATGGCACTTGCCTTGTTTTTTATGGGGATAGGGTGTTACGTGATACAACTGACCTACACCCAGCATGGAATGTGATATCTCGAACATTGTTTTTAAGATCATTTCTCCCAGTGGTAAACAGTACCTTTAATGTAGATTATGATAATATATCATGTGTATACATAGTATACACGACTTTAATGTATCTATTGAATATACATGTACATATATAAGCATGCACACGTTGTACATACAAGTATACACATAAAATAGGATTATATATATATATATATATATATATATATATACATACACGCACAGATTTGTTTGTAGGTGAACAAAAGAAAAATAAGTCGATCACCGTGACGTTGATTTACCGCAGTTTATTCTCCAAGCTCTCGGATTTTTTTTTTTCATATTTGCACACAAAAAATAAACGCAAACTACACTTACTAGGAAATAAAGATCGACGCTACCATGTATACGATTACCTTAAGGGGGCCCTGAAATCCAAATGCTTGTTGATTTATGATGATTTATGATACCCTCAACATCACTTTTGCAGTGAAACGAATATCTAGAAACATTCCATGTATTTTTAACAATTTTCTTTTCTATTTTTCTTCAGATTACTTGGGAACGCCCACAAAAAATCCTTCCAAACCAATATTCCTCAGATAAGCTCATCTGTCAATCATTGCTAAAGTACTGAAATGTTTAACAAAAGACATTGGAATGCACCTTCCCCTCGACTCAGCATAACTTGCATGCTTGATTTGATTCGGATTTTATTTTATTTGATTTTACTGGTTCCTGCACTATATCATTGCTCATGCAGATACATACACATACATTGTTGGTGCCATAAACATTAATTGTTAACAAAGTAAGTTTCCTCATTACCTTTAGAATATAAGGCAATACAGTTTCATCATTGCCTTTA
Source organism: Diadema setosum (assembly GCF_964275005.1). Taxonomy (NCBI): domain Eukaryota; kingdom Metazoa; phylum Echinodermata; class Echinoidea; order Diadematoida; family Diadematidae; genus Diadema; species Diadema setosum. The sequence continues at coordinate 4,991,618 of NC_092697.1, forward strand.
CAATGTATAACAGAACATATCAGTGATGCAATGAGTACGCAGAATGGCTACAGCTTAAGCATTGCTTGATTTGAATGCAGCCCTCGTACATAATATACATAACATATAGGAAAATAGGGGGAGGGATGACTTGCATAGAGATAGGATAGAAGAAAGGAGAGAGGAAAGGTCTGTCTGATTTCGCTAATATACAAAGTTAGATCACCTGGATCTCTGAATAATAAAGCATGGCAAAGTATTTTCTCACCGAGGTACAGGTGAACAGTTAGAGGTCATGGTCGGTTACATTACATTACGCAATAAATTCAGAACGGCGATAATTCCACGAGGGAATTTCATATACAATACAATTGCAATAACATTATAAGATCACTGATATCCAGAGAGCAGCATTGTCTTTACAGCTTTCTTAAAAGAATACATAGACTTTAAAGTTCGAATTTCTGAAGGAAGAGAGTTCCAAATATCAGGTCCAGTGTGTCTGATAGATTTCAGAGCCATCACCGTTTTAGGATTTTGTCGATGAAATTTATCAGATTGCCTTGTGGGATAAGAATGTATATCCTTGTTTAACTGAAATAATGAGAAAAAAGAAAATGGCAACTCAACGTTATACAAACGAAACATTAAAAGTAAATTTTGCAAAAAATTAATATCATTTACCTTTAGTGTTTTTAATTCTAAGGATCTGAATGGTCCCGATGACCTGAATTGGTACACATACGTATAGCTTTCTTTTGTAGAAGCATCGCCATGTCTTTTGTTAGTCACATTAATACCACACAGACATGCAAGTTATGCTGAGTAGAGGGGAAGGTGCATTCCAATGTCTTATGTTAAGCATTTCAGTACTTTAGCAATGATTGACAGATGAGGTCATCTGAGGAATATTGGTTTGGAAGGATTTTTTTTTTTTTGTGCGCGTTCCCAAGTAATCTGAAGAAAAATAGAAAAAAAAATCGTTAAAATTATATGGAATGTTTCTAGATATTTGTTTCACCGCAAAAGTGATGTTAAGGGTATCATAAATCAACACAAATCAAAAATAATGCATTTGGATTTCAGGGCCCCTTTAAAGAGAATGGTCATGAAATGCAATTATATCAGCATTGTACAGGTAGCATATTCAAGATATATATATCGACGGAATAGACGGTTCTGGATGTATGGTTAGATAATGACATTTATTCTTTCTAGTTTGAATTTTCAAGGGACCAGACCCCATTCATTACATTTCATGAAAGATAAGCAAATACACAAGTTTAGAAAAATATTTCATTACGATGTTGTAAGCACAGATCTATGATATGGTACATAATATGCATGCAATCAATGTAATCGTCAATACAATGTGTTGAAACACATATTCATCGAAATAATGTGAGATAAAGACCAATCTTAAAGATGGGCCATCCATTTTGCATTCCTTCTCAAATAGCACAGAATATGAAGCATTCCACCAGAATGGCAAGACTACTGTAAAGCTATAACATTTCTGTGATATTTGAAGGTTGATAGCCGTTAAAATTCAAATAATGCACCAAATGCTCATGGCTCCTTAACGTATTCTGTGTACGAAGCACAGCTGCATATATTAATCCTCAAGTGGTTGTAATAAGATGCTTGTACTTCGAAACAAAAGATATGCATGTTAAATCTGTCAGAAAGGAAGAATTCACTAGCTTTTTTTTTTTACTTTATCTATAATGGCAAATAACAACACACCACTGACATGAACTACATAAGTGCATCACACTGGTCTGTAAAACTAGACTAGTAGGTTCCTAGAGAGTTGAGAATTGTTCGTAGTACGAAATAATCATTCGAATCTTAACGGGTAACTAAATCAACAAATGAAGACCTTCTTGAGTTCAGAATTTACAGGTTGTTTCCAAATAGTGTTTTCCTCAATATGAAGGTGTTCTCAAGAAATTTTCTAAAATTTGCATGCAAAAGGGATGACATATCTTTAATATAACGTCCATCGCTGTTACTATTAGCAAGAGGCAGAATAACTACAAGTGCGGTGTACACAACTACAAACGGTTTTTAACGGGACGTAAGCACTTTCCATGTACACCTTTGATTCACAACGCGCTTTAAAGGTTTAAATTTCGTCCATGAACTTCAAAATGAATGTCATAGGCGTACTTCCATCAACTGTGATTCTTCATCAGATATTCCATCAAAATGTAATTACATCAGGCATTAGTACTTATCTTTTCGTGTTCTGTTTCTTCCTTTTTAGTTTTGGATGACAAATTATTCTACGTAATATTCCCATTCCTTATTTTTTTCTTCTGAGTATATGTGACAATTATTCATATGATTAAAAAAATGTTTTAAGAATGCATGATGCTTTGAAAATTACACATACAGACACTCACATACACACACGTACACTCGCACGCAAACTCACACTCAACGACACTAGAAAAAATACACAATAGGATGAAAACCTTTTCGAAAAGATTGGCTCACTGTCACAAATGTAACCATTTCTTCCTTCTTCTTTTTTTCAGTCATACATTGATATATATACTTGCTGAGTTACGATTCCGAGCATTATGTTCTTGCGACAATGCTGTTGCTGCTTTGCTGTCGTTGCTGTTGTTTTTCAGTTATGTTCAGTTCTTTTGTTCAGGTTTTTTTTTCCAGTTATGTCATTATCTTACAAGCTACATATGTTACATGACAACTAGCATTTTTTTTCCGGCTAATATAACCATGATCATTACCATCACTACAACAATCATCATGAAAATCATCGTCACCATCATCATCATCACAGCAGATGTTGTTTCTTCATCATAAACATGATAAAGACAAATGGGAAATGGGCTACCTTGCCCTACGAAGTTACAGACGTATATCCCTTGTGTAATAGAAACTAAGTGATAATTTTACATGGAAAACACAATAGCATGCAAGTTGGCGCATCCATGTTGTTGTGACGATGGAGACCCTGACAAAAAAAAATATCACCCTATAAATTCGAGATTTTTCTTATCCATGTACAGTTATCTTTTAAAGTGATGTGACTTAATGACGGACAACTGCTTTCATGTCATTTTGTCGATATGCAAAACGAATACTTTGAGAAGTTCTTGAAAAGCATGATATCATTGGGACATTACATCAAACTTCCACACATTACTTGACTTTGAGCCGGAAACTACGTTCATGCAATATAATTGTCACTATTCACGCCATTACGATGGCAATTCTCACCTATCAATCTTGTTGATAATATCTTTGTAAGCGATTCATTTCATTATCACATAATATACTGTTTATAGACGTCACAGACCGTTTTCAAATTCATACCTTTGTATCTAACTTAATGACTATCAATTCTTCACAATTAATGACCCTAGTGTCCTTGTAATGTTAGAATCTAATCTTATTAAACCCAATGGGGAAATTTGAGAGCAGTGATTTATCTTTTGATTTTTTTTGGTGAATATTATCTTACCTTCTAATCATAACTCTAGTGCACGTCCTCATACAGCTCTATTATCAGTAAGAACATCCTTTTTCATAATAATGAAAAAAACTAAGGACATTTCTTAATCAAGACATTTTATAAGGGGCGCAAAAATCAAAATGCATTAGTTATCTTGGTAGACTGACATCCTCATCACGTTTAGTCGAGCAATATTATTTTTCACTACCGTAACAGTTACATATTTGTCGTTGAGAGTACGCGGAAGGTGATTAGTCAAGCTCTCAAACACGAAACTGAATAGCTGCTCCAAAATATTTCATAACGTCAAGTTGCCGATCTTATGGCAGATTTTTTTACTTTATAAAATTCCCGATGTACAAATAGACTTCAGCAGTATAATAATTTACCTAAATCCCAGCTAACAATTGGACAGTTTTCCGAACGTTCTTGAAACATTCCAAGTTCGTTATTTGGACGTTCTCTCAAACCGTTATCAGAACGTCTTTTTGAGGAAGAGTTTCGACGCATTTAAAAACGTTTTTTAAACGTCAGAAAAACAATGGAGAACGTTTCAAAAATTCTAAGGACCTGCTGAAAACCTTTTGGACGTTATAGACGTCGAAAGACTTTTCAAGATTATTCAAAACATTCTGTAAAACGTTCTGCAGACGTCGAGGAAACCTTTAAAATCCTCCAGAAAGTTCAAAAAGAGTCTCTTGAACCATTATCAGAACGTTTGGAGAACCTTCATATCCATCTAGAATGTCGAGAAAACCTATTAAGAATGTCTAATGTGAATTTCTTATTGGGCTTAGAAATTAAAAGTGTAGTTGTGAGATTATACAGGCACAATCTGGGATTAATGTGCCCTAATCCTATTTCTATATATTCCCATCATAGCCTATTCCTAATATCCTACCACCTATACCTATGCCTATTCCCAGCTAGTGTATCTGTATCACATTTTTTTAAATAGTTAAATATACAGGCAAAAGTGTGGTAATGCGTGAAACATAATAACTAAAATCATATTACACGTACCTTATTAGCCCTAATAAAATGTGAAAATACCTCTTCATAACACAGTTTTGAATTGTAAATTACTGAACAATAACTTAAATATAATTTTTAACGCAATTTGAAAGTTTGAACCCAGCCTGGAATAAATGCTTTAGATTTCAATGTCTTTTATCTATTTCCACGATTTTTGAAATTTTAGATTTTCTTATTGGAATATTCATAAATATGCATAAATATTCATGGTATAGAAACCAATGACGAAGAGCTAGCGGACCAAATAAAAACTTTTTTTAATCGTGAAAGACGAAGCCGACGTAGCAGACCTAATAAAAACGTTGTTGGACGTTTATAAGCGACGAAGACGTAGCAGACGTACCCTAAGTCCAAATTTTCACGTTATAGTATGTTTGTTTTAAAAGCGTCCTCTTTAGACGGAGAGGTACGGAACCTAAAAACAAAACAAAACAAACACAAAAACGTTAAGGAAACGTTCTGAAAACGTTATGAACGTTTGCGTGGGTACGGTGGGAAGGGGGTGAACTCTGCGGGCAAACTAAAACAAACGCATCGAGAGTCTGGTTTGTAAGCACCATAAAAATGGTTACCTGGATACCAATTAAATGATTAACTGAGGACAATCGCCGTCAGGTGACAAATCTTGGCTTTGTCAAAAGCAAGTTCGCCGTAAATTCTGCATGTAGCTGACCGATATGCTATATTAGGCCCTATTTGGGGAAAGAAGATGAATTTCAGCCCCGGAAGGATTGGGGCCCCTAAAAAGCCCGAAAACGTAGAGTACCGGTAGTAGCTTTGGGTAAGTCTATTATTGCATACCACCTATGTTGACGTCATCACCTTTTAAGTAGTTCCGTCAAAATCGGCTAGATTTCCTTATCGACGATTTACTCGAGTTATCTTGATTTTCGAGCAGTTTTCCTCCAAAACCACTCAAGTTTTCAACCTAATTGCTGACTGTCGTTCCGTTTCCGGGCTCTTTAGGGGCCCCAAACCATTTCGGTCTGAAATTCATCTCCAAGGGAGAGCCGCCGGGCGCATAAATATGCTTATTAATATGCCGCAAAATCGGTATTCCGTAATTTCCCCCAAACTAATCTTCGTTCCTATAGAACTAGTCTACGGTCTATATGCCATGGGCCCCTATTTTTTTTTTCGCTTCTACCTAGGCGTAAAATTCGCTTTTGCCATTGAAGAAAAGATTTAGTTCATAGATTCAGACTATATTTTGAGATTCACTGACCAAGAAGTAGGCCCACAGGTATAGGCATAACAACTCAGTTATGTAGATGCAAACGTAGGCCTACTGTAGCTATTAGCCTAAGATGTGCTCATTTAGGCCTACATGTAAAGTGAAACCTGTCTTAGCGGCCACCTGCTTATAACGGCTACTGAAAAAATCCTCGCACGAAATTGCTGCATATTATACAGACCCTATATAATAGTGCTTACCTGTCTAACGCGGCCAGTCATTTTGTATCCCCTATAAAGTGAACATCTGAACTGCGTATATAGCAGCCACCAAAACAGCCATGAATGCATTGGCTTTCTTTACGTTTATTGTGTGAATTCTACCAAGTCGATCCTGGCTTGGTCACAATTCAGACACACACATGATAAATGATAAAACGCAGCTCTTTGCCGTAAAAAGCCGTCTTACCACTATCTTGACTAGATCTGTTAGGCTTCATAGATGTTACAAAGCCAGAGAGCACCTAATAACATTTTAGAATTTTACCAATTGCCGACTAATCAATATATCCCTTTGAATAAGGACAATGGGATATTTTTTCTGGGTATTGTTTGTTGTTTTACGTCAACTGCGCACATTATCGATCCCCTCGAACTCAGTCGTGAATCCCATTCATGTAAACCGGTACGAACAGGTTCCTCAGGCTCGAATAATGTTAGGCCTATTTTGAAATGAAAAGAACACAAAGCTAAAAGAATATTTACAATGGTGCGAATTGTACCAAAAAATCCCCACTTTGAAGCTGCTCAAACAAATTTATTTGCTGTTTTTTAAGGTATTTCATGCTATCAAGGAATGCAAATGTTGACAATCAAAATGGCCATCGACCTGTCAATAGTGGCCAGGTGTCTATAGTAGCCACTTTACCGTTTCCCTTGAGTGACCGCTGTAGACAGGTTTGGCTGTAGGGCTTATAGTTTACTTACAAGGCTAGAATCTACGGTCAGCACGTCAGGGTAACGCTGCAATTTTTATTTCACATAGGACTATCTGGAAAATTGCCCACAAATTGTATCTAAATAAATCAATTTTGAAGAGAAATTTGTTTGACATATTTCTTTTCATTTTGAATCCATATACGAGTTGAAAGGAATAATACAAAAGTGTTCTGTATCCTATACTTTACGTAAGGCTTCATTAGAATATGAACTTGTGATGTTTGTCTTATACCTTAGTTGGGGTTGTGCATCCATGACCTGGTCTATACGAAATTTCTGTGGATCGTTCCACGGCTGTTTTTTTTTTTTTATTTAATCTTACAAAAGAAAAAAAAAAGAACAGGATTATGCTGGGTTATAAAATCTTTTCTTTCCAGTGATAGGTAGGCCCATTCAATGATATAGATAAGAATTATAAGACTATTGACAATTTTTAGTACAGTGTTTTTTAATTTTTCATATAAGATGACTAGAATTATACTTACTCGTATCCATGGTACGATAAATAATCATAGTAAATATTACACAATTTCGTATTCTAACAATATGTTTCTGTGTCCAGTCATTTCAATTCATTCAAATGCTTCCTTTAATGACTTGAAAAATTATAATCATGACATTAGTGGTTATAAACTCGATGAAGAGTCTATTTCACTGGAATGGGTGAAGCTTTAAAGATAAATGTATGGATCATATGAACTACTTTTTTATTCCTAAAAAGCATTTCCCCTTTACCGTTATCTATATGGCCGAAAAGTGGTTGGATGGCACGTCTTCAAATTTGTTCAATTTAGGTAGTTTTAAAATGTTCCACTTTCATCCAAAAGCAAATAGATGAGGTAGAGTAACTTTATATATTTATAACCAAATTGCGTGTAAACATCAGAACTAATATTTTCATTAAAATTAGTGAAAGTCTGGGTAAAATATCGATAAAATGAAATATCGAATAATCCGTGCAATATATAAAAGAAAGTAACAGAACTGGATTATTTTTAAATAGTTTTGATAAAAGCTTCATAAATGTAAGAGGTGAAATCAAATTAAAAAATCTGTTTTTTATGATCTTTTTTTATTTCTGCATTCCTCTGTCAACAAGAGGATATCAGAAAGCCAATTGAATAAAATCACTAAGTAATATTTGAACAGTGGAAGTACATGGAAACAGGTGAATGATTGTGTACAGCATGTTGCAACATTACATAGGGCAATGTTTGTTGTCAAGCTCTGCTTATGAATATTGTTCCATGCGTTCCACTTTTTTTTCTGTAAACATTACTCGAAAGTGTTCCCAATTTTTTGATGTATACATTTAATATGACATTGTTTCATATTTTTACTTTCAACGTGTTTCTTGTACATAATGTACAACATTATAAAGCATAGGAATATTATAGCATAACAATGCAGACACGCGTAAGTTCTTTTGTCACTGTATTGATAAGCTAATGCAGAATTAAACTGAACTGAGGTGAATTGAACCTGTTAGACTTTTTAAAAGATTTTTTTTCGCGTATTTGAGCTCGAGGATCAACGGTATATACACTGAGGTATACACTGATTTGTCTACAAATTTGGGGTATTTTGGTACACGCCTGCATTGTACCAAAATGTCGTCGGGATCGTCGTCGCCATCCATCTTTGGATCCAGGGTGACGTACAAGGTCGTCTCACGATTGAGCGGCTGACCCACTAGCCTTATACGTCGCTTTAGACGTACAGGGATTCGTCACGGTTGGGCGATTGAACCGCAACCTTTTTATGTGCGTTGACGTATGAACATGACTTCTTCATAGTGAGACGACTGACTCACGTCTTTGACATCTGCCACTGTCTGCGTAGACGTACACGACTTTCTATTGACAGTCGGGCGACCGGCTCCCGTCTTTTCCATCTGCGTTGACGTACACGACTTCTTCACAGTTAGGCGACTGACTCACGTCCATTTCATCTGCCTTGACGTACTCGACTTCTTCACAGTTAGACGTCTGACTCGGGTCCTTTCCATCTGCGTTGACGTACTCGACTTCTTCACAGTTAGGCGACTGACTCACGTCCTTTCCATCTGTGTTGATGTGTACGACTTTTTGACAGTTAGGCGACTGACTCACGTCCTTTTCTTCTGCGTTTACATATACGTCTTCTTCACAGTTAGGCGACTGACTCACGTCCTTTCCATCTGTGTTGACGTATGCGCTTTCTTCACAGTTAGGCAACTGACTCACGTCTTTTCCATCTGTGTTGACGTATACCACTTCTTCGCAGTTAGGCGACTGACTCACGTCCTTTCCTTCTGTGTTGACGTATACAACATCTTCGCAGTTAGGCGACTGACTGTCCTTTCCTTCTGTGTTGACGTATACGACTTCTCCATAGTTAGGCGACTGACTCACGTCTTTTCCATCTGTGTTGACGTATACGTCTTCTTCGCAGTTAGGCGACTGACCCACGTCTTTTCCATCTGTGTTGACGTGTACCCCTTCTTCGCAGTTAGGCGACTGACTGTCCTTTCCATCTGTGTTGACGTATACCCCTTCTTCACGGTTAGGCGACTGACTCACGTCTTTTCCATCTGTGTTGACGCATACGACTTCTCCACAGTTAGGCGACTGACTCACGTCTTTTCCATCTGTGTTGACGTATACGACTTCTTCGCAGTTAGGCGACTGACTCACGTCTTTTCCATCTGTGTTGACGTATGCGACTTCTCCACAGTTAGGCGACTGACTCCCGTCTTTTCCATCTTTGTTGACATATACACCTTCTTCGCAGTTAGGCGACTGACTGTCCTTTCCTTCTGTGTTGACGTATACGACTTCTTCACAGTTAGGCGACTGACTCACTTCCTTTCTATCTGTGTTGGCGTATACGACTTCTTCGCAGTTAGGCGACTGACTCACGTCCTTCCTATCTGTGTTGGCGTATACGACTTCTTCACAGTTCTTCAAGCCTTCTTCACAACTATTCGAATGACTCGACTCTTTCCCATCATTGTTGAGGTACACGACTTTGTTTTTATTAGGCAACTCACTCAGGTTTTTCCTATATGTATTGACATACACAACTTCTTCACAGTTAGGGGTTTGACTGACAATCTTGTTATCTGTGTTCATGTATTTGACTTCTTCACATTTAGTCGACTGACTCACGTCCTTCCCATTTGTGTTGACGTATACACCTTCTTCACAGGTTGGCATTTGACTCACGATTTTCCCTGGTTTGTTGACGCACGAAACTTTTTCATACTTTAGCGACTGACTCACAGCCTGCTCGCCAGTGTTGAAATACATGACGTCTTCATAGGTGGGCGACTGAAACACAACCTTCCCGTCTGTGTTGACGTATATGATATCTTCGTCGTCTTTGTCGTCGTTCGCTGTACCAATATACTCGTTGATGGTGTCATACGTGAAGGCATACTCTTCCTGAAAGTGCATACGAAATATGGAAACAAATAGTGATTTTTAATTTCACAGCAAATACGATCGGTTACATATACTGCAAAAAGTTTAATTGCCGAGGGGATAAACACAGCTTCAGAAAGTTTAAAACAAATAGATAAACGTCCATCACTTCCACAGTTAGAGCGACATGGTTGGGCTTTTTTCAAGTTTTCTCCTTTTTATTGTTTATTCCATTTTACAGATTTAGCAAAATGAACAGATTGAATGATGCTCACCACAAAAAAAGAAATATGGATATTCATGCAATGACCCTTAGCTTCCCCCCAAGACATCGCGCGAAATAATGTTATGACGACGAGGATAGCAGCAGAAAAACAGCGGAACCAAACTCAACAGGAAATGTACCAGTTAACTTATGTTTCTATGTGATAAGACAGTCGTTTTACACAAAGCATTAAACTTGGTGTCTTTTAAATTAATTCATCCATATCTTGTAAACCGACAAAATGTTTCAACTGTCGCGGGAGAGAACAGCTCTTTTGCAGACATCAAAGGAACATTTTTCGGAAAATAAACAACACTGAAAAACCCTTCACTTAAAAAAAGAGAGAGAGAGAAAAAAAACACGAATAAAACTATGTGTGTTCTCCCCTAAGAAAGTTATCATCGTCATCTGATCGTAGAAGTATTTGTGTGACATTAAGGACCATGCCTCATTCTGAACCTCGCCTCACTGTAACACTTGCCTCATTCCGATCCTCATCTCATCATAAATCTCACCTCAGTTTGAACCATGTACGGTCGTTCGACTCTCAGCATCTTAACGGTCTGAAAGACATCTACAGCGCCCTCCCTGTCAAGCTGGTGAATGCACTCCATGACTGCACAGAACACTCCTGTGCGACCAACTCCGTTCCTACGACAATAAGCACAAAGAACAGAATATCTGTCATTAGATTCTCGCGATCTTGTAAAAAATCACATCCGCACAACCAGACATGAGCGATAAGCTGACATCTTTCACCCAGATAAAGAAATTAATTCGGTTGCTGATGTGATATTTATTTTAGGAAATAACTCAATGACCTTAAAAATACATTATAATTCCTTATCTTCTTTTATCAGTTGAATAAGAATCTTGAATTTTTGTATCATCCAACTGGCCATCTCATTTAGCTTTTTTTTGGCGGAATTTATATGAATACCGTGCTCTTACCTTTTTTTCGTTTAAACTTTTATCTATATCTTTTTTTCTTATCATTTTATATTTGTTTTCGTCTATGAACGTGATATTCTGTTTACACATCTCTACTCAATATAATGTCGGTATCATGTTGTTTGAGTTTAGTTTTTTGTTTAATTGGTCCTATTTCATCACTTTTTATCTTCACTGTAATGTCCGTCTTTCCCCACGTCGCTTCGTACCAATCCAATCTCATGGTCTGTCTTGCACTTTATACCTATCCCATTATTGACGCTTAGATCTGATGTGTATTTATTACGATTTAGCGCATGATTTCGTTCTTTTTGTCATACATATGTTCAATGTTATAGAAAATGTATTTTTGAGGTCATTGGTGTAAGGCAACCGTATCAGCCTCCGTGGTGCTGTATTGGTATTTAATATTTGAACAATAAAATCAAGATATTACAATTATCATACGAATAATATGCTTTACTGTTGCGGTTGTTCTTTGAGGTAAACTTCGCTGAAATCTTCATAAATCTGCAAGCTTGATTGGTACTGAACCATGTGAAAAGAAAGAAAAATCATGAAACATAAGAAGACACCAATAGTTTTATTTCAGAGAATGAGCGAGTTGTTTCCCTCTCCCATTATTTACTCTCCATTTCTGACGCTCTTTCTCTCTCACTCTTTCTCCTCCTCCTCCTTCTTCAGCTATCTGCATTTCGCACAAGTCCCCTTACTGGCAGTGACGCTACGTGACGGCATCCATGAACTTACGAGCAATGAATGAGGAGAGGTAAGTGGCAACGACAGAGTCTCTTCATGAGCTTCAGCAAGGAGCTCGTGCAGGTAGCGTTCTCTGCCGGGCTGCGCGGCCAGCGCAGGAGCTGGTACTGGATCACCTTCCTCGGGATTCGAATCTGTGACGTCAAACAGAGAGTCAAAAACCAACCCAGTGACTGCAAAGGGCGCAACAATGAACACGATATTTAGTTTGCTTGTGCGTGTGAAATGTATGTGCGCGTCTGTTCAGTGAGGTGTTTCTGTTTTTTAACTGAGTAAAACATTTTGTGACACATGAGTCAAAACCAGAATCAAACTAGGTGAAGATAAATCTTCCAGAACAATGTTCGCAAATTAGTATCTACGCGTGTACATTCTCTTCTCACATTTGACATCAAAGTCTAAACAAAATTCTGTCGGACACCTCATCTACATGAACTGTCATAACTGTTTTTTTTTTTTTTTCAAATACATTTGAAGAGGCACTCCACCTTTCAAAGACTGGCATCGTTTCTTATGGCAGAGAAAGTCGAGGAGAAGAAATCTCGCATTTTGCCTGCTCGCCCTCTCGGTCCAGGATCAAGATGAGGAGATCATACATCTCACCTGCTCGCCATCTAGCATCTAGGAAGTCGAGGTGACGCGATCTAACATCTCACCTGTTTGCCCTCTTGGGGTCCAGGTAGTCGAGGTGACGAGATCTCACATCTCGCCAAATCGCCAGCTAGTGGTCGAAATGACGAGATCTAACATCTCACCTGCTCGAACTCTTGGGTCGAGGAAATCGAGATGACGAGATCTTACATCTCGCCCGCTCGAACTGAATGAATGAATTCGAGATGACGAGATTTCACATCTCGTCTGTCTGATCTCTCTCTCTCTCTCTCTCTCTGTTGGTGACACTTTAAAAAGTCCTGATACAGTGGACTCCCGTTATAACGAAGTCCTCGGGACCAGCAGTTTTCTTTCGTTATATCGAGATTTCGTTATAACCGAACAAAATAAAATAAACAATTAAAATACCTACAGTGGATAACGTTGCGACCCGAATTTTTACTTAGTTGTTACCGGAATTTCGTTATAACCGAATTCGTTACAACGGGAGTGCACTGTATACGTAAATACAAAATCTGTCTGTCCAATGTCAACTAGCCCAAATGAAATCCAGAGTTGTGAATCAGGTTTAAGAGTTAAGAGCATCTAGGAAGTCGAGGTGACGCGATCTAACATCTCACCTGTTTGCCCTCTTGGGGTCCAGGGAGTCGAGGTGACGAGATCTCACATCTCGCCAAATCGCCAGCTAGTGGTCGAAATGACGAGATCTAACATCTCACCTGCTCGAACTCTTGGGTCGAGGAAATCGAGATGACGAGATCTTACATCTCGCCCGCTCGAACTGAATGAATGAATTCGAGATGACGAGATTTCACATCTCGTCTGTCTGATCTCTCTCTCTCTCTCTCTCTCTGTTGGTGACACTTTAAAAAGTCCTGATACAGTGGACTCCCGTTATAACGAAGTCCTCGGGACCAGCAGTTTTCTTTCGTTATATCGAGATTTCGTTATAACCGAACAAAATAAAATAAACAATTAAAATACCTACAGTGGATAACGTTGCGACCCGAATTTTTACTTAGTTGTTACCGGAATTTCGTTATAACCGAATTCGTTACAACGGGAGTGCACTGTATACGTAAATACAAAATCTGTCTGTCCAATGTCAACTAGCCCAAATGAAATCCAGGGTTGTGAATCAGGTTTAAGAGTTAAGAGCATCTAGGAAGTCGAGGTGACGCGATCTAACATCTCACCTGTTTGCCCTCTTGGGGTCCAGGTAGTCGAGGTGACGAGATCTCACATCTCGCCAAATCGCCAGCTAGTGGTCGAAATGACGAGATCTAACATCTCACCTGCTCGAACTCTTGGGTCGAGGAAATCGAGATGACGAGATCTTACATCTCGCCCGCTCGAACTGAATGAATGAATTCGAGATGACGAGATTTCACATCTCGTCTGTCTGATCTCTCTCTCTCTCTCTCTCTCTCTCTGTTGGTGACACTTTAAAAGTCCTGATACAGTGGACTCCCGTTATAACGAAGTCCTCGGGACCAGCAGTTTTCTTTCGTTATATCGAGATTTCGTTATAACCGAACAAAATAAAATAAACAATTAAAATACATACAGTGGATAACGTTGCGATCCGAATTTTTACTTAGTTGTTACCGGAATTTCGTTATAACTGAATTCGTTTCAACGGGAGTGCACTGTATACGTAAATACAAAATCTGTCTGTCCAATGTCAACTAGCCCAAATGAAATCCAGGGTTGTGAATCAGGTTTAAGAGTTAAAATTTTAATTCTTTTCATTACCAATGGGCTCTCGATGGACAGACATCTGACGATAATGTCGACATCTGTCTTAAGAACCGAAGCCGAGATCGTGTAGGGTCCGTATCTCTTGTATCCCGAGTCAGGCCAGTATTTGACGTTGCTCTAGAGTGGAATACAAGCAAGCATTTTCGGAGTGATTTCGTGTTTAAGATTTCTCCCTTGCTACTCGTACACAAAAAGTCACGTACTTTGCGTTAAAGGGACGTGCCTTTCGCTCTTCAAACTGCTAAATCATTATGCCAAACGTAGCAACACAAATAATGCCTATGTGACATTATTTTACAAAATAAAGTAGGTCCTTCCACGATGAGCCTCAATCTTTGACTAATAACTAAACAGAAATGTGGGTTTTGTTTGTTTTGTTTACGAGGAAAATAGAATACACTTGCTTACCCTTGCCGAAAAAAAAAGAAATACTATTTCATCCATACGTTAACTTTTCCCTGCTGCAATTTTTAATCAACATAACTTTTACACTAGAGTATGTTCGTACTGAATTCGAGAATATTTTTCCAAGACAAAATTAAATTTGCTAATGTAGCTTTTATGTATTCTACGTTTGCAAGCTACGAGTGAATGATAATCATGCTAACAGCCTTTTCGGTGTTAGCACTGCTCTCCCATTGGGTCGCGTGAGGTAGTGTTCCACACAATACTAAAACATGAAAACTTAAATAGGGACGTACCTTATCAACCTCATTCAGCATGATGATATAGGCAGGCTTATAGTCTGCCACCATCGTCCAGAAATCGCACACGGTGTTAGGCATTGGCATCTGCGTCGTAATGAAACTGCCTTGACTTGCCTGTCAGGAAGGAGATAAACTTTCAAAATTATGATTCGATATGCAACGCGAGGCTCGTGATATTATTATAACTCCCCATTCACGCCTTCCCAATTTAGCTAGAGCATGTCGACGTATGACATATATGGCCAATACGCTAACGTACGTCGATTATTCCTGTAAAGCCAACGCTATTTTGACCCTTCCAGGCTTAAGGGGACAGGGGGGGGGGGGGGGATTGGGGTGCCCCCATATAAAATCCTTATAATTTGATGCATAATCGTCATATTTGGTACATAAGTTGAGCAACTTAAACTCTACAGGACTTAATTTTTGAACCTTCTCAAGGTTGCCCATTGAGGGTTGTTGAATCGTCCACAATACGCTGCAGCGCTAAGTTAGATTATCCTTGGGCAGAAGTTGTGAACTTAAGCCGTGCAAATATTCGTTTCTAAATTATCGAAAGATATCCAGTACGCAAGCAATACAAATGCATTACGTATACGCCCAGATCGTTATTGATACGCAACGTATATGTCAAAAAGAAATAAGTAGTAGCGGAAGCCAGTGTTACAGAAAAAAAAAAAAAACGATGCGTCGGCATACACCGGCTAATTGCCAAGGTGTGACAGGACCATCAGTGAACAATGGGTTCATACCACAGACTTGACACGTCCATTACTTGCCCGTCGTACCACGTAAGTATTGACTAACAAATGTTTTGTTTTCAGAATGGCTCCACCTCCACAAAACCATCAAAGCTATGAATTACGTCTGCCAATACCATCATTATACCGGCAACACAATGACAAAAGACAGTGTTAGATGGTAATACTAGAAGGGTTAATTAAGCAGCGAAGTCCCAGAGGATACACTGGGTTGATATGAATCAGTGTCACACATCAAAGGATAGGAGGACAACATGATAGAAACTCACCCTCACAAAACTGGCGTTGATATAATCAGAGCCATCAGCGTGATCGGAACTATCTCTCGTCTGCAGTATCACACGGTTCCTGTCCACTTTGGAGGCATCGCAGTGACAGAGTGAAACGGCGAGGATGTTAGATAAGAGAATGCATGCACACGTAAAATCTCTTTACCATAATCTAATTGCACAAATTTATTTTCGGAATTGAGTACCCGTAATGTTAATCATAATAATGCGAATAATGATGGTATATAGCACTATACTAGTCATAATATTACTGCCACTGACATTCCTGAAGCAAATGAGGATTTGATTCCCAATGATTTGTTTTACGTGACCGCTGAATTACTGGATGTTTATTACCTAGCAGGTACGGAACCGACGGCTGATGACCACAATATGAAAGGGGACAATTGAGAAATGGTGATAAAATGGCGGTAGTTAAATGGGATCGTCAGTATCGAGTATCTAAATTTCAGACAAATTATATTCATACTTACGAGGTAATGTGTTGCCACAGCGATTTTTTGAGCGGTTGTCTGCCGACTTTCCAGATCTTACCATGCATTCTAGCAGATCAGGGCATAGCGTCGTCAGTTTCTGTTTGTAAAACCATAAACAAAAAATTAACATGAATTCTGATATAAATGATATGAATACAATGACAAACAGAAAAATCCTTCACAGGATTCTCGCCGTATCATCCGGTACAAAGAGTTTTGGCGTAATTAAGCTTGTCGCCTTCTCGCTCTCTCGCAGTTCCGTCCAAAACGGTCACCTTCGCGCGAATGTTTTAGTTCTTTTATTCTCGGTATCGCCAATACCTAGGTCCCGTGCGCAGAGCAGCGTTTTAGATGCATTATGGGATAGCTCATGGTACAAACTTGCCCCGGTTTTGGCTGCGCATACACTCAGCGCCAGCATGTTTGTTTGTTGTTAATGTTATTATCATTGTTGTTTATAATGCTAACGCCCTCCGGTGGGCAATCGTGTTAAGCGTCTTGGCTGCGGTAATAAATCTACACCACAACCGTACCTGGAATCGTCCGATGTTTTCTTCTCGTAATGGCGTGGTGGCATCGTTTGGGATCCGAATCTTAAGCCAGATTTAACGTCCACAGGAATCCGAACGGGGAGAGATCTCGCTCGACATAAAAGGGGCCGGACGTTCAGCAAAAGCGCTGCGATAGTTCCAGGTACTGATTTCACCTTTGTGTGTGTAGTCCCATACATACACATTGAAAATGTGTGATGCATCAACGCAGCGATGCGCCGCAGCGGCCAAGTCCAAGGCACCCGAACGCGCACCGACACATCGGTGCCCCGTGACTACTGTCGGAACCACGGCAGCTGACACATCGTGCACAACCCCCTACTTCCCCGGAACTGTTGGTCTCTACCCTCCCGTGGAGGTCGACGTCCACTTGAGAAGTGGTACACCACTGAACATCATCAGAGTGTCAATGGCAGAGAAGTTGGAGTTTGATATTGTGGTTGATTCATATGGATATGATGATCACTTAATTCATGATTACTGATCTATTGGAGATAGTCTCAAGCTGCCTGATAGTCTCATGCTGACAAAGATAGTAGGCCTGACCTGCTTCTTTATTTATTGTAATGGCTTACAGATGTTGTTTGATGCCATCGTCGTGAGTGATGACAACACAGATAAGGACATAATTGGCGGCGCCCCCTTCATGGAAACAAACGACATCTCAGTGCGCCCCTCAAAGCATGAAGTCACATTCAACGATGACTCTGTGTTCACATACAATTGGCATTGTGATTATCCTCCTTCCTGTCAGCCTATTCATGCAAGTGACTATGATATCCAGCATCAATCTGTTTGCAAAGCAGCTGACAGCACGCCTGATTCCAGTCACCTTCAGCTTTTAGCTCAGTGTGAGTCTAGCTCTCGCACCAAGCGTTTGCCTGCCGCCCATGCTGGACTTCTACATACAGAGCAGGAACACCACCTTGAGTATGGACTTAGCTCTGATGACTGTCACCATCCTGCCAATTGTGATCCTCATTGCCCTACTACATCCCCGTCCGGCTCCCAGCTGGAAGGCGTGGATGACCCTCCACCCTTGGCTGCTACGTGCTCAGCCTTGCCAACGCACACCTCATCAATCCCATGCTCTAGCACCCCATCGCCATCTGCTGTCATGATAGACATCGCACAGACTCCCCAAGACAGAGAAGGCCCTGCCCATGCACATGGTCCACCCCTGAGGCTGAAGCCATGGACGTTGGTCTCCCAACAGCGATGCAATACCCCGGTAGTGCCCGCGTGGGTGCACCTGACCCCAAGCTAAGGGTGCCCTTCAATGTTGTCCCTGGCTCTTCCTGTCACAATGGTGATGTCTGCTCCCTGTCCGCTGTACGGGATACCTCTGATGCCCATCTTGGTCCTGTATTGCTATATCCTTTGTGTACCAGCACCAGCAGTTTCCCTCCTGACAGCTCGACTGATGTGCACCACATGTCACCCATGGGGTGGGATACGCCTCCCCAGCCGTGGCCTGATGATGTTCTCGAGCATTGTCCTCTCGTGACTAGCCAAGTTTTGGCACAGCCAGTCCCTGCCCTTTCTGCTCCTGCCCCCTACCTTGCGTATGATGACAACCACCCCCTGATGGTTCCAGCCGGCCACCGTCCACCATCCCCTTACGGGCAGTACAAGCTCCTTCCCTCTGGATGAGTTTGTTGCTCCTTTCTTGTTCCCATTCGCGCCCCCTGATGCCAGCAGCCCACTGATGTCCTACATGCTCCATGCGGCTTCTTTGGCCCACACCCTGATGGCTCCCTACCCCTAGTCATGCCCCTCTTCTATCTGTGCTGCCTATGCACCTGGATAGTTTGACCAATTTCGTTTTGTGTATATAGAGTATAGACAATAGACTTTCATGGACATGTTAATCATGCAGTAACTCATTCTTTTGTGTTTTTATGTACAGATGAATAAGATGTTTAACATGCCTTTTTATCGGGTATACATGTACGATTGTATTTCACTCTTTCTAAACATTTACGGTTGTTGGTTTGTTTGTTTTTTCATCAGAAAGTAAATGTAATGTTTCAGTTGTCAGTATTTGTGCCAGGTGTACCCTTTTTTATAGATACACGTCTTCCTGATTATTTTTGTGTTTTCATTAAAAAAAAAACAAAGATAAGAGAGAGAATAGATACCATTGTACTGTACTGCTGTTTATCAATAATGTCCTCAGCTTATTGTTTGCTTTTCACCAATGTAGTTGGTGTACTCATGTGCTATGATCGCTTTCATTGCTGCAATGCAAGTTTGTCCCTGTCATACTCAAGCCTTTGGACTCTGTCCTCTTTGTACATATGTAAGTGTGTTGTGTTCTTAGAGGGTTCTCTATCTTTTATAAGATGTGTGGTTTTACATCATTGGGTAAAGCCAATTTCATTTCTCTGTTTTGGATGGGAAACCAAATCTGTTTTTATACTTCTTACACTTTACCCTCACACGGGTATTTGTACTTTCTGTTCAAATTTGAGATCTGAGTGATTTCTCATGGGATTTTTTTTTACATAGGTTTTATGCAGATCTTTATAATTATTTTGATCTGCAAGATCTGTATAATACTTGTTTTAGTTTCAGATTATACAGGTTTTATACCTCTTGTCGATAAAGTATTGTGTATATTATGATTTATTATTGCCTCTTCTGTTGCCCTAACTTGATTGTTACCCAACATATTTTATTCAGACTTGCTAGGGAGAAGTATGGGTGATCATTCCACATGAAGGACACAACAGTTTGTGGTAACGGCGCCCTCAGTGTTCCAACTTTGGATGCCAATGCTTATTTCTTGTGTGTGCTCTATCAGCCACATTTTCTATAAGATTTTTTTTCAAATTTGGTACAAAGGTGCATTATAGTGAAATGAAGATGCTCATATATTTTTTTTTTTTTTTTTTTTGGTGGTGGCGCCTTCGCTTGTTCTGTCTTTACACATGAAAAGGTAAATTCTACAGGGTCCGCTTGTGTGTGTGACCCTACCTTGTTTCTTGACCGATTTTTTAAAAATTTGTTATGTAAATGTATCTTAGTCAAATTTATACACCTACATCTATTTGGATTTTATTGTATCCTGCAACAGTTGCCATATACAAAATTCTGGCCTACAAAGTAATCCAGATGGAGTATGGGAGACGGGTTCGGGGGATACATGTGCTCGATTGCGAGTGCTTCTAGTTTACAATTTGCAGTGAACAGAAAGAAGTGATCTGGGCAGCACTTGGTACATATGCTCTGTGTTTGATATTATATGTAATTGCATTCCAAATGTTATATGCATAATTTTGAAGATAATATTTATGCAACAGTCAAGTAAGTCACTGTTTGAGTGTAGATTTTTAGGTTTGGTTTTTAAAACAATCCTTATGTTACAGATTGCTAAAGTCACCCATTATCTGGTTTGATATATGAGTATAGTTATAGACCCTGTGTTTATGCTTGTCCAGCATTCCCACGTGTGACTCTGTGTTCTTACTAACAGTATACCATTCTGTAGTAGAAGTATAAAGTAGTTATTGCAAATTTTTATATGCATAAGTATTGTATTATTTATGCAGGAAGCTGTCTGTGTATAATTGCTTAATGAAGTGATTTTGATGTGTATTATGGGTAATATGAAGTGCATGCATATGTCATAGCTTCGTGTATTCTTTCCATGCATACGTGTATCATGTTTATTTTTGTAAACTACAAATGGTGGATTTTAAGTATACTGTGTTTGATTTCACTAGTGTACATGTGAGTCAATGAAGATTTTAGTCTCTACGTTTTATGATTTAAAGCGTTAGATAGATACTTTTATAGGGATGGAAGAAACATCTTCTGGTGGTGGTTATGTTTTTCTGTCTCGATTATCTAACACTCTCATAAAGGAATTGAAGAGAGAAGGTGGTGAAGATGGTATGTACATGTATATTAAATGATGGTAGTGGTACAGTTGTTTAATTTTGATACAAAAGTTTAAGAGAGTTTGAAGTGATTGTTACAAATTTATAATGATTTTATCTTAGTGCTTATGTGTTATGTAAAAGGGCATAAAAGTATTGTAGTGTTTGCATATTTGCAGGATAAGTAGATATGTAAGTTATTTGTTGTTTGACCTTTCGTAATACCTGTTTGGGAATGTTATGACTTATGTATGTATATAGGTTCCCTTTTTTCTTTGTTACAAGCTGATTTTTGACTTGCTCAGCAGTTTGACAGAATTTGAGAGTTGATGTGTATCATCAAGCTTACAGTGCCAAAAGAGATGATGCGTTATAAGTGTTACTCAATTGTGATGATTTATTAGCTTAAGGGTCAGTTGATGTTATAAATAAAGCTTCCTCTCTTTGTGTTTGAGTAGGATATTTTGCTCCATTTTATTGGAGGTATAAACTGTTGTTTATACAGTGTAGTAGACATGTTGCCAAGAATTACTTAGAATCTTGTTTGACATGCCGAATTGGATCTTCAGAGAGAAGTATTGTATTGAGCTTTGTAAGCAAAGGAGAAAAGAAGTAGTCACGCCAGCATGTTTGTTTGTTGTTAATGTTATTATCATTGTTGTTTATAATGCTAACGCCCTCCGGTGGGCAATCGTGTTAAGCGTCTTGGCTGCGGTAATAAATCTACACCACAACCGTACCTGGAATCGTCCGGTGTTTTCTTCTCGTAATGGCGCAGATCACGCTCTGTCTTTTTTCCAGAGGCATTCCTTGTTGAAGATTTCTTCGCTTTCCATCATGTGACCAGCACATTGAAGCCTTGCAGTAGGGAACCATGACTAGTGACCGCAAATCAGTAAAACTTAGAAACTGTCAACTCTAAGCTGAATTACAGCCATGAAAAAAGGGGTAACAACGGGAAAGCAGACAAGTAACTCCATTGAATCGTATGGGAACTGCGACTCTCGTGAGACAACCGGAAGCGAACACGGGCACTGAGGAATCCCACATTGCATCTGTGACAGAGCTCTTCAGCGTGCGCAGAAGTTTTCTGCGCATTGGCGATACCAAGAATTCGGTGGATTCCAAATACGGTGCGCCACCTATCGGTTGTAGCGGACAGGCCGATTTTCAACTTTGGGGTCGACATCGCGCTATGCAGCTAGAGCTACGCTGCAGCGCAGCAGACAGTAGCTGCATGCGCAATGCACTGTTTACTGTATAATAACTGTACTGGCCTAGCGCCTGGCGATCGGTATACGCGGTAACTATAGAGGTAGACGTCTACGGCGTTACGGTCGCGTCGCCACGAAGCACAGCGGACAAAAAAAAAAAAAAAAAAAAAAAAAATGGCAGACCCCCCAAACGCAAGGCCCAAGGCGAAAATGGCAGACCCCCAAGACCTAGCTGTCTTCCGGCGAATGCGAGTCGACGAACTGAAGAAATACCTGAATGATCGTGGCATACCAACCCGAGGAAAAACAAAGGACGAACTTGTTCAGCTGTCGGAGAAATGTGGGGATAAATATGATGTTCTTGAACCGTGTGACCACGCAGAATCGGAAAAGAAACGAAGGTGTGTACGATCAGCGGATGGGACTGAAGTGAACTTGTACGATAGGCCAGTAAGATGGACTAGGGATCTGAGTACTATGCCTGATCTGTCGCTTGGAGATCTGTTTGCCTACCTTATCAAACAGTGTGATTGGACCCCAGAAAGGCTAGCAAGCTTCAAAAAAGATGATGGCTACCTTATGTTTAAGGACAATCACGTTGAAGATGTCCATATGGGACACATCCAGAACCACCCAGACCACATTTACATCAAGGCAACTGTGAAGCCTGAGCAGCGTCAAATGGCAGAACGGTACGCTACATGGGTACTACTCAAAACAGACGCTTTTAGTCCATTCTGCTGGCTGTGGATGTGTTGCAGCGTAAGTTTGCTTTTTCTGTGATTTGTTGATTTTGTCATCTGTTACTCATGTTAGGGCCTAACTATCTATCTCTCGATCTGGCAATCGATATCCGGCCGGCCCAGCCCGGGCGCCGGCGCGGCCGGCTGAGCTGAGCTGCACTGCTGCATGTGCATATAATGCGAGTAATTTTGATGTCGACTTTTTCCCATAAGGCATAGCGGATTTCGGCCTGTCCGCTACAACCGATAGGTGGCGCACCGTATATGGAATCCATCGAATTGTCAGTAGAATTTGCAGTAACTGTATCCCACGCACCTGTTTTTGCCCCTGTATTTCCGATCTAACTTCACTTAATTGTAACTCTGCCGATTTCCTTTTTTTTTAATCTAAATTTATCAATATATCATAATATGTGTTATGACATATTGAGGTGTACTTTACGTGCCTGGAATTCTTGGTTCAGCCCCGACTGCATTCCGCCGCGAACATGTTGTTTGAGACGGGCTAACCGCAGGGAAAAACTTTGAGCTGGGATCTCCGTCTCTTCCCAGAGCAGATCTTCCAACACGGCGTTGTACACAAACTCGTACTGTTCCTGTCGCAGAGAACAGACGGAATGCAGAATACATCAACCCTTCATTTCAAATGTTTTTTAAAGACAACTATAACTAACTTAGAGTATCTTCACAGCTTAGAACACATCTATTCATTCACAAGCAAACACATAAACACACACACACAAGTATATAACATACTACATACATGCAACAAAATAATGTCATAAGGAAGTGCAGAACAAATTTACATGATCTCAGAGAAAGATGGTTGGAAATGTAAGATAGAATTTTCTCTCGCCGTCAATTCAGACTTTTTAAGTAGCGCAGTCGGGTTGGGAAAAAAAAAAACAAACCCGGCGCGCCCCTCAAGAAATGATGTGTCTTCAATACTCACAAGAGTTTGAACCATATACGGTCGACGCTCTCGCATCGATTTCACGCATTTGTATACCTCCACCTTCTGAGTGCGTCTGGCGTGTGCGAGAATACTATCGATTGCGATCGCAACTGCTGTTCGACCAACACCGTCACTGAAAGACAACGACATCAATGAAAATGAGGAGGAGAGGGATCAAAATACCTGAAAAAGTGCTAACTTTAACCATTTACAACTAATCAAAAGACAGTTCTGCAGAATGTTTTTGTGAAGATAATGTACAATTCTTTCAGTAGGTGCATGCCAAGATATGAAATGCATAATCTATCACTTCACTTTTCACAATATCTGTGACTTTTTTTTGTTTTTGTTTTTTCAGAGAGCATGCATCTTACGTTTAAAGAAACGCCTTGATGACCGTGTAGCAGCAAAGAGAAACAAAGAGAACTTTAGGCAGGCACATCTTTATAATAAAATATATCCGTGTCCATAAACAAACTCATCATAAAGCTGGCCCGAGTTTCATGAAAGAAGAAGTTATGGTCTCTGTTCCCATCCCCCCCCCCCAAAAAAAAAAAAAATACTGAAGTTAATCACATAAAAAGTTCATACTTTTTTCGCAACGGTGAATATAAATGAAAGAACGGATGCATACATTCCTTCAAGGTTGAAAGATAAGACTCACAAGAAAGTTATAAAGATTTTGATATGAATTCGGTTCATACGCTTTGATTTATGGATATTTTTCCAACAATCACACAAAAACATGCATTCCTTCATACAGAATGTAAAAAAAAAATTACAAATTATGTCCTTTAGAATGAATTAAGACACGTTGGTTAAAGAAGTTTATGAAGTAATCATAGAATGGAGAGGACTATAGATCTGAAGAAAATAGAGGCGCGAGTTTCACCTGCAGTGTACGAGAAGAGGAGATCCGCTGCCACCGTCATACTCGGCGCGCACCTGTCTGAGAAACTTGAGGAGCGAGGCGGAATGCCTGGGTATATCCTTGTCTGGCCACGCCCTGTAGTGGTACTGACACACCCTTCTGGGGATGCGACCCTTACGGATGAAGGGTTTGAGAACGCATGTGCGTATGAAGTTAGGCTGACAGTTTTAAATTAGATAGCTTCAATAGCTTGACAATGAAACCCATTGTTTCATTTCACTTTGTCATTTCATTGTATTTTATTGCACGACAGATCCAAAATTAAGGAGTCGAAATTCTGTGTATTTTGCCCAGCTATTTTACTTGATATATCAATGAAATGTGCATTGAAAAGAATATACACATGTATAACCACATAAGGATTTTAAGCTCGGCTTTTTTTTTCTCAATAAGTATCAAATGATACACGAGGGAAGATATTGTATGAAAAAAAAAATCTTTAAAGAAAAATCCCACTCTCATTTCAAGTTGACGGTGAAATATCAGACAAGCCTCTGATATAAAGGGCAATACAAGTTTCAATTAAGGCAGACGTGAAGTTAAAAGTTATCGAGTTATTATTATTTGTCTTCACAGAATAGCAATTTTGTTTACGATTGCTAAGTAGACAGAGTAATGAAAACAAAATTTCTTAAGTCTTGTTTATTACCGGTACGCAAAGTTTTGCAAAGTCTTAAAAACTTCTGCTTTTTAATGAAGTTAAAAAAAAGAGAGAATATATTTCAGATTTCTCATCAAATCACTGTACCGCTGTAACAACTTAATTGTAAAAACTTGTCTGGCATGGGCCTAGAAATGCGAGTAGACGATATCTGATTTACACTCGTGTTAGCGAGTGATGTTGATCTGTCACGGAGGGATACGGAGATTCAAAATTCTATATTTCCTATGTCATGTCCTACAAAATAAAAGTATTGTGCATTCTCTATATTAGATATGCCGTGCCTTAATATTTGACTGTAATCTCTCACTGACTTTGATGTATTTAATTTGTTTATGATAACGAAACAAGGAAATGAACTGTAAGTGAACTGTCAGTCAGAGTAGAATTGGCTTGGTATTATTTTTTATTTAGGAAAGGTAGTAAACACGAATAGTCGGGAAAGAAAGTGTACTCTCTAAAAAAAATCGAGTGAAAATATTCACTCTTAAACGAGTGAATACAATAAAGAGTGAATTTAGAGTGAAATCGGAGTGAATTTTGAGTGAAAACGTTCATTTTCACTAGTTTTAGAGTGACCTCAGGGATCACTCCAAAATCTTCGAGTGATCCCTGAGGTCACTCCAAAATGAGTGAAAATGAACGTTTTCACTCAAAATTCACTCCAATTTCACTCTAAATTCACTCTTTTTTGTATTCACTCCTTTAAGAGTGAATATTTTCACTCGATTTTTTTAGAGAGTAGATCGGATCAGGGTGTTTGGTGAAGATAAGACTGGAAGAATACAAGATAATCAATGGTCAATATATTAAAACATCATCATAGTGACTGCGGTTATGAATAGAAAATGTTCACGAGATTCGAGTTTTCACATTACAGTCCACTATGTTGCAATCATAATGAGGAGTCTTCCTAATTTACCCCATCGTCGGTGGTCATCCGAAACGTCGATCGTATATCCCGATTTTCGGTAAAATTTTCAATTTTGAGATTTTCAGTCATTTCGATAGTGGACATTTTGTTGTACACATTGTGAAATTTTTAGTTTCTAACGATGCAATTTTTGTGTAATTATCACTTTTATAGAGCCATGTCATTTCATTTTGTTAATAATTATATTTCCCCATAGGCGCGCGTGTTAAAACACAGCGATGCACCGTCTTCTCCGAGTCCAATATACGACGGTTCGGATGACCGCAAACACAGTGCGCGTGGTCAACGAACCGTCGTAAATGAAAACGGTCTTTGCAAACCGAAAAAAAAAAAACATAAATGTAGATTTCTTGCGATTTCTCGGATAATTCATGAAAATACAATTCGACGAATAAATCACGCGTTAGAGTAAGAATAAAACTCTTACGTATTGAAAAAATAATTGCAAATGCCAGACAAAAAAGTGTAGCAATCATGATCGAAAATATGGGTAAACTTCACAGGCGATTATCTCGGAATGTCATTCTTATGCGAAAATTGCATATACGCCGGTTCAGATAACAGCCGGCGCCATGATAACCATGATACACAAGTCTGGTCTTGATCGTTTATGATTGATATCGATTTTGTAGAGAATCGTAATAACGCCTTGTCTGTGATATGCTGGTTCATAATCACAACCAATACCAACATATTGACATCATTAGCGACACGATTTTTTCTACCGAGAAAATCACAACGGGTGATACCTAAAAAGATCCTTGCTACTTCATTGGTGCCGTAATGGACTGCTCATCACAAGGCATAATGCTACATAAATAAGTACTATCGCACGTTCTGCTTTCGATCGTGCTTATGTAGATTACTCCGATATCCTCTTCATTAAACTCTATACAGCAGTTTCCCTGTAACTTAGGATGCGTTCGAGCGCTCAAAAGCGAACCAAAGCGAACCAAAGCGAACCGAACCGAACTGTGCCAGATTAGGAGCGTTCGAGCGCTCTGTTGAGAAAGCGTACCTCATGAGTTATTTTTTAGAGGGGGTCGCGCATTTTGTAGCAAAAGGGTCATTCACCTGGCGCGCTTAAACTACTTCGCATGCGAACTTTTGGTACGCTTTTGGTCCTTTTTTTGGAAGTGGTCCACTTTTGGCTCGTTTCGGTTCGGTACGGTACACTTTAGGAGCGTTCAAGCGCATCCGAACGCACCCTATATGACCTTGCCGTGCGATGTGAAAATTGGTATAGTTAAGCTTGGTTAAAGGCCAAGACACCTCGAACGTTTACCGTGCGAAGTGTTATATACAACAAATATTGAATGATCTCTGTCCGTGCAATGTTATAAGACTTCACATTCGGTAAAAGATGAGACAATCCTTTTATTTTGGCTTTGCCACGTTGCATACAGCATCTCATCTTACAACTCGTGTGAAATCATGCGGCATAGCAATAGTGACCATTCGATCGATGATTTTCTAAGGTTTGACCCACGTCGCGCCAGTGACAGCTTGATAACACTGTGTCACATCGTAGAGATTTATTTCTCGTGTTGATATTCTTGATATGCTTACTTTTTTGAGGACCATGGTTCGTTTCACCCAATCTGTGATGTTTTCCGCTGAAAGAAGTGTAACATTTATGGCACCATACGCTCTGCCCTGATTTTTCTCATCCGGCCAATACTGGATGCATTTGACCTGTTTGAAGAGAACACATGTTGTTAATGAATTCGGGACATAACATGATGAAAAAAACAACAGCACTACAACAACATTGCAGGCAGTGTGTTCGATATTTGAACGAATTTTTAATCACTTTAATCGAACTGCTTAAAATTCGGGAAATTCACGTAGTACCGCAATATGTGAATAACTATATTTGCTTGGCACTTTTACTTGTTTTAGCTTACAGTAAATATCGTCAGCTGAGAACCAGAAGGGCGCTATTGCGTTCGAAGATTTAAGTGTAAATAAAAACGAAGCAATCAATTTTCATGTTGTCTAATCATAAGTGGGTAGATTTAAAAGCATCGTTCCAAATATAGGGTAAAATAGCACTCATGTGGTCTTAAATTTTAACATTCCAACCATTGCAACCATAATATAAAGGAGGTGGAGCTCTACAACATGATACCAACAACTCAATACATCCCAAAACTATGCTGAAGCCCTTCTGGTTCTCAGCCAACGATAAAAATGCACCTACTTAACTTACAATGACTTATGCATGCATTCATTATTTTATTTATTCCCTATTTTCATTAATTTCAAAGCCTCATTCAAGACTCACATTTTTCACCAGACATTTAATTGCTAACTGTCTTGGAGGAGTCTGCGCCTTTGAATGTTTCTATGACAGATATATGGCGCCATACAAATGCTGTGGATCATAATTCGCATCAAGAAATACAATGACTGTACGCAAACAGAGTCCTATCGACATTAAACATTAAGTTTTCTCACCCAATTTCATCAGATTTGCATTCGAATTATTAAATGAAAAGTTGAAAACGACTATTCAGCTAGCGCAAAATTGAATGACCACTTCGCGGCCTTAAATTGAAATTCTCTCAAAATTCATCAGAATAGAGTATGAATGATTAAAGAATAAAATGGACCATTAGAGTAGAAGGGTGTCATAACTCGCTTGAACTTGAACATCTATTCATTATGACCTATATTTACGGAGTGATCATTTCTCATAATTTCTTGGATCCACATTCACATTTTGGACCCTGTGCCTTCGTAACTGGATGAAAATCAAACTGAACGAAGTAGTTAAGTTTTTGAATGTTGATCTTGGTGATCATTCAAGTTCTCTCGACCTTGAATGGTAGCATCGTTAGATCGAATGCAAATCTGACGAAATTGAGCGGAAGAACCTATGTTATTTCACTCATCATCTAGACACAGACAAGCAATACAAAATATGACAATATCACAAAACGCAGGCAATTTGCTTGGATCTATGATTACCGCTCGCCAGCCAGCCCAGAAAATCAGCTCGGGTGGCGGGGAGATTCACACTTTGTCTTTTGGCCACCAACTGCGGGAGGGGGCAGTGCCAATTCATACCCCCCTGCTTTCTCACTTTCCCCCTCCCCACCCCTTGACTAAAAAAAAAAAAGAGAAAAGTATAAGCATTGATAAGACCAACAACTAACAACAACGCATCTTTAAAAAGATGAGAAATTGTATTTAATCTTCTCTGGACACTAACAGATCGAAATGAAGCATTCTAATTTACAGTCTGGGATATTTCGGTCCTAAAAGAAGTAGGCCTACATCCCGTTTCCGTTCCAAAAGGTCCTACATCCAACTGAATATAAAAGCTTAATGATCGATTATAAATGAATAACCCCGTGGACTTAGTTTCAGAGTGGTCTTATACTATTGTATCATACCGGAGAACAATCAGTGAAAGTATCATTCCAAGCTGACATTGCTAACCATGATAATAAAAAAGGTACTTATTGTGTTTTTCTCACAACTGGGATTAATGGATGTAGTACCTTTTGGAAACGAGCTCTTCATGTATGATTAAAAGCATACTGTTACATCATATATGTACATCCCTTTGCATACATTTTTTTGTTTTTGTTTTTGTTTAAGTAAGTGTAAGTGAAGTGATGTGCCCCGGGGCAAAGAAAAAACGTGGTGAAATACAATCACTTCCAGGGACAGGAACAAATATATATACATATGTGTATATAACTACGAATGTCCTTTAACATTGTATGAAGGGCATAAGCTTTAACAAGGCTCGTTGAACCTGATAGAAAAGGGGATACTATTTTTGCATGACCACCAGCTTCCCCCTTCCATTTTGGCGTCGGACACATAGGGGTCTTTTACGTGTTTGTTTGTTTGCTTGTTGGTGTTACCCTCATTCCTTCCTGGAGGTTTGTCAGCATTACAATCACCCGGACCCTCTTTTGCCACACCATTCTCCAGAAATCGTCCAGCGAAGCTTTGTTGGGACCTGCACAAAATTGACACACCCAAGGTTATGATGATGATAATGATGTCGACCAAGAGAACGATGCTCATGATGATAACTGGAAAGAGGAGCTGAAGATCTCTGAGGAGCTGTGAGGAGCTGTGAGGAGCTGTCAAAATCTACTCTTGGAAATGCAGTTTGTAACATCTGAACAGGGATACCCAGCTGATGATGTCTCTTTAAAGGTAGGGAATCCCATTTGCATGCCTCAAATGAAGAGTTGTATAAATACAGTGGTATGTTGAAGAGAGTATCATTTTAGAAACTCCCATAAAGTATTGAAAGTGGAAGGTATCATTTAGTACATTTTTATTGACCGTTAGATTTTGAATTGAATTTTTTTCGGGGCTCACCGTAAATTCCAGTACATTATTAGGCTACCTTTACAGACCCATGCACTGCATGTGTGTCCATCATGTATATTTTGTGAAGAAAGTTCATCATAACTTACAAACATTTCTATATACATTCTTGCCACACACTCTATATGTTATTACATCAGCTCTTATACTTTTAGATTTGTGTTTATAGATAAAAAAAAATACAGAAGACTGCAACAAAAAGGCTTATAAAGTGTGGCTGACACACAGAACTACTGAGTAGTTGAGTTTTGTGCATTATTCAAATTGTAGATAACTGTTGACTTCCAAATTTCTCAGCAGTGGCCTAAACAAGTCCCCTGAGGTTTATATTTAATGTTTTGCTGCATTTTGGGAGGTCTGTGAAAGGTATCCCCTACCTTTAATGGTTTAGAACACCTTTGGATGTATGTCACACCAGGACATTTCGTGATTGATGGATTTTGAGTGTATTTCTGAAACACTGATTTGCTTCAATACTTCAAAGAGCTTTTCACAGTCCCAAGGCACATTTTGGTGTTAGTACATTGACACCTGACCTACCTTCAGCCATACTAGCAATGCTTGTCACCCATAGGCTTATATTGTGCTTGTGCAACCTTCTGTGACAAGGATCAATTGTTCAACTCCATCGCTACCACCGTCAAGTGCAATCCTCTTAGCAGTCAGCTTTGTGGACTGGTCGCTCAAAAGCAGACTCCTCTATCAAGTTCTTTTCATCTGTATCTGCTGACTTGAATCATGCCTCCTACAGGAAAGAAAAACATATGCTTCCAACTATCCGGTGGATTGGTGATCAGATGTGTGAAGAAGTGAGATACTTTTTCAGCAGCCAGCAATTCAGTGACTTGTTCAAGTCAGCTCTTGTCGATGCTGTCACAAAGGAGTTGCAGCGACCAAGTCGAACAGACAGATTGTAGAGTTATGGACCTGGAGAATGAGCTCAAGACAAAAGCCACCATCACATCTTCGATGCATAAATAACATGAACGCAACAATGACGAAATCGCGAATCTGCAGCGCAGCTTGAACGATGCAGAACAATACTCGCGCTGGAACTGCTTGCGGTTGTACGGCATTCCTGAGTCTGATCATGAAAACACTGATGAAGTAATGCTCGATCTAGCGAGCAAAGAGCTGCATGTGGAGCTGAAGCCCGAGGACATCGACAGGTCCCATCGCATTGGTGCTCCACGTCATGTCCAAAGAGGAGAGAAGAC
This sequence comes from Diadema setosum, assembly GCF_964275005.1. Taxonomy (NCBI): domain Eukaryota; kingdom Metazoa; phylum Echinodermata; class Echinoidea; order Diadematoida; family Diadematidae; genus Diadema; species Diadema setosum. The sequence goes on from NC_092697.1 coordinate 5,023,726, forward strand.
GAAACCCCCAGACCTATCTTCGTCAAGTTTGCTACCTACCGTGTTCGGCATCTTGTCATCAGGAACAGGAAGCGACTGAAAGGGAAGCATATTGGCATTGAGGAGGACCTGACAGCAACAAACAGGAATCTGCTACAAAAAAGCAAATGAGTTAGTCAAAACGAACAGCAATGTAATCGATGCTTGGTCAACGGACGGAAGGATCCTTGTGCTTTTCAAAGCGACGAATGGCGGCACTGTGAAAAAGAGGATACATTCAATTACTGACTTGCAAAAACTGTAAATCAGTAACCCCAACACACAAATATTGGAATGTGATTCAGAAACACTCATCTTATGTCCTGTTTTTTTGGATCGTCACTTGCTGTACAACTTACCTTTCATATTGAACTAAAGGTTTCCTTTTTTTTGTTTATGTCTATCTTGGTTTAAATATCAAATTTCGACTTCTTGTGTTTGTGTAACAGGCCAAATTATATCAAAATATTAAATTATGATCTATTGAATTGTAACAGTTGTGTTCTTTGTAACGGAAGCATTCAAAAATATGACGCACATACATCTGAATTTGATGGTGAGGTGGATAGTCATAATGCTTGTTATACTCCCAGCATTTTTTATCCAAATATATTATCTTTGTTTCATTTCAATTGTAGATTAAAACGCAATTTAGATAACTTTTGTGAATATGTAGAAATGTTAGATATGCCCATGTAAATTATAGGAGTAAATGTAACATGGTTGAGAGATGGTGAAGAAGAGTTTATTTCTCTTTCACAGTATACTTTTGTTGGTAATGCTCGGCAGGGAAAGAGAGGAGAAGCTGGAATTTGTATTCAAAACAATAACACATTTAAAAGAAGAACAGATTTAGATATTTGCAAAGAAGTCGTTGAAAGTATTTTTGTTGAGGAATACGATAAGATAAAGAAAAAAACTATATTGTTGGAGTGATTTAAAAACCTCAGAAGACAGGTGAAAGTTTCATCAAAAACATATAAATAACAATGTTTTGTTTTTACTAAAAAAAATACTAAATAGCGTTGATTCAGGTAACTCCCTCAGTCTTAGAGCATTTACCTTGAAATTTGGCACGCCTCACCACTATGTACTTAGATGCGCAAACTTAATCTTTTTGCTATTATTGATCAATGCGCTTCCATCGTAACAGCATAATTTGAATGAAAATCATACACAAATATTGTGGATTTGGGTAACTCCCTCAGTCCTTGAGCATTTAGCTTGAAATTTGGCACATGCGACCACCATAGTACAGAGATATGCAAACTTCATATTTCATCATTTTTGAATAATGTGTTGACATGGTAACAGTGTATTTTGAATGAAAATCATACAAACACTTCGATTCTCCTAACTCTCCCAGTTTTAGAGCATTTTGGCTTCAAATTTGGCACATGTTACCTCTACATTACCTAAATGTGCAGAAAGTAACTTTTGTTAAACTGTGAACGAACGGGTAAATCTGCTTCATTTATACCTGAACATTCAATCTACTACTAAATGTTCAGGGTAGCAGAAGGTATTACTTTCTACAAACATCAGGTGATAACTAGTGTTATTTCATTACTAAATAATCGTACGTGAGCTAACAAACCCTAAGACCAAACAGATCTAGAAAAGACGTACCTTGTGATGCGATGTACACATGATCTCGATCAAAACTCTGTTTAAACACAACCAAAGAGATACCAAAATTTATTTCTTTGTCACCATATTGAAAAGTTATTCAATTGTCTGACATATTCATTTCCTTTTGATTTCGTTTATGTTTTTTGCATGAAATGCCACTATCTGCATGAAAGAATAATAAATCCACATGAAAAGCGAACACTACGCAAGACAAGAAAATGCATACTCTGTATTTCGTACAAATTGTGGCATTATAGTATTCAAATTGTCATGGACAAAGCAGAGGTCACTGACCTGGCAAAGCTACTCGCGGATATTTCTCTACCTCAGCTACTTCCCTCTGCACATACACCCTGCTGCAAGACCACACTGTACCACAGTGTGTCTGCAATGTGTTTCCACAATCGGCTATATGAAAACACTTTATTAACAGTGCGAAAATGAATTTACACAATGGTGTGTGTGTGTGTGTGTGTGTGTTTTCTTCTTTTCCAAAGTCTTCACAAAGTAATGCTCCGTTCCGCACTGTGTGTAGCTGATTCAGAATTTCGGTCAGAATGACAAAACGCTGGAATTCAACAATGTGAAGATATTTCACACTGTGTTAGCAATGCGTTCGTATTGTGTTTCCAGCAGGGATATCTACAATTATATACAGGTAGGCGTGTCTGCTTGTGTGAATTATTGTTGCACATTTATCTGGAAGTAGTGCACATGAGTCTGCACACTTTAAATTAGATCATTTCAAACAACAACTTACAAATTTATCTAAAAGATGTATGCCGTATTTAGTTCAGCGACTAAGTAGAACATAATGGACTTTGTTTACTAGTTTCGGTATATGCATGAGTAGTTCTGACGAAAGGATATCTCCTCGTGAAAATACATGGTATGGCATTTCGATGCCAGTATAGTTGGAATGGGTTCTATTATTCGAAGGAAAAGAAATCATGACGTTTACCGATATATAAGAAGCATTGTAGTAGTCCGAGTGTGGGTCGTCTTTAACGAAGTCGAGCTGAACTCTTGATGAATCATCTGTTATTGAGACAAACAAAGGCGATTAGAAGAGAAAAATCGCGTGACAGAAATTGCGCAAGTTTTCAAACACAAGCCATGTCATGTGGATTGATGTCAATATTATTTCTTTCATCGTCTCCAGTGCAACTACAGGAAGATAGTCACTCTCACTCGCATTGAAATACTCATCAAGCAATATTTTGATTTGCTTTCGTGCTTAAAAAGAATAAATAAAGAAGATATCAATTGACCTATTATACAAATTAAAAATCATGTGTTCTGGTAAAAAAAGTAACATTCAACCATTATGAATTCGTGGAAGAGTTCACATGATAGACACGATTCACAACGAGTGTTTAGTTGTGAAACCAAATGACTTCATTTGATTCATGCTCTCGTTTGTTACAAAAGCAGATAAGAAAAGAGTGGGGGAGGCGAATTCAAGAGACCAATGGGGAAATACAGGCCCTATTCCCGTCCCTTCCGGAAAAAAAAAATGTCTCGTTGAAAAAGAGGGTCTTCATGTTACTTTGAGGAAAACAAACTACATTTTCGAAACAAACTTACATGGCAGAATGTTTGGATATCTGTTCTTAGCACGGTTGACCGTTTTTGAAGCAACATCATGAGGGTATATATCTGGGTCAGGCAGGTTCTGGAGCAGTGGAGAAATGAAATGTAAAGAATGAGATGAGTGAGGGAGAAGAAGAGAAATGGAATACCATGGAAAGGAGGAGAAAAAAGAATAGTAATATATAATAGCAGAATATGAAAAACAAATGTCAAAAGTGATGAGAATGTATTAAAGAGAACAAGAGCTTACATTAAATGACGGGAAAATAGCAGATTTAACATGACGAAGATAGTGAAAGTGAACAAATAATGGAAGATGAATCTAAAATTACATGATAATCCCCTAGTACAGAACACCGCACTGGAACATTTTGTTACAGGAATGAAGGGCGGGGGGGGGGGGGGGAGAACGGATATCACCATGCACAAACACGAAAATAAAGAATGTCAGTGTCAATTTCAAAAGGACATGTCAGATTCCATAACGTGGGAATAAATTGCTCCTGGAACCATGTTGGCAGGAAAACATGTACATGACATACAAAAGCCAGTGTAAAAAGAGGTCTTTCGGATGCAAGTGTTTTAGAAATAATTTCGGTCATCCTGTCCTTGTCTCCACCATAATCCTTATTTTCTCTGGCTTTTTTTCTGAAGGAAAAAAGCTTAACAAACAACAAAAACAACGAAAGAATCAACGATGACAAGGAGGTAGTTATATACAGCTTTCGCAATCATTGGGCGCGGGCCAAGAAAAAACAGTGTGTGTGTGTGTGTGTGTGCGCGCGCGCTCAATGTGAAAGCTGTATCTTTTGTTGACATGGATCAACGAGCTTACACAATTCACCGTATGGAACGCGTGTCGCACCCAAATTATTATCTCATACGTCGCAAAAATCCGGCGAAATTTGAAAAAGACGGTATTTACAGAAATTGGCGTAGAATAAAAAGTACTGAACCAAATTTAATGATTTTGGTATCATTGTCTTTTGTGGAAGATGCTCTTTCAAATGATGTCAAAAAATATCACTTTTAGAACGCAAGGTACTGAAAATCCACCGTTCCGCTTTTTTTGGGACACCCGGTATAGTAAGTATCTAAAAGCCAGGATTTACCAATTGCAGATGAAAAAAACAAAATACTTCCAAAATGTAAGTTAAGAATGGAACAACCAATTTAAAAAGATTAATCAGTACAATCAATGTTACATATTGTTAAATATACAAAATGTGAACAACAGTTATTTTAAAATCGTCTTAGAATAAACTGTCTACAGTTATGGTTTATTCAGGAAATAACTGATATCTCCTCATAAATGGTAGTGTGTTTTGTGCTATAACTCGATTGATTACTCTAACATCTTTTTTAATTACTGTTCCCAATGGTAACAGTGGCTTTAATGTCAGTTAAATAACTGCACAATGAGTCCTTCGTGCGTTAAAGGTACGGTTTACCTTTGGGTGCAGTGATATAAAATATGTTCGAGATATCACATTTTATGAATATTTGTAGGTCAGTTGTATCACTGTGACAAAACATCGTACATTGTAAAATTTGCAATAAAAGCTTATCACTATTTTCTCAAACAACCATAAATGTAGACGGTTTAGTCCAGAAACATATTCATTAAAACTGTTGTTCATATTTTGCATATTTAACAATATTTAACGTTAATTGTACTAATTTGAATTTCTTCACTGGTTGTTCCTATCCGTAACTCTCATTCTAAACTATTTTGAAGCACTAAAGCTGAGTTTTTGTTTCTTCTGCAAATGGTAGATAATGCCTTTAATTTGTCGTCATTGATAGGGAAATTCCTTCTTTGATTTTAAACTGACTACGTGTAATTATTTGACTCCGCAGCTCTGTCGTTTTTGGCGAAAAATAACTGAATCATTTGAATATATAAAGCGACATATGATAGTTTTCATTATCATAAAAAACAAGTGTTCTATTTACCTATTTCCAAGTACTTCCACTGTTAGATTTAAATATACTAAACGACTTTGTTCAGATAACTTTGTCCCGGAAATAGATTGTTTTAATTTTCCCCATTTCCCATGCGTTATATTTCATGAAACATCAACAGACATCAAATCACACACACACGCACACACACACACACACACACACACACAAAATGCAACATATCATAGGACTAGCTGTGAAGGGCTGGATAGAGCACGTTCGGTTGTGCTGAGATATGTGTTTAGATAACTTTGTCCCGGGAATAAATTGTTTTAACTTTCCCCATTTCCGATGTGTTATATTTCATGAAACAGGAACAGAGAAATCAAATTACAAAAAGAAAAAAGAAAAATGCGACTGCGACATACCAAAGGTCAAGGACTAGCTGTGAATGGCTGGATAGGGCCCGTTCGCTTGTACTGAGATATGTAGTTCCTTCTTTGATTTTAAACTGACTACTTGTAATTATTTGACCCCGCAGCTCTGTCGTTTTTAGCGATAAATAAGTGAATCATTTGAATATATAAAGCGACAGTTTATTATGATAGTTTTCATTATCATTTTAAACAAGTGTTCTATTTACCTGTTTCCAAGTACTTCGACTGTTAATTCAAATATACTAAACCTCTTTGTTCAGATAACTTTGTCCCGGGAATAAATTGTTTGAACTTTACCCGTTTCCAATGTGTTATATGTCATGAAGCAGGAACAAAGAATCAAATAACAAATGCGACTGCAACATACCAGAGGACTAGCTGTGAAGGGGTGGCTAGAGCACGTTCGGTTATTCTCAGATATGTGTTCAGATAACGTTGTCCCGGGAATAAATTGTATTAACTTTCCCCATTTACAATGTGTAATATTTAATGAAACAGGAACGAAGAAATAAAATTACAAAAAAAAATGCAACTGCAACATATCATAGGACTGTCTGTGAATGGCTAAATAGAGCCCGTTCACTTGTGCTGAGATATGTAGTTCCTTCTTTGATTTTAAACTGACTACGTGTAATTATTTGACTCCGCAGCTCTGTCGTTTTTAGCGAAAAATAAGTGAATCATTTGAATATGTATATAGCGACGTAAGATAGTATCATTATCTTTTTAAACAAGTGTTCTATTTACCTGTTTCCAAGTACTTCGACTGTTAGATCCAAATATACTAAACGACTTTGTTTACATAACTTTGTCCCGGGAATAAATTGAATAAACTGCAACATGCCCTTGGACTAGCTGTGAAGGGCTGGATAGAGCCTGTTCGCTTGTGCTGAGATATTTGTTCATAGTGTCGCATGTTACGTCGAGAAAATGGTATTTTTACTTATGACAAGGCCCCACGAAGAGAACCATGCATGTACGTTGTTGAATTAATTTTGTATCAATTTTAGATTTTAGCTTATATCATATTCTGCTTTCAGATTATAAGATCATCCTCACAAATGAAATGATGGATTTTAGGAAAGGTGTGAATGTACTTCCACAGAATATTAAAAATTGAAGGCTTTCTCCAATAATCTTCGACTTTTACCCGGCGTACTATCAATGTAATACTGACAGGTTTTTTTTTGTTTGTTTTTTTTTTTTGCCTTGCGTGTTTTTTTTTTTTTTTTTTTTGTTTCTTAATGAATTTCAGCTCAGCGTACGAATCGAGTACTACAGTTCTGGTGCGGAAGTACAGCGATTCGATTGCCGCTCATAGAACAACTCATCTCATACAAAGTATTCGTATTTCGCTTCGCGCATTCGAATATAGGTATTGTATTTTTTGAATTCCGTTATTTTTCGCAAAGAGGACTAAGCTGTGGAAACGGACGGAAACGGACTGCTATAAACTGCACTTCTTTAAGTGAAATATTTCATCTCAATTTTGTGCCAAAGACGAAAAGAGATTTTTGTTTCTACAATCTTTGACATATGTCACGCACAGATCAGTTGTTTATGGTTCCATAGTAAGGGGAAGTCTTTTTTTTTTTTGGGGGGGGGGCTTTACTTGAGAAAACACTTCAAAATATTTGGGTTCTTACGCGTTTCACCTATTTTTGTGAATTTTGTTCATTCATTTTGACAAAAAGTCATGATCATACAATAATGATATTTCAAATAATAGTGATGATTATAGTACGTTATTCAAATAACAAGATATATGATATAATATAACAAAACATAAGTTAACATAATATAATATAATGCATTTTAACGAATCATCCTATGTCTGACATGACGATAACATCATCTAAAACATATGAAATGTCGTCTTCCTTCGATGGAAAGGACATACATTGAATTCGTCGGAGAAAAAGCTAGGACCCCTTTTCTTCGCCAGAAAAGCAGGAAAGTCGTTTACTGCTATCGATGCCGGAGTTTCCGCAGCGTTCGACGTCGAAGCGGCCAGTTCCATTAGGGCGATAGGAGTCGACACTGATGGCTGTTCAGTGTCACGCGCGTACACGAACAAATTCCCCGCCATGTCAAGTCTGCGGGAACTGGCCCGACGAAAAGCACCTGTAAAAATAAAATGATCAGTGTCCTGTCTTCCATCGTTCTCCTTTGGGATACAAATCTGTTCATAAATGTATTCAGCCAATCACTCATTCATTCTTTCATCGATTCATTTACGTGTCATCCATTTAATCATTTCAACCGGATTGTCATTTTGACCAAAGGCTGTTCCTCTGTTGGGGCCCTAAGTATATACTTCAAAATGCGCATTGAAACGGCGCGGCGTGTAATGACCATAAAAAATTATGAGCTTGGATTCTTCCGCGTATTATACATGAGAGTATACCTATCTATAGAGGAAGAAATAACTCGCAACTCTTCAATAACAGAAAGGAAGATATAAACAGAGGGAAAAATTATCTCATCTCCAGTGAAAGATACCTACCTGTAGAGTGTGGAAGAGAGCGACAAGAAGTGGGCAAAGAGATAAGAAGAACGAATATATCAATTGAAGGAAATTAATAGGGATATTGGTGTAATCACGTCAGGACTAGGACAATCATTTTCATACCCCCACCCACACATAGTGTGTATGGGGGGATATAGGGCACATTCCCGAGGTCGGGTGATCGTTCGGTCGGTCAGTCCGTTGCAAAATGTTGTGGATGATGGAACTACTCTCTCATTTTTTTGAGCAATTGACCCAAAATTTAGTATGTGTGACTACGATCAAAGGTACATGATTGTGCAAGACACCTTTGTGGTTAGTATCGCATAATGCATTGCCATGGCAACAGCATATTTTTATTTTAAAAAATTGGATCGAACTACTCTCTATTTATTCGAGCATTTAACTCCGAATTTGGCATATTAAAGGAAGGTGTGCAAGACATCTTATTCGTTATTATTGCATAATACGTTGCCATGGCAACGACATTTTTTTTTATAGAAATCTTACAAATGTTGTGGATCGAACTTTTCTCAGTTTTATAGCAATTCATTTGAAATTTTTATATATGATCAATGTAATATGTAGTTGTGTAAGACACCTGTTTTTCTTTGTGAATGAATCTGTTGCCATGGCAACATGGCATACAAAAATATTTTGATGACCTAAATCCCTGATTTTTTTAAGTATTTGACTTGAATTTTGGCACATGTGACCAATACAGTATGTCGATGTTTAACAATACGTTGCCATGGCAACATTTTTTCCCTAAAAAGAATACAAAAATATTGCGAGTCAGTTAACTCCCTCAGTCTTTGAGCATATGGCTTGAAATTTGGTGCATGTAATCCGATAGTACGTAGATGTGCAAAGCTTAATCTTTTGTAATTGTTAAACAATGCCTCGCCATGGTAACAGCATTTTTTTTCAGCAAAAGCATTTGAAAATGATGTGAATTCAGCTTACTCCCTCAGTCTTAGAGCATTTAGCTTGAATTTTGGCACATGTGACCACTATGGTATATAGATGTGCAGACTTATTCTTTCGTCATTGTTGAACGATGCTTTGCCGTGGTAACAGCATTTTTTCACTATAAGGAATACAAAAAATATTGTGGATTCAGTTAACTCACTCAGTCTTTGAGCATATGGCTCGAAGTTTGGCACATATGAAGGCTGTGGTATGTAGATGTGCAAAGTTAATCTTTCTTCCTGTTGAACGATGCGTTGCCATGGTAACAGTATATTTTGAATTAAAATCTACAAAAGTTTAGGCTCCGTACACTTTCAGTTTTCGATCATTTAGCTTAAAGTTTGGCACATGTGACCACTGTATTACCTACATACGCAAAAATTTTCCTTTGTCGTTGTTGAAATATGTGTTGCCATGGTTACGGCATATTTTGAATGAAAATTAGGCGGTAATATGAATTCAGTTAACTCTCAGCTTTTGAGGATTTGACTTGAAATTTGGCACTTGTGACGGCTGTGATATATAGTTGTGCAAACTTCATTTTTTATTAATGTCAAACATTGTGTTGCAATGGTAAAAATATTTTTTAATGAAAATTATAGAAATTGCTGATTTGCGACCCTGCACCACAAAACAAACAAATAGTCGCCAGACATGGATTTTTAGTTAAGAGCATATTCTGAAAGAGCAGACTTCACGCTTTAAAATGATGTGTATGGACTCTCCTAACCTAAATATCGGAAAGAAAGCGCACACTCCAGAAAAGTGTGAACTGAGAAAAGAGGCTCTGAAGCTTAGGGTCTGTTCAAGCATTTAATCTTCACCAAGCCGTGCTACCTGTTCAATGAATGGAACAAAAACAGCATGGAAACCACCGGTTTAACTACATTGAAGATGTTATCAGATTAAGCTGAAATTGAGCATGTTCTGCATATTCTGTCCGTGATAGATGCCAACTTTCAAAGCAGTAGCATCATTCTTTCTAAAGTTATTAGAGTTGAAAGTGAAGAGTGTGTATATGGTTTCTAAGAAATGAAAGGGGTGACTCTAAAGACACACCTAATCACATTATTCTAAAAAATGTGTTGTAGATAAAGTGCTAAAAACACACTTTCCTGTTCATTTTATAATACCAAATGAAAGCATAATGTAGAAGAATACTTGTCTTTCAGAAAATATGAAATGTCAAGATTAACCAAAGTGACTCTTTTTACCTATTTTCAGTCCTCACACAAAATCAGTGCGTGCGACCTTTGTTCGTTTTGTGATGCACGGTGACATTTACTTATCTTTCTCCCTCAGGTTTTGAGCACTTGACTTGAGATATGGCACATGTGACTGTCAGTGAGCAAAATATACATTAATTGTATTCAATGTTCAACAATGCATTGTCATGGTTTCAAATTTTTCAATAAAAAACATACAAAGTAATTGCTGGTTGAGCTAACTCCGTCAGTGTTAGGTGGGGTTATTAATATCATTGAGTGATAGTGATACGTAGTTTCTTTTTTATTTTTCAGGACTGTCTTTCGCACAATGCACATTGATACTTCACTTTCATTACTTCAGTAATCATTACAATGTATCACTACTATAGGGTTTCAATTATTGTTGTTTACTTTGTTCAATCCACTTGTCTTGTTTACATTATTTTTGTCACTAATGAAAGTGGGATGTGTATTATGTTAATGTCGAAAAATGGAAATAAACTTGAACTGATCCTAACTGAATTATGCTAACGTTCCAGTTCTTTTCGTGGATAAGATTCCCCAGCGTCTGCATTTATAGACATACAATACATACGTTATGTAAATGAGGCAACGTATTGTGTCTGCTATATTTTTAAACTGATACCGGTGATAGAAATAATAACATAATAATAGCAATGATAACCATGATTACACCTAGAACTTTGTATAGACTGACAAATTAGGTGATCTATTCAATCCAGATATTAATATTTTTGAGCTTTTACCTTGTGACTAAAGTATCCAAATTCGATCTGATCAAAAAGTCGTTATCTAAAAAAAAAAAAAAAAAAAGATCCTCGTAATATATCCTGCATGTGTGCAAAACATGGGACAATATGGACTGCCAAGAGATCACACGTGAAATGGTCAGATATTTCTTTATTTTCAGACATCATATATATGAAAAATCTTTAATACACATTCAATGGATCATTATATAAGCTAAAACATACTGAAATGTGGATGAAAGTTTGTCAAGGATAAGTGAGAAGCGCGGGAATGAATCTGAAATTTGATTTCAATTTTGAAATATAATTTTTATGCCTCCGCCACGAAGTGTCGCCAGGGGCATTTTGTTTTCGGGTTGTCCGTCCTTCCGTCCTTTCGTCCCTCCGCCCGTCCGTCAATCCGTAATCAATTTTGTAGACATCATAACTAAAAATCCGTTTGAGGTATTATCCTTATGAAACTTGGCAGGTATGTGTATGAGGGGGTGAAGTTTTGGTTCAAAATGCTCAAGGTCAAATACTCAAAATTCTCCTATTTCCCCCATATCTACGTAATGCCTGAAGGTATTTTCTTTAAACTTAGTGCATACATGTGAAGAGTTTGTTTGCAAAAAACAGATTTTGAAGTACGGTCTCTTTCATAAAGTACAAAATAATACCTTTTAAATGATATATTGCTCACTACATATAAAGGTACATTTTTGAAGTTATGTCAAAAGAAGCAAAAATTTTCTTATTCTCTTTATTTTTCTTGACCTTTAATCGCAAATATCTCCATTTGACAAATATGGACTTATCGGTTTTTGCAAACAAACTCTTCATGTATTACCCAATTAAGATTCTCTAGTGAGAGTTTCAGGTCATGAGGTCAGATTTCAAAGATCAAAGGTCAAGTGTTAATGTTAAAATTTCATTTTTTTCTCCATATCTCCGAAATCGTTCCAGGTATTTTCATGGAACATAGTACATACGCATGACTGTGGGGCAGTGATTATCTAGGGAATTGAGGGGCCATGAGGTCAAAGATCAGGGGTCAAAGGTCAAGGTCAACTCTTTAAATTTCACTTTTTCCATCATGTTCATGCAGTGCCTGCAAGACTTTTCTTAATACTTGGTGTACACATGTATTAACCAACAGAGATTCTCTGGGAATTTTTGGCCAAGAAGTTCAAAGGCCAAAAGGTCAAAGGTCATGTGAAAGTGCTCAATTTCACTTCTTCCTCCATATCTCGGAAGTGGCTGAAGGTATAATCATGAAACTAATATCTATGCACGTTCTGCCTCACAGTGATTCTCTAGGGAAATTTCAGGTCGAAGGGTGAAGGTCAAAGGTCAAAGGCCAGGTCAAAATTCTAAGAATTTACTATTACATTTTTTCCCTATACCTTCAAATCACCCAATGCATAGACTTATAAAGAGGTTAAATGTTTAGTAAAAATTATACAAATCCCCAAATACATACTCTCTTAGAAAATGTAGCCATTAATCCAAATAAATCTAGTTCAAGGAAAGTGAACACTCAACATATAACATGTCAATTTAATATTTTGCCAATACTGTCATCACACATTGCCAAAAACTAATAAAGACCTAATAGGAGAGCCTAATGTTGTTGTTTTTTGTCAACTGATCCATGCGAAAAAGAAATTTAAAATTTTCATTACGTGTGATCTTTGCTTCCCTATAATTATGCGTGCGCGTCATAGATACAAAATGGCCTGAAAAGAATGCATAAAATTAGCTGGATTCGAGCAAGTTAGAATTTTGATGCGCGCGTAAAGTGCAATTCCTTTGTGTGTGTGTGTGTGTGTGTGTGTGTTTGCGGGCATAGAATATTAGATGAAATGTGTGCCTACCAAGTTTCATTAAAAAAAATTACAATTAGTAATGGAGATATAATTAGTAAAGTGATTTTAAAAAGTGATGTCATCACGCATGAGTGACCTGACTGAAATTACAGCCATATCGTCTTGAAATGAAAGATGTTTCAAAATAAGAGAAGAGTTGATACTTAAGATTGGCTCTGAATAAAAAAGGAAATGGCAGAAAGAGATTAAAAAAAATATCAAAAGGAGATTCGAGAGGACTCGGATCACAAAAGATATATATATATATATATATATATATATATATATATACCGTATGTCCAAAGAAAATACAACAGGACTCTCCACAGTGATAACTTTAGAAAAAGTGAATAAATCCAAATGCAATCTCAAGATACGAAACTATTACTCATTGCCCACCCCATGCAGAAAACTCCATTCGATTTGCTTCAGTGGTCAAAGAGAAATGACGAATTTTGTAGAGCATGTCAGGAATCTCTTCCCTCCAAGTTCTGTCTATTGTGTTCACACACAAGAGCATCCAAGTGCTATGCTTGGAAGAATCAGACTCATGACATGCTTTACAACAATTCACATTTCTCTGTGACTGCTTAACCAAACTGAATAGGGTTTTCTGCAAAATAAGACTTAAATGCTATTTTTTGAGATCCTGAAATAGCATTTAGACAGTTTAATCATAATCGGTGTTATCAATGCGAAAACCTGATTGTAATATTTCGGGGACATACTATACGTTTATATACTACAGTGCTTATATAGCTCATATATCACTACCCAGCGTCTCTACGCGCTTTAAGGGAGAGGTTGAAAATGGAAAAACAGTGGTCTTAATGATAATAATAATGACAATTACCTCCATTATTATTATTATTGTTTACAATTTTTTCGTATTATTACTATATCAGTCATCATTATTTGAGTAATGAAACTATTGATAAGCATAAAGCATTGTCTATACATTACACTATCACCTTGTGGTATCGTCAGAGTTTTCTGATATCTTTCGTGTCTGTATAGTGATATCAATTAAATATGTTTTTGATCCAAATGTGTGGCACAGGTGGTTTGAAAAACAACATTGTTATTTGCGCTACTAGTACTTTTAAAGGAACACAACACCGGAAACATTACTAAACTACCAGTTGGTAACGTCAAGCTACAAGCAATAACATATATAAATGTTTATGGTGCTTCCACCTTACTTTGTTCAAAAGGTTACATCGGTAAAAGAAAAGCGACATAAAAATTGACAAAACTCCTAATGTTCTCTTGGCCAAATAAAAAGACTCCATTTTGTCATAGCTTATGTGGTGTACACTCTCTATTTATTGGAACACATACACACAGACACACATACACACACGCACACACAAACTTTGGATAGGATGTGAAGGGGCAATGAGAATCTTGAAAAAAATCGAACGATAATCTTCGTCGTCCCCGATAATTGAGATTAGAAAAAAAATGTTATCTCACCCGTTTGTTCAATGGTGGTAAGATCTGTTTGCCGATTTAAGTTGTGTTCCTGTTTCAATGTCTTTCTCCTAAAGAACAAAGGCAGATAAAGGCGAATAAAACATGAGAGGGTAAAGTCCTCAAGTAAACAAGCGTAATTGCTATTGAAATGCATAATTTACGACAACCAAAGAAAGATCGGACGATTCAATCATAATACTCGTCCCCTGCTCTCTATATTGTAATATTTAGTATATCTACAGTTTTGTTTTTACCTGTTGTGTATCATCAAGTGATTCTATACACGATAGACTAGATCAGTTAAAACGTAGGAGACGTTCGTCAGAAGCGATAGATCTGCAAGTACTTTTTGCCCGGCTTTGATATACGTTACTTTATTTTATTTTATTATTTTAATAACAGAGAGAGAGAGAGAGAGAGAGGGAGAGAGAGACATGAGATATATAATGTAAAATTAAAGTGCAGGACTTCTGACACGTACCGCTTTGCAACAACTACCACAGCTATTAAACATACAAACAGAATAGACAGGAGAGATGTATATTTGATGGGCTGGGGTGAGACGACTTCACCTGTAGAAAAAGAAAGAAAGAAAGAGAGAAAGAAAGAAAGAATGAAACGGATGAACTTGATTTGAGCCCTGATGTACACTACCTATTGGTACGATATTTGTGATAAATTTCAACAATTATATACGGAGAATCTTTGATTTTCTTGAAACCTAGCAGGACAGCACTTTGAGTTCTAAATGTGTCCCTGCTTTGCATTGTCAAGCATTTACATTCATTGTGATTTTTTTTTTTTGCACAGTACGTTGTTTTGACGCCCTTCATTATACCAGCCATTTTTCACATAAATATCATGATTTCATATTATTTTATTTAATGTTTCATCAAATAGTTTGTCCTTATTTTCGGGCAAGCAAATGTCATTCTCGCTCACCACCACCATCTAAAAAAAAAAAACAAAAAAAAAAGAGGTTGAGGATTCTTGTGACACAATTAAAGGGGACACCAAGAAAAAAAAAAGGAAGTGTCGAGCATTGAAATATTATATATATATATATATATATATATATATATATATATATGTGTGTGTGTGTATATTTATAATTTGGGGCAAAGGGGGAATTTCCATGTGAAAACCAGGTATCCTTAGGGGAATCCGTCCTTTGGGCGAAATATTCGATTCCCCTTTGCGTTTTCAACGCTTGTTTACGAGTTTTAGTTGATTTTTGTATTAGTTTGATTTTCTCACATTTAGTAAATTATAATTCATCTTTTATGTTCAATTCCGTTTAGTTCAAATTTAATTCGTTTTTCACAATAGAATGATATATATACATAAATCTCACTTTCTTTAGTAACAGAAACAGTGCATGTAAATTTGTACAAAGAAGTTAATAATTGAAACTTGGAGTTGGGATATATTACAATGGTTGCTGAAGTAACGAAAGTGAAATAATTGTCAGTATGGATTGTGTGAAAAAACGGAGGGACCCACTAAAAAGACAAAGCTCATGTGAAGCTTGTAGAGTGTGGGCCCCTCTTTGATTAAAACAAAAACGATGCAAAGTTTGATTGAAACAGCAACTAAGCGGCACAGGTTTGGGAGCCCACTGAGAGACAGACGGGCAAACAGTTACACACAAAACATAAGCAAACAAACTGATTAACAGAAGGCAACACTGGGACAGAAACATGACTACTTATGGGGAAAAAAACTGACTTGACGTCACGACAGAAAACAAGACTATGATAGCGTGACAAAGAGGTAAAAAAACAGACAGGACTATGGAACGTAGACAACGATCCTCGGAGGTTTGAGGCAGAAAAAGAGAAGAAAAACAAGAATACACAATAAACAATATAATCATATCTAAAAGGTCTTTAACATTTTGAATGATGACTTTTAAAGTATCAATACGTATTCAATCCTGTCTCGTAGTAAATTGTATGTGTCATTCCAATATGATTTCTCTAGAATTTTGATATTATTCAGGGCCGGCGCAGTGTTTTCAAAAGGTCCTCGGCTCATTCTCTCCCCTCCCATTTCCGGGTGTTATTTACCGCCCGCCATACTTCAAGATCTCGATCTATTTCTTTTTCAGTGCCACTTACGTACTTCCGGGTTGAAAAAAGTGTGGGGGCCCAAAGTGGTGACACCTTATGTATTCCTTTGTATGGTGCACAGAAAGTGTGGGGGCTGCGCCGGCCCTGTTATTTATAAGGCAGAAACTCATTATCGATAACATTGAAACAAAGCCAATCTGTAAATATATCCATTTTTCAGCATGTAATGATGCATTTTATATAAATGTTGTCTTAACGGTTACCAGCCTTAACAGGAAAAAGGTATTTGCTAGCCCCCTCCCCCCTGTCCCCCCCCCCCCCACACACACACCACATCCGCTGCAAGTTTGGGGTTATGCATTGTACTATTTGTTTGTTCGTTTCCCTTTCCCCTCTATTTTGTGAAGTTCTGTTGTGCTGTCTGTTTTTGAAAGAGCTTTTGAAATACATTTTGCTTAAATCTAATTGAGTAGTAGTTAATGTATGAAATGCTTTGTTGTTTATATCACTTGAAACACACATTTAAAATGTTGGCTTAGTAGAGTAGAATAGGCCTAGTTTTGAACGAGGCGCTAGAATATGACGTTTTACTCTGGAATTTGGTTGTGCAAATAATTATGCACGAGTTTCATTCTCACCAGCGAATGTCGACGTATTCCGTGGTTCCGACCATTTACTCTTGCCGACCCCGTTCACAATTCTGACCTGAAGCAAGAACAAAAATAACATTCAAATACCATATACACGTAGAAATCATTACGTACGTGATTTATTTGATATTGTATGAACAAACAGTTTTCAGAGTCCTATCTAGTTAACTTTTTGAAAATGTATCTTTTTTTTTGAGGGGGTTATTGATATCAACGTTTGTGGTCCATACACACTTTGAATACTACTACATTACACATTGTGCAAATGTCATCTTTGGCGGCTTTTATCTTTATGGTATATAATATACTTGAATCGGAGAGAGAGAGAGGAAAAATCCAACCAACAGTTTATCATCAATTACTCTAAGTTACTGATTGGGTGATTTCAAGTTCGGTGCTAGTGCTAGTGCTAGTGCTAGCTCAGCACTAGCACCGGCGATAAAACCGAACTTGAAATCACGTCGGTGTTGGGAGTTGACCTAAAAGAAAATATGACGTATTTCCGGTTGCTGGTGCTGGGCTCGGTGTTGAATGTCGTCTGCTAAACCGAGCTCCGCCGTCTGTATTAGCGATTTACGTGCTTTTCCCCCATTGGCTAACACTAGCCCCTAGGTATTACTAGTATTATTTTCTTCATTGCAAGTTCGGTGCTGGTGTTAGCGTTGCCGTGCGAGACCCGTATTCAATTCCATAAGAGATGCACGTTTTACGTGCAAAGTCTATGCTAATGCAATGGTCGCCCACGTAAAGAACACGAACACTCCAGACATGGCCATAGAAATCTGAGCCTGGGAGCAAAATAAAGATAATTGTGTTTTAAAGAAGGGATGAAATTTGTGGCATTTAATCAGTCTTCCTCGTTACGTGTCTAAAACTAAGCAGTTTTGGCTACATCTTCTTATATATGACTTTAACTATGCGCCATCACTTATTTCGTCGCGCAATTTCCGCGGAGCTCGCGGTGCTGTGATCCAACACCCTTATGGTGCTGGTGATCGATAATTTTGATCGGTATCGCCTCGTTAATCTGACCGTCGGTGTTGGAGGTCGATTTAACGCTGTTATTTGGGGGCTAGCACTAGCACTAGCACCAGCACCGAACTTGAAATCACCCATTGCTTTCATGCATGGAGTAGATGAGGATTCATTTGAATCATAAAAGTCTAACGGAGCTAGTTAACCTATCTATGAAGGGAATATATTTTCAACTACTCAGTTTTGAGAATCTTCGGGCAGGTATTTAAATAATAATAATAATGATAATAATAGTAATAAGGTCTTATTTACCCAGGGTAGCCTCTCCAGTGTTGCCACTGCTCTACCACAGGGCCCTGCTATTATTATATAGCAGGGCCCTCTGGTAGAGGGCCCTGCTATATAATAAAAGAAACAACTACCTCAGTGGTCTTCCTTCAGGGCCTATTTACCAATTGCTTACGGCGATGTTTTCCTTAATCGGTTAATCACGGTCGATGGATAGATGAATATGGAAATAAGATGTCAAGAACAGAGAGGGAAAGATACTAAATGAAACATGAACCATAATAAACAACATTGTAATACTGAAGAAGTAACTCAGCTTACCATTATTGTCAGATTTCTTTCTGATGGCAGATCAGTGAGCGAGTAATCCGTTACGAAGTCCTGAGACCTTACGATAACGACCTTACTCACTACTTCACTCGATTCCGAGTCTTGAAGATCGTACCGAACTTCGTAACCGGTGACATTTCCGTTGCGGTAAGACGGCGATGCTATAGACCACGTAAGCCTGATCGTGGTCGCATTTTTGTCAATGATGAAGAGGCGGGAAGGTGGTGGTGCGACTGTCGAGGTAAGGCATGGTCACATGAATTACCATGGTTAATGCTTCAAAACACAGTTTTTTATTTACTTGCTCTTGGGATTTCTTCCTTTGTTTATGCACCCTGGATTTTTGTTGCTGTTGTTGTTGTTGTTGTTGTCAACGACCTTCTTGCTCCAGCAGACAAAGCGATTCGTTTGTACGGCAGAAATCGAAATCGACGTAAGCTCCACAGCCCGCTTCACTCACGATTGTCGAAGCAAGCAGCCGCTCCATGACTTGAGGGCGTTTGAAATAGCCCGATTTCGTGGCCAAACGCCTCATTTTGTTTCGGCAACTTTTCCATAAGGTATACAGCAAATGAAGATGTGTATTTCTAATGTCGAAAGATAACTACAGACAAACAATAATTTGTGTATACACTGCATGTTAAATGCAAGGATTACCATGATAAGAATGGTGTCAATGGCATCATTGTACTCCTTGCTACGGAGAAGTGCGGGTTTTTGTTCTTTCTTCTTCTTTCCTTTTTTTTTATTTTTTATTTTTTAGATAGACTAGCATATAAGGGTTGTAACTTCACCATCGTTGTCATACTTTGTCAATTCTGGTATTCAGCGATCTGTTCTTTCTTTTGCCAGGAAAAATATTCTTATTATGGTATATCCTTGCATTGAATGTGCAGTGTATACAGCTTATATCTTATACGAAGTATACACATTCTTGTTCTGCCGTATCTCATGGAAAAATTGCCGAAACAAATGAAGTTTGGTCAAGACACGAGTGAACTCAATTCATGTCAATTTTTGATACTAAATCTCTTGAAACAAAGAATATAAATATATATTCTTTAATCATAACGTCATGGATATTCCTTGTAATGTTATAAGCAAATCACAAGTTTTTATTTTATTAGTATTATTTTGCTCTGTCTGATGATCGACTTAATGCCCCAGTCACATATAAACACGAATGCTCACGGATCTACATGGTGATCCGGGGAGATTTGGGGAGATCCGGGATATAATTTCGATCTCGATGGAGTGTCGACGAGCGTTGGTATGACTGTACGCACGGTATCAACCCGGCAGTTACACGGATAAGGCCGGAAGAGCGCGGCATCTATACGGATCAACACGGCAGCTACACGGCAGCCACATGGACCACCCCGGATTGCTCTACCAACACGGCAATCCCGGATGTTTTTGACCTCCAAAAGTTGCCGTGTTCCCCTCCCGGATGTCCCCAGATCTACACGGACATACACGCATGTCCAAGGACGTCCAAGGCGTCAACACCGATCTCTCCCCGATCTCCCCGGATACGTCCTGGGTGATCCGGGATGTGGTATGTGACTGGGGCATTAGATACTGCACAATGTTTGAAAATGGCGCTAAATTCGTTTTGCGATGCACACTCGGAAAAGAATAATAAACCCGAAATATACACAATCAAGCCATCAAGAACATAATTGTGAAACTAAAAAATTGAGGGCGTTATAAAACATGGCTTTACTTTCTTCCTGTGTTCGCCCGATGCTAGGGGTGCTTCTGTCGCTTCGGTCATGCTCGTTATGCCCTCTGATATCAATGGTATACGAACTGTACGGCTGAAGGTCCGTGAGAGTCGCTTCCTCTTCATCCCCGTCAAAGGACGAACAAGTTTCTCGATTATATGTCCCCGTTGAGAGCCGGTAACAGATCGTGTATGACAATATGCCACTTCGGCAATTCGCGGCGGTTGTATTTATACGCTGGTAGTTTAAAGAAAAAAAAACACAAATATGATGTGAACAGCTAGGGAAAACACGAAAAAAAAATCGATAATAATGATAACAAGCCCTTTTTGAACCCTTTCCCAAGTCATTCCAAATAGCAACATTTTTCGGATCCTTTTATCCTTGTCGTCCTAAAGCTAACGTAACCCCCTATAAGTTCCATGCATCACTGCTTTTTGTTTGTTTCATTTTTAATAAGAGAAGATGGCTAGATAATCCAAGTTCAGCAGCAATAGCTGATCTTTGATGGAGTCTAATTGGATCTGACGTACACCACTGCTATTACATTAATGCTCATAATTATAGATTCACTTGTAGTTCCTACGTTGCGTCTCAATAACTCACACAATCTGATGATTACGTCGACCAGAGAATACTGAGAAAAATAGATGAACAACTTATAGAATATCTTTATTCTCCTTTTCTGGACCAAAATTCTGGAATTCTCTTGATAACTATATAAAAGAAGCATTAAGTTTTCATACCTTGTCTTTAAAGTTAAAGGATTATTTCAAAAATTCGTATGCAACATAGTAAGTTATACTCTTTTTTTAATACTTTGACTTTAAAAATTGTTGCCCCCTGTTTGATTTTATTTTTTTTTTTGTATCTCGGCGAGCCCGAGCCTTTTGTGCCTCCAGTGCCCTGGTTATGACCCCCATTTCCTACTCCTCAACCTCCCCCCCCCCCTTTATCGTCCACCTCGGACTTACTATACCTTCCTCACTAATCACTCTATCCTCTCATCATTTCTTCCTTTACAAGAGAGCCGTCTTGTGTTTGTTAATGTGCGTCCTCGTGTGTGCATGTATGTGTGTATTACTCTGTCTTTTTTGTATCACTTAGGCAAATTGCCTTTTTTTTGGCAATTTGATTTTTTCCCATTTTTTTTCTTTTTCATGAGGGGACTGCATAATACAAGCTCTGCTTTTTAGCAGTCCCCTCCATTTCCAGCAATTTTGTTTCTGCCTTTACCATAATGATATAACATTTATTTGTATCTTTGTTGATCTTTTACCTGTGTCTTTATCACATGTTATGTTTCATCGCATTTTTGTACTGATTTCTTGACATCTGTATATATGAACATATTATTGTATGCCTAATTATTTGTTTCTTGGAAATGAAATAAATCTACTTAAAATTTAACTAGTCTGGTAACATAATTTGTTGCTGCTTGGTAATCCGAGCATTCATACCTCTATCTCTTTTTAAATTCTTATTAACTGAAGAACAGCAAATATCTAATAAACTACACAGAACTGTTATTTTGGATAACATCCCATTGCAAAGGGTTTTTCCTGTCAAATTTCTAAGAAACATATCAATAAACCCATATCGTCACTATGAAAAATCACCCAAAAATAACAATAGTGAAAAAAATATTGTGTCATTTCCTTCTGCTACTTCATCGCATTAATTGTAAACTTTCTTGATATATTAAGGTTCCCCTCATCATGATATCCTGGCATGGGCAACTCTGCTCAAACTTCCTTCTGCAGGATATTGTTAATTCCACTGGAAAATAAATCGTTTTACGTCTTTTTCTTTTGCCAACATGTACACACACACTGTATCATATATATAATACATATATATATATATATATATATATATATATATATATATATATATATATATATATATGTACATATATATATACATTATATATCCCTGTATGAATTATAATATATATATATACATTATACTATAATATCCCAGATATGCATGACGCTTGTAAAGGGTACATTTCATATACAAATCCAATTACAAGTCACTGCAGCGGGTTTTTACCTAATGTTTCCTCTATCCAAGAAGCAAAATCAGACATCACTATACGATATCTAGATGCACAATATCAATTCCCTCAGCATGGAAGGCATGCTAATAAGGCCAAAAAAAAAAAAAAATGTTTGTTTGCCCTTAATTGTCAAAACCCAAGAGGGTCGGTAGGTCGGTTTTTTTTTTTTTTTTTTTTTTTTTTAATACAGGGTACCCTTTTTTCCATGTCAATGCACTCAAAACTCCAAGAGATTCATTCAAATTTACGTCTTGCCAGGGCCCGGTACGCGAGGCAGAAACACTCACTGACAAACACTTATAACGTTCATCTTTGTTAAATTTTGCAAACAGCTCCAAAAAAGTACCTTCCAGTGAGATGCTGGCAACTGAACTCCAAACAGTTTTGGTGCCATGACAGCTGGTAACGGATGCTGCAAAAGTAGCCATCTTGTGAAGGGCTGCACACTAACCCATTGTTTCTGCAGGTCCGACCTGTCTCTGTCGGACCGGTAAATGTCCCGTTTTACCATTTTTTACAGGTCCGAACAGAAGATTTAACGGTCAACAATGACAACATAAAAAACATTAAATGACTTGCAAAAGTTTTTTCTTCTTTTTAATGGATGTACCCCCCCCCCCATGTACATTTTACGGATTAATATATTTTTTTAAAACTTGCATCATTTATTGCACAAGAAATTTAAAAATAAAGACAGGAAAAAATTAGAATGTTTGTTTGCGGTGAATTAGTGTAAAATAATGAACAAAATCAGACTGTATCAAATGTGTTTGTGACTTTTTCTAAACATCAGCGCACGAACTTGCTGCGTAACCTGCTCTTGGTGGTCAGTTGGATTGCGATGATTTAATGAATTATTTTAGCTGTGATATTTTCTGATGCACGCGATACAAGGGGTTCTTTATTTTTCTCCCGATAATCTCTTCGCATTTGTGCATGCGTTCTTGAAAGGTACACGACATGCAGGGCCGAATTCGCAATCCTTTTTGCGCCCATTTCCACCTCAAATATTAGCGGGATTGTGACGATTTCATAAATTACTTCGGCTGTAATATTTTACGATGCACGCGCCAAAAGGGGTTGAAAATGCGTCCTTTATTTTTCCCGATAAACTCTTCGAATTTCGTAAGTGCGTTCTGAAAAGATGTACCATACGGCCGAATTCATGATACTTTTTTGCGCCTATTTCTACCTCAAATATCAGCGGGACTGTGACGATTTCATAAATTACTTCGGATGTAATCTTTTGTGATGCACGCACCAGCTAGAATGGTTGAAAATGCGTTCTTTATTTTTCTCCCCACAATCTCTTCGCATTCCGTAAATGCGTTCTTAAAAGATATACGACACGGCCAAAAATCATGATTCTTTTTGCGCCTATTGTTTCCTCAAACTTCAACGGGATTGCGATGATTTTATGAATTACGTTATTCGGCTGTAATCTTTACGTATGATGCACGGGCCAAAAGGGGTTGAAAATGTGTCCTGTATTTTTCTCCCTATAATCTCTTCGCATTTCGTACATGCGTATACGACACGGCCGAATTTACTATCCTTTTAGCACCTATTTCTACATCAAATATCAGCGGGTTTGTGGCGATTTCATTAATTACTTCGGATGTAATCTTTTGTAATGAAGGGTAAAAATGTGTTTTTTATTTTTCTCCCGATAATCTCGTCGCATTTGTGCATGCGTTTTGATAACCAACACGGCATGCAGGACTGAATTCAAGATCCTTTTTGCGCCTATCATTTCCTCAAATCTCAACGGGATTGCGTTGATTTCATGAATTTTTATTCGGCTGTAATCTTTTATGATGCACGTACCAAATGTGTCCTTTATTTTTTTTTTTCTCCTCTATAATCTCTTCGCATTTCGTACATGAGCTTTTGAAAGGTGTACGACGCGGCCGGCCGAAATCATGATCATTTTTGGGACGATTTCTACCTCAAATATGTAAGCGGGACTGCGATGATTTCATGATTTTTTTTTTCTCCTTAGTATTATCTCTTCACATTTTGTGCATGCGTTCTTAAAAAGTCACGGAAGGGCCGATTTCGTGATCCTTTTTGCGCCTATCTTCATTGTGAGATCATTCTGAACGAATGAAAATATTCATTTGTGAAATGACTGTGTAAAATGAAACTGAATGCAATCAGATCCATTTACTGTATCGCTGAATATCGAATATGTTTTTACTTTTCTAAAAATCGACACAAGTAAATTAGTTCTAACATGTCAACTGCCACGCTGCTGCGAAGCCGAGATCGGATCGTGAGTAAAATGACCCAAAAATGCGTGCGCTTCTAATTCTATCAATGCTTCTTGTCTGGCATGTGACCGCCGATCGCAAGCAAACGAAAAGCAGTTACACTGTACATGCTTTGCATGTATTGCATAGCATGGCAGTGCGTGAGCAGCGCCAATGCGCAAGCTAGCGCGAATAACAGTCCACTGGTCGCCAGTGTGCAGCCCTATACATGCATTGATTGGATTTCGTGCGCGTGCACGCATGTGAGCCAAAAAGGTAGCTACATTGTAGCATGCAATGCATGCTATAAAACGGTAGCCTGTGGACCCGCGCGGCCCGAACACAATTACGACGGGTCGATGAGATGAAAAAAACAAACATTTTTAGACTTTTTTTAATTCTTTCTCTAGCTTAAAATGGATAAATTTTGGGTTTAAAACCATTCACAAATTTGTAGAAGATGAAATTTGTGGAAAAAAATGAACTTGAAAGAGCAAAAAAAAAAAAAAAACCGCGACCCGAAATTTCCGTGATTTTCGGTCGGTCGCGAAGGGCAAACAAACCATTTTTTTTTTTTTGGCCTAATAAACCGAAGTTTTACCTAAAAGCTCCCGTGGAAAATAAGCACTATAGACGTAGTTTTATATCTTCTTTCAAGACATTGATCTCTAGCCATCATAATTTGAACATCACAAGAAACAGTGAATTCATTGTGGATTTTATTCTGACTACAAGTTAAATGTTTAAAATTATGTGGAATGTTTCAGTATTATGTTCAGTACATACAGAATTGTTGCGATAAAAGGTACAAGAGGTATAGCATATGTCTATTCAATAACAACGATAAGGCTGGGGAGGTTTTTGAAAAGTGCAGAAATGGCAGATCTAACGGGGGAACTCAGCATAATTTAATGTACTGAAGATTTAATGATATGATATAACATGCTCTTGATTAACCAAGACTGTAACAACATAATACACACACCATTCATTTCAATTTCTTAGAGACTTAACAAAGTGCAATTCTATTGTATGACCTGAATTAGTAAGGGACAGGAACGACTGATAGGAAAGAGAGAGATAGAAAATATAGAACGGTGTTGGAGAATGAGAGTAAAATAAGGGAACGGAGAAGAGAAGTAAGAAAAAGGAAGGATAAAGCAAAAAAGAGAAGAAAATGTATAAAGTGCAAAATTTACACGAAGATAAACAGAAGTAATAGGAGGAATTGAAATAGAGAAAATAAAAAGGATGAGACTCCACCTGAATATTTGATGTGGACCAGTTTAAACTTTTTGGAATTTGGCGCAGTTAACAAATTCTACAGAATTAACTTTTTTACTTGGTGCGTAACATATTCTGACCGATGTGCAATAATACATTACATTACATTAATTACGTATATATATATATATATATATATATATATATAAAGACGATGAAGACAAACAAGTTGACATAATGCATTAGAATCCAACTTCATTTATTTGGATTTAGTTGGATTCTAATGCATTATGTCAACTTGTTTGTCTTCATCGTCTTCATGCTCTTATTCCAACACGCGGATAATAATACCATTATATATATATATATATATATAACCTGTCTATAGCGGCCATCCAAGGGAAACGGAAAAAATGGCCGTTGTAGACAGGTAATCCAACTTTGTGCGCATTGCTTACATGCACATGTACAGTGTATCATCGTTGTATCCTTACATGTAGCCTACATGTTTGTGTGTACGTATGCGCACACCGTGTGTTTCATGCATTTAACCATGCCGGTGTATATGAAATTGTTGCACAGTAGTATGTGTTTTGTCGCGAAGAAAGCTTTACACTAGTGCATTATTATCACTACATGAGGGATGAATACAGCGATGGCAATCACTGAATGTTGTCCGCACGGCTACAAAGCAGAAAAAAAAAAGTTAGACAGGTGGTCGCTATACACAGGGTCTTTAACAGGGCTTTTCTCTCGGGGGATTTTTCAGTGGCCGCTATAGACAGGTGGTCGCTATAGACAGGTGGCCGCTAAGGCAGGTTTGACTGTATATATAAGTAACAAAACTGGAACAAAGTTCATGCTGTATTCACCAACGGTTTATTTTTGCACACAATTTTCGAGCGTCTCGCCGCCCTTTCTCAAGTGTTGATATATATATGTATATATAACTATATATATATATATATATATATATATATATATATATATATGAAGAGTTTGTTTGCAAAAACCGATAAGTCCATATTTGTCAAACGGAGATATTTGCGATTAAAGGTCAAGAAAAATAAGGAGAATAATAAAATTTTTGCTTCTTTTGACCATAACTTCAAAAATGTACCTTTATATGTAGTGACCAATATATAATTTAAAAGGTATTATTTTGTACTTTATGACAGAGACCGTACTTCAAAATCTTCAAAAACGGACTTATCGGTTTTTGCAAACAAACTCTTCATATATATAGGGCCTTTACATATACCATGTATACATATACATATACATGTATACATATACATATATATATATATATATATATATATATGCATAGACACACACACACATACATATATATATATATATATATATATATATATATATATATACATGTGTGTATCACAATATATATGATATCTCGCTTATACAGCCAGACAGAAGAGAAAAAGATATGACAGTAAATTTATGCCGACTTTTATCATCATTGTGAGAGTAAATGTCATTTAACCATTCTGTCATTGTCTGTTTCAATAAGTAAAATGTGCACAAATTTTCCGCACAAATCTATGGACAGGTAATCAAGGTGCCAGGCAGATTTGGTGCCCACCATGCAGGTCTGTCCCTTACCTGCCATCTTACAGTGAGCTGTCGTAGACCGGATTGAACGTTGCTGATGACTGGTGCAGAAAATGGCTCTATGACCAGAACATAGGGGGTAAGATACAGTTTTGAGCCGTCGTACTATAGCGCATGAAGAGGTAAGAAATTTGTACACCCTCACACACGTACACACTAACACAAATTCATATATATATATATATGATATATCTATATATATATATATATAGAGAGAGAGAGAGAGAAAGGTACATATAAACAATGTACTTCTTTGTTTATTCACATAATATATAAACATTATACATAGTTATCAATGGTTATTGGTACTTTAAATTTTCAAGTTCGATAAAAGAATAAAATTCAGTAGAAAGACATACTCTACTCAGAGAACCACTTGTTTTAATTGGAGTTTCAAGTTTGTGTTCTTGTTTTGCTCTGTCTTTACCATTTTATTACCTTTGCATATTATAGGTTTTCCCGGCCAATTTCGCACTTTTGTCAGTCCATTTGATAAAACGTTCATTCAATTTAGCGAAAATCCTCGTCACTGCACATTCTGTCATTCAAAATTGCAACTTGTTCGTTCAATTTAGCATTTCGGTCAATGAAATTCGCACATGTGCCTTTCGAATTCGTAAAACGGGCATTCAAATTGGCACGTGCTCTTCAGTCATTCAAATTCGCCAGCACTGGCGGAAAATGGTATTTCAGTCATTCAATTTCGCGTATGGGCAGTCAAATTCCAAACATGTTCATTCAAATTGGCGTAATGTTATTTTTATTTTGAAAAGGTGAGAACCGTGATTTTTACGTATTAAAATGTGAATTTTTGTTTCATCCACACACTGTTAAGTATATAGTAAATATATCTTTGACCCTAAATAACTCAAGTTTGTTGTTCTGTAACGCCCCTCTTCTTCCATACATGTTATCAGAACTATACATGCCATGCTTGCACCAGTACCATAGATTCACTTCACTTTCTTATGTCCAGTCATGGCAGCACGAGTTAGATACAGGCGTATCTCTCAAGGAAACAGGGAAAGAATCATAGAAGCATTTGAGGGTAATGCCCTTGACAAATTGATGGCTAGAGCTGATCCAAGAACTTTTATTTATTCCTAATGATAATTAACGCAATCTAGCACCCACCAAATGAAAATAATAAAACATGCAGATGAAAGAAATAATCATGTAAATTGAAACCTCCTTCTCCCAATTATTGACAAAACAAACTTAAGATCAATGTATCTGTGAATGAAATAATGCTATCGAACATTATAAACACATACACTTATTTTGAAAGTACTGTTGCAAAGGTGATATCAGAATAAAAGCATAAACGTGTCTGCTAAATTGACTGCAGCAAATGCGAAATTGGATGCCCAAGAATGAATTCGAATGAACGAGCGCAGCGTTTACGTGATCACGTGACTATATTGAATGAACGATTTGCGAAATGGTGCTTGTCTTACGAATTTGAACTGAAAAAGTGCTGATTCGAATGATGTAAAAGGTAATTTGAATGCTCCAAAATGAATTTGAATGAAAAGATTATAAAATTGAAATACCGAACATGCCGTCTAGTCTAAATTGTGCTAAATTGAATGCAGCAATTAGGAATTGGAATGAAAAAAGTGCGAAATTGGCCGGGAAAACCTATATTTACCAAGAATGAAAATACAACTATTCAAAGACAATAAGTCGTGATTACGCATGAAATTTATTTGAAAAAAAAAACCAGAGAAACGTTGTTTGACTTCTTGTAGAATAAAAGATATTGATAAATGAATACATAATATAAACAGAGAAGAAGAGATCGTAAATTTCGACAGAAAAGGAAACAAATTTATGCCTAGATAAGCAATTTTTTTTTTTTGATTTGTGGAGAAAAGCTGAAAGTGAAAGAAGAGGATACGATCGAGAGAAATAGTTGAGTAAAAAGATCACATATATACTCTTACATATACATTTTAATACGGCCGACACGGCTGATGTACATAGTATGAGGATGAGAATTCATGTGTATTTAAAAGTAACCAACATGCATGTTTGAATATACGCACGGTACACATGGAACAATCTAAGAGACTGATCCAGAGATTGGATAGCCTTGCAAAATATAATGTAAACATTATAAAAAAAACATTAATAGTCATTAGATGGAGACAAAAAGATTGAAAATAGTAGCAAAAAAAGAGAGAAATATCGAAATTTGATTTCGACTTACTTCCGCAGTTAGTCCTTATCGATGCTGACGGCGATGGCGCCCCCGTTCCACCGGGTCCTTCTCTGACCATGGATACCGCGACATCATACTCGGTGTCGGCTAACAATCCGCCTACGAGGAGTGACGTCATACCCCTGGACAAGGCGACCCTCTCGTGTTCCACCCATGTCATATTATCGTAATCGTCTTTTCGTTCTCGTGTGTAACCAATTAACGCCACAAATGGAGTGTCACCAGAGATAGCGTTCCATCTCAGTCTCACTGTTGTGGAGTTCACAGCTCTAACATTCGGAGGGTCTTCTAGAAACGGCAGAGCTAGAAATCAAAGATGAACTTGCTTAAACATCACACAAGAACGACATAGTTTGTTGTGAAGTATAACAATGATATACACCAAATGTTCAATAAAAATACGCGAGGGTTAAATGCCTCCGAGATTACCACGTGTTTCAATCTAGTGATGCAAGTATCACCTTCCTGTATTAGAAAGACTTGGCACCTGAAATTCTCTTGTTATACCGCGCTGTAATAATGGTTGTTATATATGTAACCAAGAGAATACAAAACAGTTTATTTACTGTCGGCAGCTAAAATTTAGCCCTGCTTGTATATCATCTCTCATATCAGTTTGTTACATGATAACTTATAGCATATAGGAACAAGGATTCAATTGAAATGAATTAACAGAATCACCAATGATATCGGAAATGAACACCCATTCAGCTTCTTCTGTATTATGAAGCAGTTCTTTCCGTGGGTTCATGTATTCGCAGTACATTGTATACTATAGCTGTTAAAATGGAAACTGACGGACATTATATGCTAATGTTATTTTCTGCTGAGGTAGAATAATTATAATATTCTGAATTTTGGGTTATTCGTAGAGAACATGGGCAGGGTACAGAAAGTGGACGAGTTGAATAAGTTCAGCTCATGTACAAGCGAAGTGAAACTGAAAGATTGCTTTAATTAGTTTCAATCATTCATCAGGAAGTTACAAATGTTGAACACCTAAGTAAAGGTCCTATTGTAACATTATGTGAATAACAATTCTGATCAAAAATGGAAAGATTCCTGTAATTTATAATCATTAACTGATTTGAATACCATGGTGCTTAAAATAACAGAGTCTGGTTACCAATTATTTCCACCTTATATACAGGTTTATGTAGTGTTTTAAAGACATTAACAATTAAATATTCACCATTTGCACATGAAACAAAAACCCAACATGAGTGCTTTAAAATACTTCTAAAATGTGAGTTAGGGATAGAAACAACAACTGTAAAAATTTGAATCCTTATAATCAATGTTAAGTATTGTTACATACACAAAAATGGGAACAATAGTGATAATGAAAATGTTTACAGACTAAACCTCCTGCAGTTACGATTTAGTAAGAAAAACACTGATATCTCCTTATATCTTAAGCTTTATTGTGAAAATTTTATAATGGTAGGACGTTTTGTGATACAACAAACCTACACTTTATGCATCAAATGTGATATCTTGAAATGTTTTTAAATCATTGCTTCCAAAAGTAAACAGGCGTTTCTAAACGGACTTATTCTTAATATAATTATGCCAGCGTGTTTGGAAGTTTTTGCAATGAGTCTGTGTATTGAGCCATGGTAGTACATTAAATTGCACTTTTGATATCGAGAACGGGAAGTAATATCCTTGCATATCAAGTTGATAAATGACTGCAACAAGTAAACGAGAAAACAGACCAAACAGCCAACTGGAACGTGCATAGATTGTATCAATCTGTGTGTTCTATTTCAAACTTGGGTCTACAACCATGCCAAGGTATTTCATTGACTCTACACATGTTTATTGTTATATCAATAATCCTTCTTTTTTTTTTCTTTTTCTTTCTTTTTTTGCTGATAATGATTGACGTTTCTTGATCGTGCAAGGCCATCTCTTTAGGGATGTCCCAAATGTGAGTTGAATGATACAACAGATCAACTTACTGTACACGTTTGCGTCGATACTTCTTGAAACTGTATCTTCCCCGACGGTAGATTTCAAAGTAAAAGTGTATACTGCTCCGTCTGTCACGTTTTCGACAGGAAAATAGACGTAACGACTCCTACGTATAACAGTACCATCATCAATGGGAGAAGGAAGGGTACTATCAGGCAGATCCATAGTAAGCGAAAGATAGCCTACTGCGTCGTCTTCTACAGTGACGTAGACACTGATCTGTGATGGCTGACCAGGATTGACCTTGGTGGAGAAGACGCTTGTAATACCTATCGTAGAAAGCAATAAGAATTATAAGGCGCCATCACACAAAATCATGTTTTACTAGACATTTACGTATATTTCGTCTTTTCTTTATGCAATGAATGTTAACTTTTGTGTTTTACTGCTCAGAAACACCCAAATAAAGCGCCGTATAAATGTAATTATTATTATTATTATTATTATTATTATTATTATTATTATTATTATCATTATTATTATTATTATTATCATTACAGTCATTATCGTCATTGCAACTGATTGACACATTGCCCTACATTATATATATATATATATATATATATATATATATATATATAGGGCCTATATACAACATATATACTGGCTATGTTATAGTCAGTAATATAATCATGAAAAATTATTGGCTTGCATAATACTCAGGCTGAATTCGAATCAACAATGAAAGACAATTGTCAAGCAGTTGCAGTAAGCAGAACTCGCAGTCATTTACGCAGTACCCGCTGTTTGCTATAGAAACCAGCACTAGCTCTCGGTCGGAAAGTGGGTGGTCCAGTGAAAAAGACGCCTGCCGATGATCTGGGCCCCATTTCATAAAAAGTCGGTATGATAGCAAGTCTTGCTGGAATGGCAATTGTCATAGCAACGAAAAGGATTAAGCTTCCTAACTGGCTGTTGCTATGGGAAGTTGCTATTCTGCAAGGGTTGCTATCCTAAAATCTGTTATGAAATGGTCCATGCTTTTTCTATCATAGCTACTAATAACACTCTGATTAATTCGTTGTTTATGTCCATGTAGGGCAATTTATCAATAAGTTGGAGCAATGTTTATTGTTAATTTTTACTATCTCAGATGCATTTGAATCGTTGGGTATCTTAAATCCATTTTCATGTCTACAAGGGACAAATTCCTCTGACACACGACCATTACCAGGAGCCGTTCTTGACGCGGGCTAATAAGCGCACCTCATTCATACAAGGTAGTACAAGACATGTTACAATGAAAAAAAGGAAATACATTCACATGAATACAAATAAACGAACAAAAACAAACACTCCAAAACTCACTCAAATGTAAACTCAGATAATATGAAAACCATCCTAGCAAGCACATAACACCAAACTCTCTCGAGGAATCGATTAATACGAAATGAATTTACCACTACGACAATCTGGGCCCAACCAGTTCTCGTCACACTGTCCATTACATCCATCCACATTATCACATACAGGCTTGGGGCAGTGGCATCGCTTGACACATTCGTGTCCATAGGAGCCTCTTGGACATGCTGAAAGAAAGAAAAAAATGATTCTAATCTTGAGACTTTTTCTTTGGCGCAAAAGCCCGGAGATTCAATAATATCATCTGCTTCGTGTATTGTACTATTTCCATTTCTGATAGTTGGTTAGACATTAGGCAAGAAAGAAAAGAGGGAGAGGAGAATGTAGACGTTCGTGAGAAGAGAAAGTAGAGGGGAGGGGAGGGGAAAGATAGAGGGAAGGAGTAGTAGGGAAGAGGAAGTGAGAAGGAATAGGCTACAGGAGTTGATAGGGATGAGGAGGGGGAGGGAGTGAGGGATTGTATGACGAAGGGATGGAGAAGGGAATGAAGAGTTCGGGGAAGGGACGATACTGAGGAAAGGTTGGGAAATCGGATTGGGGAGTAAAGAGGGACAAGCAAATGAAGAAAGGAAGGAAAGGGGAGATGGTAGGGTAGGGGAGAGGGGAGGAGGAGGAGGAGGAATAGGGGAGGAGCAACCTGACTCTGATTTCCATTGATACAGCTGGTCACAAAGCGGGGAAAGGGGGGGGGGGCGTATCTATGGTCATTCTGTGTGACGGTATCATTACATAATTATATGGGTTAAGGAACATAAACGGATTTAAGAAGACGGATTGGATCATAAAAATACGAAAAAAATAATTTCAGTTTTCATACATTTCTTGAATTTTACCTCTGCAACGACGGAAGTTGTCAATGGAGACATTTTTATAGCCTACAGCACACTTCGAAGGGCACTCTCCAGAATTTCTGTTGCAAGCCTCATCGTTCAGACAGTGACATTTCTTTGTGCAGTTCCGTCCATAGTAACCTCGCTCACAAAAAGCCGGAACTGGAAAACATTAATATGCAAAGTGTAGCAGTGCAAGCAATGCATAAAATGCAGTGCATAGATTCCGCAAAATGCGTCCCTATTTAACATTACTAACATTATATGACTGTATTATGACTGCTATCTCAACTATTTCACAATGATTCTTACGTATAATATACCGCAATTACACAATTCGTTAATGATAACAAACGTGTATCTGAAAAAGGCGGGATTTCTACTTTGTGATCTGAGTGATCCGATGATTCACCCAACTCTAAAGCACACAATACTCAAAGGTGGCAACCGTCACATTTTGTACAAGACCATAACATTCAAAGAAAATTATTTGAATCAGATGCTTAAATAGAAGAGAGAAAGGGGGAGGGGACTGACGGACAGACAGAAAGACGCAAGAGGAGTAAATGATGAGAATGAATAAATGGATCAAATCCCTAGGATGATAATGATAATCTCAATTTAGTAATATAAACTACACTAGCAACTACTCTTAATATACGTCTTTGGTTTTACAAGGTAAAATGATAAAATCAGCCATAAAAAAATCAATCCAAATGAGAAAAAGAAATTTAATCTTTCCAACATTTTGAAAAAAAAAAGATGAGAATCAGACCCCTTTCAGTAACGCTCTTGGCTCGGACCAGGAGCGGACCAGGAGCGAACCAAGTCGAAAATCAGTTATTCTTTCCGAGATTAATACCGCTTTCAGTAACTCATGCATTTTTGGCCCCCTCCTGGTCCGAGCTAAATTAGCCCGCGCCAAGCATTAAAAATTGTAACTATAGCAGAGCCGCGCTACTTTTACGACGGCCCATTCATAAATTCGGTCAGTAAGGGATAACTGCCATGGTAACTGAACACCTCATGGTTAGAGCAAAAGTGCATTTTCGCGCGATATTTGATGTGCGTGCCGCGCGCTTACGAGCTGAGCAGCGTAAGCTGTGATCTTTGACCGTGAAAAGAATTTTGGCAAGCGCCTGACGCTGCTATCGTTCATATCAAACTCTTCGATCAGCGCCAGGCCCGCGCCTGGTCCGCCCCTGGTGCTAGATGCAGCATCGCCAAAGTAGTCCGCACCTGGCGCGGGCCACTTTGGCCCCAACACATTCATAAACTCGAAATTTTCGACTTGGTCCGCTCCTGGTCCGCTCCTGGTCCGAGCCAAGAGGGTTACTGAAAGGGGAAGTAGATTCTGCAGCAGAATCAAATGACATGAACAATGTCAATAATGGATTTTATTACAGGACAATAAAATGGAAAAAAAAAAGACTCGTCATGTCTTATGAGGATTATAGTCAAACTGCGACATCACGGAAATGTATCTTTTAAGGACGAAAATGAGGGCTGACATTTCTCACATACTCTGACAGTTGTCTCCCGTATATCCTTCCGCGCATGATCCGCTATCACAGATCCCTGAATATCGATTGCAGCCTCCCGATTGACAATGACACGTCTGCGAACAATCTGCTCCAAACTTCCCGCTTTCACATTCTGTGTAAGAATTGAAGGATTTACGATAATCATTAACATAAACCTCCATACGCTTTACGCGATATTTTATTGCGACTAGATTTCAAATCGCTGCGTATTTTTCCCCATCGAGTTTACAACTTGTGCGACGTTTACAAGTTTATGGATATTGTGGATTTGAAGGATCTTACGTAAACTTCCTTTATAGGAACTAAGTTAATCATGAGAATTATTACGTTCCGAAGTGGTATTTTGAAACACTACGGGTTATAATTTATTATGTCATGATATTCTTAATTAAATGGTATTTCTGATCAACTGAGTTATAAACTCAGCAACTAACATGCAGTATGTTTGCCACGGCCGTATTTGGGTAACTGCATTTTGAATCTTTCCGTGAGTGCATGCATCATCTGTGCATGGTTCTTCGTACATTGTTAAAGAAAAATCACTGTGTTAGAATGATAGATCAATGCAGAATTCCATATAAGAATCGAATAGGCTTGTCAGCTTGTTATTTGTCATTTTTAAAAATCAATCTACATTCTTCTTCCTCTTATTGCTACTTTTACACACTCAAGGGCAAATATTACAGCTTTGTCTCCCTTCGATATTCCAGAAATTTTTGTCATTTACTTCATTCTTCATGCTACAAAAGTACATCTCGACATAATTATGCCGGTTGCAGTCTCCAATTGCATTTAATTGTCTCTTCTGTTGTCATATTATTATACATCAGTCTCGCTTCAATTATTATCCTGTTCTCATGTCAGTCTTGCTCTTTAGTCGGTTTCCACTAGTTTTCTTCTTTTAATAGATGTAGGCCTACCATAAAATTGCAAGCATTGACTCTTAATTGTGGGTCGCCGAACTTTTCGTTCATTGCATTTATATCTCCTCCGTGATGCATTACCATGTTTCGTTAGGACAATGACGTATTATCATTTGGACACTATTGGTCACCTGTTCCTTTCACAATGAGGAATTAACATTATTCTTTGTCGTTGATAAAAAGGTAAGGTGTATCTCATGTTCTGTCGAAAATGAAAACGAATTTAAATTAAATTAACTTAAAGGGATAGTACAGTTTCAGCTGAGATGGGCTTCAAGGTTTCTATGTATTTTAATGATGATTTGTTTTGTGTGTATTATAGATAACGCCAACCTGTTATCAAATATCAACAAGCATCATAAATTCTAAAAGGAATTCAAAGTTTATTTGACGAAGATTGGTATTGAATTTAATAATGTTATATAACACTTTATTTTTACCATATGTAATGTATCGCAATATTGTATGGGGCAACTGTAGCAAAAGTAAATTAAATACAATTTTTATTCTTCAGAAAAAGGCTCTTCGTATATGCACACACTCAAATTTTTTGGCTCACACCGATCCTATATTTCATCGCCTAAAAACTTTAAAAGCCCATGACATACATATATATCTAACTGCTATATTCATGTATAAACACACTCGAAATTTATTACCATTTTTTCATAATGCCTTAGTAACCAATGACCATATTCATTCATACCCAACCCGTCGTTCCCATGATTTTCATTCAAGTAATCCAAAGCTTTTACTTGCTCAAAAATCGATTAGACATCACGGTCCGGATACATGGAACACTCTTCCTGAGGAGTTGAAACAGTGTGCCTCCTTGTTTTCATTTAAAGCAAACTTAAAGAAGCACATTTTATCACAGTATACTTCAAATACAAATCAAAAACAAATAATTCATATGATTAATGTTGGTCTCCCAAATAGCAACATCGCATACCGTTCCCTCTTTCAGCAAACCAATTCGATTATTCTACATTCCAGCATATCTGCCCTTCTGCACTTTCTAGCACTTGCACGCACGTCCACCACCATCACGTTTTTCCCCTGCTATCTTCGCAGCAGAATTTGTATTGTATTGTAGTATTACGAAACTAGTATACGTCCCTACTTTTTCCTCTGGCCGGCCATCTTTTCAAGCTATGCTTACAATGGCGGCCCTCTCCATTATCGCTCCATAATTATAATTGTTGTAAACCCCGCTGCATAGACATGCATACTGTATATTGTATCATTAATTACCTTTTATATCTTTGTTTACGCAAGTCAAACGACTCTGTTTTGAATCTATTTTGTATATTTCCCACATGTTCATGATCATGTGCCTTGTGTATATTGATTTGCTGATTGATTTGTTGATTTGCAGAAAATAAAGTATCTATTAAACAAACAAACAAACAAATGGCTGAAATAACCCCCAAAAGCAATCCTAATAAAAGGTGGGACCCATCTTTAATCTTAAATCTTTAATTGTGTTTTGCTTTGTATTCAGATATCTTAGCCATTTCAAAACCGATTTTCATCAAATAAAGTTTAAATTCCTGTTAGAATTGTGCCCTCTCTATATAGAGTAATTTCAAAGAGTCTCGTAAAAAGTTTGAAGCTGAATTCTAACCTCAAACAATACTATACCATTAGTTTAAATCGAATACAATCTGTTTAAAAAAACAGCAGAATAACATGAAAGGAAAGCCTAACTTTGAAAATCTCGTCCTTTTCCTCCGAGAATGCCTTCTCTAAATAATGCGTTTGATAACAACTAGCCTAGTGTGTTCAATTAAATGTGAAAATGCCCAAAGCTCAGCAGTGAGAATAACCATATTAAACACCGTTTCTCCAGCGTTCCTCTGTTGTATTTCCGTCCAACCGTATAGGACAAAATTCTCTTCAGTTTAGTTCAATTCGTTTCAGTTGATAGTTGTTTCCATCATGTTGTGCACATCACATTAATTACCAAAAATACATATTCTGGTAGTGTACCCACCACATGGTGTTGCTTCACTTTTCCAAGATTATCTTTAGGCCTAGTAATAGTTTGACCCTTATCCGCACCTTGATCGCACGCGAATCCGTGAACTCCAACGTCGCAAGAACAACCGAAAGGATCAGGTAGACAAAACAGGTAATTCTGACAAGGGCCCGAGGGATCTGATTGGTAAGTGCATCTTTTGTCGCAGTTATATCCAAATCTGTTTCCCCCAAATCGTTTGCAGACTGGTGGAAGGTTGTTGGTAGAGCGTGGTAGAACGTCGTCAAATACAAAAACATTAAAGAGTGCATCTTATAGTCATTTGGAAAGCAAATTCGTCGAAGCCAGCGAGTTATCATCTCCATGCCAGGAAAAATTGATCTTTATATTTAAGCACAGCCTATAGTTGATATTATAGAATCAAATGATAAAGGATTACATGAAATATTATAAAATATAATTACGTTAAATATTTAGCGAGTGAAAGGGACATACAAAACAAAGGAAAGTTATGGCAAATTAGCGTTCAGATGCAATAACAAAAAGATGATATTTGTCGCTACCACGTTTTCTATGTAAGTGATTTAATCATTTTAAGAACAGCACATATATGCATGACAAAGTACAGAGAACTTCTGACAAACATTTTTAAAAATCCTTTATCATACTTTTTGTTGCAGAAAATGATGAGTAATGATTATACTTAGTATTATGATATTGATTTTTCATCTGGCAAGTACATGTGTATCCAAGTTTATCGGGAAATTAAACAATTAAGATGATGGAAATGTCAAATGATAATGGAAATGTCAATGAAGAAGAAGAATGAGATTTACACAACTGGATTCTCAATGCAAAAATTTTACTCATGACATCTCCAACGATAGGCATTGCCGTTCGTTATTCACTACGACATTCAGCATGTTAATTGACCGTACTCGCTCTATCCTCCTGGTTTGGAACACTGTTACAGAAGGATATGAGTCTGAGTTAATTTTGTTTCATTTAACCAGAGATCACTCACATTAGCCAGTGACTGTTCTGCGAATCCGTGTTGATTAAAAATTATACATTGACAGAATACATTTTATAGAAAACGATAGAAAATATGTATAAAAACAGACAAATAAACAAAAGCAAAACATTTAGAATCATAATAACCCTCAAAAAGAAAAGAAGAAGGAATTAAGATACTGAACAAAAATGTTCATGTTGATATAATTTCACGTGTATAGTACGACAAAAGGAGCTAACTCCTTTGTACAACCTACCCCTTCAGAGTGAAGATGTTGTTTTTAAGTCTTCTATAAGTCTTCTTAGTTTGTTGTATGTTTAATCTATACATTTGTCTCCAGGTTTAAGAATTCCAGCTGAATGTTAGCATATGATAGGATTACCATTGTCTCTGATATTGTTTAATCTAAGTTCATTAATTGTTTTTCTTTTACATCCATCTCTATGGTAAATACTTGAAGACCCTTCAAGAGAGTGGACATCGCGGTCTGTAAGACGCCGAATTTTCCATACTCACTTTTCCCACAAAATACTTAAAGACTACATAGTGTTGATATAAGACAATTAATGGGTCGTTAAATAGCAGAGACAGTTGAAATAAGATAAGTTTTCCTGTTAATCTAAACACACTAAACAGCTTAAGCGCATAGTTCCACATCGTTTGTTCTGTTTTGAATACAGTGCGTATCAAGAAAAAAAATGTAATCCAACTTTTGATGGCTACAATAATTGTCAGCTATAGAGAGAGCAATGTTCTTTGAAAGCAAAGGGGAACTCTTCCTCTTTCCATTGACACTAGATTAAATGTTGACATGTCATGCATGACTGAGCACATGAACTTTAAAGACAACAATGAGAAATTGCACTTTTTCTAAGTCTGTGTGTTATTCCGAAGGAAAAATGCATGTCTCACTGCATGGATGAGATCTGTCAATGAAAGTGGTCCAATCATCAGGCCAGCCTGCACGACTGCAGGTTCGTGTTAAGGGTTTCGTCTAGCCTTTTATGGTTCATAGGCCTAACATTTAAGATGGCCACGTTGTCGATAATTTTGGTCCTTCCCAAAACATCCGTCCTTCCGCTAAACCATTATCCATTTTTCTCTCTTCATTTATTCAAGACATGGTTTGTCGCTGCGAGCTATGTGTTAAATATGAACAGAGAAAAATGGACTGTGTGGGTTGACCTCTGTGGGAGTGACCAAGTTATCCGACAGGTGGCCATGTTAATGGTTATGAACGATAAAATGTTAGGAGAAACCCTAAACACGAACCTGCATTCGTAAAGGCTGGACCTATTTGGCTCCATTGACAGATCTCATCCACGCAGTGATACATTTATTGTTTCTTCACAATAACCTTAAAGGGAAGGTAAACCCAAAGAGCAATGTGGATTGAGTGAAAGCAGCAACATTAGTAGAACACATCAGTGAAAGTTTGAGAAAAATCGGACAATCGATGCAAAAGTTATAAATTTTTAAAGTTTTGGTGTTGGAACCGCTGGATGAGGAGACTACTAGAGGATATGACGTATGAGTGGACAACAATACAAAGAAAATATAAAGGATATTCAACAAAAATTCACTTTTCTAGAATTATGAAAGAGCAGTGGACCAACCGCTTTCGGAAAGCAGGGGGAATAATTGCTATCCTTAACATATGTCAATATCAAGTTGATGGAATTTGTAATTTTCATGAAAAATTGATTTTTGTAGTATTTTCTTTATATTTTCTTGATATTGTAGTCCACTCATACGTCATAACCTCTAGTAGTCTCCTCATCCAGCGGTTCCAACACCAAAACTTTAAAAATTCATAACTTTTGCATCGATTGTCCGATTTTCTTCAAACTTTCACTGATGTGTTCTACTAATGTTGCTGCTTTCACTCAATCCACATTGTTCTTGGGGTTTATCTTCCCTTTAAGTACACGCGAACTTGTAAAAAGCGCAATTTGTCATTGTTGTCTTTAAAGTTCATGTACTCAGCCATGCATGACATTTGTCAACATTGTGCTCTCCATAGCTGACAACAATGAAAAAGTAGTCCTTCAAATTTGGATTACCTTTTTCTGATACGCACTGTATTGTCATTCAAATGTTCAGCAATATACTAAATAGACGCTTTTAACGTCTCAATAGAAATGGTGGCAATATTATAGAACGTATAACACTCACCTGTGTTTCGCATGAGTTTAGATCGGCCATAGTACGGCAATTTTCATAAGAGCTATTGTATTTCTACTGAAAGCAGTTATTTTTTTTTTTTTTGAATAAAATAACTACAGATTTTCCCTGTCTATTTCATACTTTTGTCATTTAAGCTCCTATTCCGAACATTCAGTTTCACGCATTCCACGCTCGCAGCGCTGAATCAGAAATCAAATTCAAAATCCGGTCATTCGAATTCACTATCGTAGCATTCGAACTTAAGAGAGGAGCACGCATTTCAGCAACGAGCACTCAAATTCATCTCAAGCTGGCGACAGCTCGGAATGGAAACTTGAATTACAATTTTACAAGGTAGTCAATCAACCTTCCCTTGCATAATCTATAGGCCTAAACCGTGCCAAATGTGTCAGTGTATTCCTTCTCACGTAGAACGAGTTCAAATTTTACAATGGACAGGTGGACCTATGCTGCGAAATACACAATATCAATCATAAATCCACAAATATTAAAAGCTGAATAAAAAAGACACGCATACACGACCCCACACTAACTAAATTCGGGACTTTTTTTTTAAATTGAAAGCACTTATTTGGAACTTGGTTGCCTATTCGCGAATTTGAACGACCAACGAGATTCCGTCGGCAGCTTAAGATGAATTTGAATGCTCACTGCTGAAATGCGTGCTCCTCTCTTAGATTTGAATGCTCCGACAGTGAAATTGAATGCTCTGATTGTGAATTCAACTGGTCGGATTTTGAATTTGACTGCTGATTCAGTGCTGCGAGCGTGGGATGCGTGAATAGTGCTCATAATAGGAATTTAAATGACAAAAGTATGAACTTGATCCGAAAACCTACAGTATGTCCTAAAGAGAAAATTACAATCATATTTTGCATTGATAACCCCTAATATGATTAAACCATCTAAATGCTACTTCAGAGTCTTAACGTACAACATCTTAGCTTTATTTTGCAGAAAACCCCATTCAATTTGGTTAAGCGGTCACAGAGAAATGTGGATTGTTGTAAAGCATGGCATGAGGCGGATTCTTCCCAGTTTAGCGCTGGGATGCTCTTGGAACTGCATATTAATGTGTAAACACAATAGACAGAACTTGGAGGCGAGGGATTCCTGAAATGCTCGAGAAAAATCCCCATTTCTCTTTGACCACTGAAGCAAATCAAATGGGGTTTTCTTCTTTTTTTTTCGGGGGGGGGGGACATATTTATGGTATATCAACATTGGAAAAGCTCAGAATACAGAACAGATCAGACCACTAAATGATTTTTGTTTTTCGTGACTGCTCGATGTTCACTACAAACTCACTTTCAAGACAGTTTGGTCCTCGAAAATTATTTGGGCAGATGCATCGGCCAGATATGTCATCGCAGATTCCCCCGTTGTAGCATTTGTCACAAACACCCCGACAGTGAGGTGGGCCGTACTTTCCTGCTTGACAAGCTGTGCAAGAAAGTTTCTACATAGTCAGTCAATCACTTTATTGCGAAAAAGATACGAAACAACATTAGGAACCCTTTTAACCTTAAAACCTTAGGAGGGGAAATATAAGGAAAAAAAAATAATTGCTGTGTTTATAAAACGGCCGAATGGGACTTTATAATCATAAAACGCAGTTCCTGAAAATTAGAGACATAACTATCGACTCGTCACTCGTAACAGCTCACCACATCAATAAACATCTTTTACCGCTACTGTCAAAATTAGCTCTTTAGTCACGTTTTATTTCGAAGGCAGATTTCAGGTTTCCAGATATAATATTAATAATGATAATGAAATGTCCGCCATTTCTTTGTCTGTTGCCTTTACTTGTACTCTTTGTCATAAAAATGCATTTCAGCACACCTTCACAGCATTGTTGTTGCAATCTATCAAAATGACGAATTGCATCATGGTGTATACGACCATTTTACTTCACCGTTCTTTTCTTGCACGTATTTGACAGGGATATTTTTTTGATTAATTATTAGTTCTAATCTCGTGTTACATTATGCGTAAAACGACAATGACGACAACAGTCAGAAATGAAGAATATACTATATATAATTCATTTCTTTCTGGTCTGTGTCAGTTTTCCAGATTATATTCTTGAAGTGATTTCATTGATCATTTTACACCACAGTAGAGTCCTTCTTAGTACTCAGCTACTATAGAGGGCTTGTTCAACCCCTGGCATAAATCAGTCCAGTACAGACTTCGTTGCACGTTATTTACTGCCTCTTGGCCACGTCAACAGAGATAGCATCATGCAGTTTTCATGAAAGATCTCAGAGCAACGCACTTTATTTCATTAGAGTCCTGAAATTTTCAAGGGGAGTTTTCCTACTTCTCATAGGAAGACTGCAGTTTTACCATTATTCGCGTGTTTTCAAAATTTTCCAGAATTTCCAAACATAACGATCGTCCTTTTGAATTTTGAAGAAAACGTTTGCAGCCTCATTTATCATCTGGTATTGAGGTACAAAGCTATGTAGTTCTCGTCAAGATGGTACCATTTTTTTCATTTCTGAAGTTTGTTCTTACACACATACACACATACACACTGGTATAGAATTTGCGAATCTATACGACATATTATACAAGCAATGCGTCCATGTAAAT
The DNA here is from genome assembly GCF_964275005.1 of Diadema setosum. Lineage (NCBI taxonomy): Eukaryota > Metazoa > Echinodermata > Echinoidea > Diadematoida > Diadematidae > Diadema > Diadema setosum. The sequence goes on from NC_092697.1 coordinate 5,067,949, forward strand.
TCCTCGTATTTCACATAATATGAATTTTCGTATTAAGTATTTGTTTTATTCGACACTTTGCACATTCGATTCTTAATATGTTCATAATTTACTTTTACAATATTAAATATACAACAAAAATAATCAAACAAAGAAACAGGCAAAATTTTTATAAGAGTGCAATGGAACATGCGAGCATGTTCTCGTCTATTTAAAGAATGCCAAATGCTACAGGATAGCCATAATTTCAATTTATAAATTAATTTCAAGGGATTTTGTGGGAGAAACGTTTAATGTGCAGAGAGAAAAGAATTTTGTCATGTGAGACAATGGGGGAGGGGTTGTATTTGTAATAGATAAAGACGAGAAGACACAAAGGAACAAACAATAGATAATATCTATATATATTAAATTTGTTGTCATACTTGCAAATCACAAAAGAATTCTTGTTGAAATTTCTGTAAGCAAAATAAAGGTTTCCTCTTCCCCTTCAACAAACAACATCACTCAATACGAAACATTGTCACTATAGAAAGATAACAAAGTTAAAGAAAGTTTGCAGAAGTAAGATATGGTTTGTTTGCCTTTTTCGCTATCGTCATCCCTCTTAAAGGGTATCATCAGCAATATTTCCATCAGCATCACAATTGCTGCTACTGTCACCTTCTATCATCACTTTACCTCTTACGATCAGCCTGTAGAATCCTTTTCGATCCTCCTGACCAGGAAGATGTATCTCGTATATACCTGCATACGACGCATTGATTGGCCCAGGCAAATACAAAGAAGAACCGGAGGCTTCACCGATATCTAGAGGGCTCCCATCTTTTAGCCAAACTGTGTCCAAACTGTTTAACCAGTACTCGGAATTCCTCATGTCGATCGTCAATGATGTATTGTCGCCCACGCTCAACGTTCTAGTGAACTTGTTATCCACAGAACGAAACTGGGCTGTAAGGTAATCACGAGCACTGAGCATATAGGCATGGTATAGGTTTTCCCGGCCAATTTCGCACATTTGGCAGTCCAATTTCTTATTGCTGCATTCAATTTAGCAAAATTTAGCGTAGATGACAATCCATGTTCGGTATTTCAATTTCATGATCTCTTCTTTCAAATTCATTTTGGAGCATTCAAAATACTTTTAACCCCATTCTAATCAACGCTTTTTCAATTTAAATTCGTAAAACAAGCACCATTTCGTTATTCGTTCCTTCAGATTAGAATGGTATGATCACGTGATCACGTATATGCAGCACTCGCTCATTCGAATTCGTTTTTGGGGACCCAATTTAACATCACATCTTTTGCAGTAAATATAGCACACATGTGTATGCTTTGGTTCTTTCTTTATTTTATACAACATAGTTATAATACACTTCATATTTTCGTATTTATTTTAAAGATTTTGGCAACAATGTTTTTTTCAATGTTCTTATTGAGTCTGCCAGTCCGAAGATAGTGCATGTGGCCACAATTTATCTGGCCATTGAGCGCTTCACTCTGAGTGTGTCGGCCAGTTCTAGGAAGTCAAGGTTATGATTATCAAATTTTCCTTTAATTCTTTGTCTGTCTTCTTGAAATATACGTCTATATCTAACTTGTGCTGTCACGAGTGTGAGAAGATGAAGTTAATCTAGGAGTATTGGTACATGTAGGCATATATATGGGTGAGAATTTTGAACGATGTACAATTGCCAATTTTCGCACCTTATGACATTCTTTCCCTTAGAACACGTCAGCATGATCTACAAAACCAGATTTTTTCATGTCATCTCAAAGATTGGTAAATTTCCTTTCAGGAAATGTATGGTTTGGTTGACTTTTGCCTGATATTTTTCATTTGACAAGGACTTAAAGTGTAAAAATGCGGTAAAAACGCTATTTTCACAATAATTTTTGTTTTTCAAACTAATGATGTGCCTTTTTTATGGTACGTGGCATCTAATATCTGACCATGTTCTGGATCTGACATATCATGGGTATGTACCACAAAATTATAAGAACTTTATGAGCACGTATAAAATTACAGAGAACAATTGAAATATCAAAGCCCTAAACAGACGAACGTCCGTGATGCTTTTATTTCTATCGCTGCTGCAAATTCTACTTTGCTGTCCCAACTGTAATGTATACGAAAATTTGGTGTTCCGCCTAATGAACATATCCTGCAAAAATTGTACGTCTGCTGGCTGTACATGGGACGTAACATTCTTTTATGCAAAATTATAGTCAGTTTTCGTCACGGACGTGCTTCCGCTATTTTCTAATAAAGATCGTAGCCCATGAAACGTTATTGGCGATATTGTTCTGAGTCGTAATCAACTAAGATCTAGCCACACGATGATATGTTTGTTTTGAGTTTCTGCCCACCCTTTGTCAAATAGGAACCAAAATAACATTTTTAGACGAACCTCCTAGAAAAAAAGAACGTCCGTGATTATTAAAACGTTTTCGACTGGGACACCATCTTGCTTCGATGGCGAAGGTACATTTTACCTTTGGCTCTCTAGCCGAGGAGCTACATGTTATCTTTGGAGCGGACTGAGGCTCGTCCGCAGTTTTTGGACCATGCAATTCACCGAAAACCAAGCAAATAATGAATATTTTCTCTAAAAAGTCACCTCCTGATCCCCCTCTGAGCAATACACATGTTGTAAGGATGTCAAATTTCTTATAATTTGCATTGTCAATACCTTTTCAAACTTTTGAAAGAGTTGGGAAGGCTAGGTACTCTCTGCCGATTAGTTATCCGTCCTGAAACATGACCCTAGTAGTAGAACGAACGTCCGAGACAATTCCACCAAACGTCCGTGACGTATGCAATCCCACCGATAGGGATAACTTGTCCCGAAAGTATCCTGTATTCTTTAAAACCTTTGGCTCAAATAGCGACAAATAAAGTTTTACAAAGTAAAAAATGAGTTTAGAGCAGTAGTTTCAGAATTTTCAAGGTGCTATGTGATCATGATGAACAAGCAGTTGAAAATTTATTCACCATTTTACGCTTGTTTTCCTTCTAATTATAGAAAAACAGCTTAACACTGAAAACAAAGTTATAGGAATATTGAATGTTGCGTAATCTGTCATTCTGTGCATTTAAATTTCTTTCTGATGAGGTTCTGGAGACAATTTGTACTGTTACAGGTTCTGAAAGTTTCGCTCACGGACGTTCTGTCCGAGAAAGGAAATTTCTGATAATTACAAATATATCACTGCACATTTCAATTCAATTCAATTCATTTTATTTCCATACTTCTCATTTATGGACATTATAACAGAAATCAAACAAGTTCTTTCACCTTGTAAACAATGTGCAAAACAACAATATACATGGTGATAACACAGTAATTATATGTAATAACTGGTCAAATTCGAAATCGAGATGGGGTTGATCAAAGAAAAGTATGGCGGGACCTACATGAAAGCAAGCTTGTTTGGCTGTAAGCCCCGAGTAATCAGTGTTTGTGAAAAAGAAACGGAGAACGGATAGTAGATAAGACCAGATGATGTAAGGGTGCTAAATAAGAAAAAAAAACCTAGAATGTGAACTATTACTGTGACCGAGCTATCATTGGTTTCAGGAGTACAACATGATTTGCATAATCATAAAGCCTACTTTGGTATATACACTATAAACTGTTGTTGCATTAAAGCTATTGCCAGGGTATGATCAGTAAGACACAAGAAGTAACATGTACAGCTATCAAGCCATTTGGTGTCCGCCGTCAAGCTCTGTATAGAAAGTTAGAGAGAGAAAGAGGGAAAGAGGAAGAGAGGGAAGCGAAGTAGAGTGTGGAATTGATAATGATGAATTCGGAGAGCCTGACAGCAAGACCCAAAATGGAATCTGCAGCGTGTTGACAAGAATGTTTGATCGGACAATAACATTCCACAATATTACATAAGACATTACAATTATTCAGTTTCTGCAAGATATGCACTCAATAAAAACTCTTTTAATTTGCGTTTAAAGGAATATAAAGACAAGCAGCTTGTTATTTCGGGGGAGAGGTCATTCCAATATGTAGGGCCCGTATACATTATCGTTTTTTTTTTTTTTTGCGAAAATTGTTCGAGTACGTGGAAGGTGAAATGCGTCACTTTGGCGGGTAGGATAATTATGAATCAAATAGTTTTTCCTGAACATGCGAGTGAAAACATCCGGTAACTCCTTGGCAGAAAATTTATACATAAATATGCCGACGTTGTAACTAAATAAATCTGATTTTTTCAGTATCTTATTTTTGAAAAATAAATCATTCGTGTGGGACAAATATCCAACATGGTTGATATTTCTGATGGCGCGTTTTTGAACACGGAACAGTATGTCAAGAAGATTTCTAGGTGCATTCCCCCAAACAAGAATACCATAATTAAGGTACGGAGTAATCAAAGTAGAATAAAGATTAAGCAGGACTTGACTTGGAAAAACATTCTTCAGTTTATTAAGAACACCCGTATTTTTGGAAAGAATATTAGTTAAATAACTGACGTGGGATTTCCAAGACAAATCACTGTTAACAAAAAGCCCTAGAAATTTTATACTACTAACTTGATTTAATTCAGTTTCATTAAACTTAATGTTACAAGGAAGGGTTTTAAGACTGTTGCTAAAAGCATACAATGAGTTTTATCGATATTAAGTGACAATTTATTGGCGTATATCCAAGATTGCACAGATTTAAGTTCTTTATTCATTGTGTTAACAAGAGTATAAGGAAAAACAGATTGGAGTCGTCAGCAAAACATATAAAGGAAAGAATTGGCGAGGAACTAGGAAGATCGTTAATGTACAAAATGAACAATAGTGGGCCTAATAAGGAGCCCTGTGGAACACCACATGAAATTAACTTTAACTGAGAATCATGTGCACGACCATTTATACTCACAAATCGTTTTCTGTTTGATAAATAATCTCGAAACCAGTCCAAAGCCTTCCCACGTATACCATAATGTCGTAGCTTGTAAATCAAAATATCATGGTCAATTGTGTCGAAGGCCTTTGAAAAATGAAGAAAAACTCCAATAGTGTGGGAGACATCATCTATAGCATGAGCAACTTTATGGATAAAAGTGAGTAAGGCATGGGTCGTACTGTGGTTTTTCCTAAAACCAAACTGGGAGTTACATAAAACTTCACACTTTTCGAGAAATTTGTGTGTGCGCGTATATACCAACCTTTCAAGAAGTTTTGAAAATGAAGTTAACAAAGAAATAGGGCGATAATTTATCACAGATTCTTTTTGTCCTTTTTTAAAAAATTGGTACAACTTTAGCTATTTTCATTTTTTGTGGAACTATGCCAGTAGATAACGATAAATTAAAAATGTGTGTTAATGGTGTAACTACTTCATTAATGATGTTTTTAAGGAGGAAATTGGTGATTCCGTCACATCCAGAGCTTTTCTTATTGTTCAAATTTTGCACGATATCTTTGATTTCTTCTTCAATGACTGGTTCGAAAAAAAGAGACTGCTGATTCTTGTCTTTTAAAAAGTAATAAAAATCAGTGTTTGAGTGTGGAATACTGCTGGCAAGATTAGGTCCTATGCTTACAAAGTATTCATTGAATACTTCTGCCACATCAGCTTGATCTTCAATATACTTATCATTATGGATAATATGCCTAGGGGGTTCAATGTTCTTTTTAGTATTCAGCGCTTCATTTATCACCTTCCACGTACTCTTGATGTCATTTTTATACTTGATAAATTGCTTTGAAAAATGCATTCTTTTGGCTAAACGTATGGATGATGTAAGAACGTTGCGATAATGCACATACCGAGACCGATTTCGACTGTTAACACTGCACATGTTAATGTTACTTGAAAATATTTCCAAATCACCGAGTCGCTCATACCCAAAAGTGAACAACGTTCAGCACTCAATTTACCTGTAATAAAAAACGGAAAACGTTTTGGTCACGGATGTTTGTTCGTAGAATAAGTCAATGGATTACATAGTAGGAGAAAGAAGAACAGTGCCACTTTTTAGTGACAGATGCTCCAAGTGTTTATCTTTTGAGTATGGTAGCTGCCGTCTCAAACAGAACACATCCAGTTTGGGTCTGCATAACGGACGTTCGCTGTAATTGTCATGATATTAAATGCCTTTAATAAGTCATTCTTATTTTTTTTCTTCACGACGATTTGTCTCTCATTCCCTGAGTAGCCTGAACATGCTGCGACCAAACAGAAAACAAAAACAAAACAAAACAAATCCGAAAAGTGCTACGCAATCACATTCAGGATAATGACGGAAGAAGTCTGTAATGGGCATGTGTTGAAGAAGAAACGGAAAAGTTTCAAAAGGACGTGGAAGCAGTTGAATGAAAATGAGAAGAAACAGAGAAGGGATCGAGCTCCAACACACAGAGAAAAGAAATGCCAGTGCACTCCCGATATACCAAATTCCTCTGGAAAAGTGTTTTTTTTTTTTTGTCTGTCTATTCTTTTATTCATCGAAATGCCGTCACAAGCGAACAAAAATAATGCAGTATACAATTATTGTCTGATGAAAACACGCAAATCCTCCGCTTATCATGACATGGTGTTTTTTTATACTCATCAACGAAAAGCAATGTTAATTTCTAATTCTTTCCAAGATTTTTTTTTTTCATTTTACATTTTAAGAGACAGAGAGAACGTCAATTTCTTTGTGCTTTTGTGCTTACTTTGAAAACACATGCTTAAAAAAGTAATGATTAAGAATTGGTTTAAGGTTGCACTTTGATATGTTCGCTCTTCCAAAGATTCGTTACTCCGAATGTCCAAAGGTTTGTTATTCCAAAAGTGAAAAAAAAAATGTTCGTAGTTAATTCAGAAGGTTTCTTATTAAAAATGTTCTTATTCCGAAAGTTTGTTAGTCCGAAAATTAAATATCAAGGTTCATTATTTTTAGGTCCTTTCTTCTAAAAGTGGAATGAGCCTGATATTCGTTTAGGTGAAAACGGTTATCATGAGGTTTTGAAATTTGGAGGATTTGGTTGTTAACTTGTTTCTCCACATTTGGATAAGCGAGCCTGATTTTTCATGTTCCAATTAATGAACCTTTCGATTAACCTTCGGAGATTCCTATCATTTACGGAATAAAAAAAGCTTATGATTATACGAACTCTATCATTTTTCTGATTGACAAACTGTATGAATAACGAGCCTCCGAAATGACGCGCTACAAAATGTTTGTTATAACAAACCACATTGCGTAATATCAAAGTAACAAACATCCATCCAAGTTATATGGACTTATTGTGTCTTGTTATGACGAAACTTCGCAGTATCGAACCTAATATCATTTCTGACTAATATAATAACACAAATTCTCCTCGGTAACAGTGTGTAACACAAGGACCAAACGCAGAGAGATTTCTTCTAACGTATTCGTTTGCCCTCCCCATCAGCTAAACTTCGTACTTCTGTAACAGAGCACATTTCTTTTGTTTTTCTATGTTAATTCTATGTCATATTTGGCTGTGACCATGTTCGTTCTAAGCAAATTTTGCATTGTAGACTTTAGATAACAAATTTAGGACCTTAATCTTTACTTCGTGATAACGAAATTTTGATAAATACATGTATTTTCGTTCTCAAGGATAGACTACGTCACTGAGATTACGCGTACGTTTGTACGTTCATTTAGGAGAGATGGAAAAATTGTTTTCTTTGGTTCCTCAGTATGAGAAGATAAACAAGCTTTTATGATTGAGAATTGGTAAAATCTATTCAGGATTTTGCAGAGGAGTTTGTTCTCGACATGGAATTGTTGTTTGTTGTGAGTAGAATGCGTTTTCCAACTAAGTATGTTGAGTGTGCTGGACGTGCCTCTGCGGAGCTCCGTTTTTTAATCAAATTCTCTTTTATTTTGTTGATTAAATTTCTTTTTGTGTGGACATTTTATATTTGTGATGTGTGGAATATGTTTATCTTCGTTGGAACTGAGATTTTTAGTTCAATATCTATCGGATTTTTAACTGCCAAGTCATAGTTTTAATTCGCGAATCTCCGCGGACATTTCACGAGGGAACGTAGCGGACAGCGGATGACCGAGACCCCGATAGCGCAGGCGAAGGGAGAAGGGAGCCGCAGCCCGCTATTGATACAACGCAAGGGAAGACGGCCAGTGCAAAGAATATTTTGAGTGCAATCCCTAGTTATCCGGATTCAATCGTGCAAAGATCTTCTTAATCGACTCTTTTATCATTGTTTAGTGGTATTTTTATCGCGACACGACACACATATAGATGTTTTTACTTCATCTTGGAAGTGGCGGGAAAAAGGCGGCCATCTTGGATTTTTCAGGCTAAGTGCAACAGCATATGAAACACGGCAGTGGTGAGAGCTACAAACTGCAGTTGCTGATTTACAACGTGGGATGACACAAGTTAAATGAAGTGGTCTTTTCATTTTTTCTGTTTGAGTAGAGAGTCAAAAAGACAATTTATAATGGCAATATTACACAGTTTCTACAGCATATTTCTGCTAGTCCTGTTGGTAAAGCAGCAAATGAACTCATTGGAGATGTATAGTGAGGAGCATCAATCAGTGTCAGTCCTCGAAGAAGGGTTTACACAGTCAGCCATGAGAGCAGAGAGCATGAGATACACAACATGCTACATACACTGCTACCGGCTTTTATTCAGGCCAATATCTGGTGCGAACATTGAACTCAGACCAAAAAAGCGCATCGGTTTCTTCGTCATTCTGTTATTGTCCGGTGACGTTAATCTAAACCCAGGGCCCACTGGCACTAGGTGTGGGAATTGTAACAAACAAGTGACAGCACGAAACAGAAAAATTCAGTGTACCGATTGTGACGAAATATATCACATAAAATGTGCCGAGGTGACTATGAGAGAACATTCGAACATCCATCATGAAGCAAAATCTTGGATGGCAATGTGTAAATTGTAAACCTGAACCATGTGGGATGTGTATGGAAATGGTGTCTAGCCAAGATAAAAGCATTCAGTGTGATGGATGCCAGAAATGGATACATGCGGCATGCGGTAGATGATGAAACATATAGTAGATTGCAGGGGAGTAACTGTGTCTGGATTTGCCCAATATGTGAAGTCATGAATATATCTGAAACGCTGTTCAATTCACCAATGGAAAGCAATACATCTAATGCTTTTTCTGTTCTGGAAGATGATGATGAAGGGGATACACTCATCAGAGATACTATACCATCTAAACCCCAAGGGAAAAGGACAGTTAAAAAGAAGCCAGTTATAAATAAACATGATGGCAGGAAATCACTCAAAGTGATGGTGATCAATTTTCAGAGCATCAGGAATAAAACTTCTGAACTCAAAGTGTTGTTGGACCAGCATAAACCTGATATCATACAGGGGACAGAAACTTGGCTTTCACCGGAGATAAACAATAGTGAAATTTTTCCTGATACTTATGATGTTTATCGAAGGGACAGGAGTGAGGGTATTCATGGGGGCATTCTAACGGCATGTAAGAAGGACCTCATTATGATTCGCAAAGAGGAGTTTGAAACAGATACTGAAATAATGTGGAATCAAATTGAATTAAAAGGCCGGCGTTCATTTTTGTTTGGTACTGTATACAAGCCCAGACATGATGATAAACAGTTTGTATATGAACTTGAAAATTCTTTCGAGAAGATATGCAACAAAGGCAACAGGTACAACATAGTGCTCTCAGGTGATTTTAACCAGCCAAACATCAATTGGGATGATTCTAAAATAGCACAGGACTATTCTGCATCTAAGGAAACAGCAGAATTATTGTTTAATAGGGACCGTGACGGGTTTTGGACTGAATCAGCATGTAAAGGAACCAACTAGAAGAGGCAATATCTTGGACTTAGTTTTCTCAAACAACACAAGTCTTGTGCAGGATATTAAGGTAGAGCCAGGAGTAAGTGATCAGGACATAGTCATCGCAAACTTAGATCTGTTGGCCAAATGGAAACATCAGCCCAGGAGGAAATATTTTGTACGTGGTAAAGCAGATGAGGATCAGATTGGAAATGAGCTGGATGAATTAAAGGAACAGTTTTATTTGATGGGGAAGACCTCCGTTCAGGAAAAATGGGACTTGTTTGAAACAAAAATCAAACATATCATGAATAAACATATCTCAAAGAAAACAGCCGCTAAACCAGGTAGCCTACCTTGGTTTACTAGGCACCACCACCGACTCAGACGCAGAAAACAGAGAGCGTACAACAGGGCAAGGAAAACTCGAGACAAAAGAGACTGGGATGCCTTTGTGATGTGCCAAAAGGAATTAAGGAAAGAATTAAATAAAGCTGAACAAGATTTTACATCAAAGAATCTCATCACAGCAATGAAGGAGAACACTAAGCAGTTCTGGTCTTACGTGAAACGCCTGGGAAATGGAGAGAAGGGAGTTGCAGATCTTGTGGTAAACAATACTATTATAAGCGATAGCAAGGGGAAAGCGGAAGCACTCAATCACCAATTTGCACGTGTATTCACAAAAGAAAGCAAGGAAAGTGTTCCATCAATGGGACCCAGTGCCATTGGGGATATTCCAGAATTAATCATCTCTGAAGCGGGAGTTTTGAAACAACTGATGAATTTGATGCCAAATAAAGCACCAGGACCACACCAGTTGCCACCATGGTTCCTGAAGATGTTCGCTATGAAATTAGCACCAATACTCACAGATCTATTCCAGTCCTCAATTGACCAAGGATCACTACCACGGCAGTGGAAGGAAGCAAACATCTGTGCGATATTCAAGAAGGGAAGTAAGGAAGCACCCGATAGTTACAGACCAGTCTCTTTGACTAGCATCACATGCAAGATCTTAGAACATAGGACCTATTATTCACTCTCACATCATGGGCCATTTTGAAGAGAATGGAGCACTTGTGGATTCACAACATGGATTCAGAGCAAAACGCTCAACAGAAACACAGTTAATAGTCACAGTTGATGATATTTCACAGTCACTGGACAAAGGGGAATCCACCCACATGGCAATACTGGACTTCTCAACGGCATTCGATAAAGTACCCCATGAAAGGTTATTAGGAAAACTTGAGTATTATGGTATTAGAAACAACCTACAGGTATGGATCAGGGATTTCCTTACAAACCGGGTACAAAGGGTGGTCTGTGAATTGGCATGTCCTCAGAAGAACAAGTTCTGTCAGGTGTACCTCAAGGCACGGTTCTTGGACCACTTTTGTTCCTGACATACATAAACGACCTCCCAGAACACATTAAATGTACAACGCGGCTCTTCGCAGACGATTGTCTGATATACACATCTGTCACAGAAGAAGAACATATGGACATCCTGCAAGAAGATCTCAGGGCTCTTGAAACATGGCAAGACACATGGAAGATGTCATTTAATCCTTCTAAGTGTTCTATTGTGGTTATCTCTAACAAAAAGAAACCACCCACTCGAGACTATGTCTTTTGTGGGCAGACCCTCCATCATTCAAGTTCCCAGCCCTATCTCGGAGTTCAAATTGACAGCAAGCTTTCGTGGGGGGAACATGTAGACAACACTGTCGCTAAAGCAAACCGGACACTGGGATTCTTGAGAAGGAACCTCTGGTTTTGTCCCAAGGAAGTAAAAGCAACAGCTTATTCCAGACTAGTAAGACCCATACTGGAGTACGCATCTTGCGCCTGGGATCCACACAAGATAGGCCAGATTGAGAAGTTGGAAAGGATACAAAGGAAAGCAGCACGCTTCTGCCTAGGAAACTACAGCAAGAGTAGCAGTGTCACACAGATGCTAGCAGATTTGAAATGGGAAACACTGGAAACAAGAAGAGAAAGGAATAGATTGACCATGTTATTTAAGATACAGCGGGGAATGGTGGGGATATCAGCCAATAAGTACATCACATATTTGCCAGAAAGGAAAACAAGGAGGAAAAATGACATGCAAATCCAAATACCATTTGCAAGAACGGATACATACAAGAACTCATTTTTTGTAAGGACTCCCATGGCATGGAATAAATTAGATAATGATATAGTTAAGGTGTCATCGTCGGAGAGCTTCAAGGGGGCACTTACAGCATAACCACGCACGTGTATTCAACACCAAAGTCAGCGATATGCAGTGTGCTGCCCTGCTGGCTATAACTTTCAGAAGGTTCAGAAGGTTCAAGCATGTCAAGAGAGCTGCATTGTTCAATGATCTTGTTTGTTCCGAACGTCCGTGAGCTATATGTGAACCTCCGTGATGAAAACTATGCTATGTTTATTGGTTTATAGAGACTGCCTAGATCAGATACATCTTAAAAAGGTTTGTTATTGTTTGGGAGTGAGGATTAAAGTATGGGATAGTGAAATAGAGGTCAAAATATTGAGTTTCCTGTAAAATGCGCGTAAAGTGGAGAAAGTGTTTAGCGGAAGAGCAATATTTCATCAGAAATGACGAATTGGGTTAAATCATCAGTTGTCTACCATTACGTACAGGTTATGAGTACAAGCTTGATATTCTGCCAGCTGGTACACATGTCCCTTACGATATTTCGTTACGATTTTCAACTGAATCAAATCTTTGCAAACTATGTTAAATGGTATTCAAATGTATGTGCAGTACTATTCCTCACGGGCGTTCGCTGCTCTGGACATGGTAAACTTCCGCGATGAATAAAAACTTGTTCCTCTGGGAAAATCCTAGTATAATTGGGTTCATATTAAAGCTTGGGTTATACTCTTTCAGGTAAGATACATGATTTGGAGAGTTTCCTACTTTTTGAATTTTGCCTTGTTTTGGCTCAATTGTACATCGTTCAAAATTCAGACCCATATATGTATGAAAGAAAAGGGGAGTCACAGAACAACAAAGTCGAGTTACTATTTTTTTATATAGAGTCAAAAGTGATACTATACTGCGTAACAGTGCATGGATGAAACACAAAGTCACATAGAAATGCACACATTTAAATGTTCTCACCTATTCAAAAAGGAAAAAAATGACGTTAGTTTGAATGAAATTGTTCGGAATTTGACTCCCCATTCGCGAAATTGAATGACTCAAGTACCCTTTTCAGCGAGTGGTGACAAAATGAACGTAGAGTACCAGCCAATTTGAATGCCTTTTTTACGAATTTGAAAGGCACATGTGCAAATTTCATTCATTGAATTGCTAAATTTAGCGCAGAAGTTACAATTTTGAATACCAGACTGTGCGATAACGAGGTATTTTTACTAAATAGAATGAACCTTGTATCAAATGGACTGACAAAAGTGCGAAATTGGCCGGGAAAACCTATACCAAATCAGGCGAGATTCACTGACTCACTACTGTAAAAAAAGAGATAGAATTGGAGGTGAAAACATATTGTTCAAAACTGTCTTATGTACCTCCGTGTACTTGAGATTACAAAAAGAAAAAGTGACGTACATGTACTAAGTGGATCAACATCTTATTCTATATCAAGGGAGCATATCCTTTCTTTGTCAGATCTATCGGGTTTAGGTTCTATTGAAATTAGTTACTATACGTTAATTTGTTTGACAGTGTTTATACCAGATTAATGTGTGCTATCTGTATGACTGGAATTGTTGGGAAAACATGCCAAAGAATGAAAAGACGCTTTGATTCGATTGAAAGATCCAGGAATCTTGTAAATATTAATTAACGTTTCTAGTCAAGATGCTATTTTGCGGATTGAAAGATGGGTGATGGAGACATAGAAAAAAGGAGACTTCACCATACTGATTCTCTGTGTGTGCGTGTGTGTGTGTGTTTTAATGTGTGTGTGAATGTACATTACACCAACTTATTAGGAGTTTATTATCACTATGCTACTTGTTCCTTCTTTTCAGGGTAAGTATACGTTGTTTTGAAGAGGGCTTTGTGGTTTCGTTTGAATGTTGCGCGTTATTGAATAAAGTTAACCATTCTGACAAAACTGAGCCAACTTCTTCAAAAATGCGTGAACAGCAGACTTAAGTCAAAGATTACACAAACGCATTGAATGACACATATTATGAAAATACATTGAGCTGATTAACTACACTAGGTTCAAATCTTTACACTTCTGACTGAAACAGACTTTCGTAGAGGAAGTCGAACCAATCACTCAATGTGGTGTCTTCGGTCATGCCGGTAAAAAAAAAAAAAAAAGATATAAAGAAAGTTCACTTACCATTAGACCTGGTGAAGAAGGTGTAAAGTGTCGTGACCCTGTCTGTCCTGGTGGCGTGACTTCCCTGACAGTAATACACCCCCTGTGTGTCCGGAGTCAGATGTAATCTCTTACTCTGGAAGTGTTCGTCTAACAATGCATCTTCGGCTGTTTCATTGAAAGTCAGCTCCGCATTTGTATCTGGTGAACTCCTATAGCATTGATAAAACTTGTCATCATCCTCGGCGCGTGTGTGTTTGTTGGTAAGTATTGTTATATGTACAGCATCCACTGTGAGAACAAATACGATAAATTAAACATAAGGAAACACGTATGGTCGAAACACACACACAAACACACACACAAATCTATTTTTTATCTGCATTGATTAAACGTCTCTATATTTGCGAATTGATGCAAAGTGCAAGTGGACCATTTGACAAAACAATTTGTGACCCGTTACAACAAAAGGATCCGAAAGTTGGGGGAGGACAATTTTCTGAAAATGGCATGATATTATTCTCTTACTCTTCTAACTTATTTCCATAAATAGCACAACTCATAAAAGTACTCGGTTGCGGAGATATCGATGATTTTATTAGCGCATGTCAAGTGGTTGTCGAAAGCTCTCGAGAAAAATGGCTTCAAAGTTTTCCATCCTATCACGCTAAAGGGAAGGCGAGACGGTTTTCACTGCTTGACAATAGAAGGTATGCTCCTAGCGACCTCCGCAATGTTCATTCAAGCTTAGCGCCAGCGGTCTATGCACGACCAATCAGTAATCAGGATGCCACGCACTGACCAATAAGATCACTCGAAATCTCGAATAGTCCTAAGGCTCATAATGAGGCCGTGAACCAGATCGTATAACCTCTTTTCAGTAGCAAACTTTTCCCTAGCAAACTTTATCTTTACCATATGTTAATAATATTCAAACAAAAATGCTGAAAGACGAGAAATTGACAACTTCAGAGACTTCTAGTATCTCTGGTAAAATTGTAAAATCAAGCTGAATGAACATTCCTTTTACACATGAAATGGAATTCAGAGCTGATGATCAAATTTGTCTGAAGTTTTAGATGGTATAACTTTCATGAAAATCAGTTCAGCTCAGAATTATTTCTACATTGTAATTACAATAATGTAACAGAATTTTACAAAATGTTTAATTAGTATTTCAAGATGTCCCACTCAGCTTTTGCTGTAGAAATATTAAAATGCTTACTCAACCAATATTATGTAGTATATATTTGTGTATCAAATTCATAGTATAGTGTGATGTCAATCAAACATTATGGGAACTGAAAGTTTATGGACCGTTTTATGATTGACGCATTTATCATTGAGCTTTCGAATGTTCGACTAATGTATCCAAAATGAAACTAAGAGACAAATTGATATCATTACTGTTGATAATACTTCTCCGTCCAACCCTATCTATATTAGTATAAAAAAACCAAATCTCTTAATGTTCAGGTGTATCGTTTTCGTAAAATGTTAGACAACGTTGATTTATACAACGATATGCCTATACAAAATGGGAAAATAGTCAGTAACATCTGACATATTCCGTGAAGAATTTTCAACCAGCAGAGTGATACAAGGACAAAAGCTGCTCTCAAGCTGAGTGCAAATAAATTGATGAATTGTGAAAATTCTCATTACATGAGTCAAGAATAGCATGTTTTAGTACGTCGATAACAAATTCTCCATACTATAGCGATTCTGTTGACTAGCAGTGACTTTCTTAACTAGTATGAACTTGTGGTGAAAGATCATTCATCAAGATGATTTTTGAATGGGGAGTTAAAATGTAGGGTATACAAATAATTTGATTTAAAAGAATATTCAGCCACTCTGAATAACAAAACACTAAGTTAAAGAATAAGATACACAAAGCGCATCGACACTAACAGTTCTCTAAAATATACCTTTTTGTCATTTATTCACCTGTACATGGTATACGTCGATAAAAATTTTTTCCCATACTATAGCGATTGCTGTTGACTAGCAGTTGCTTTCTTAACTAGTATGATCTTGCGGTGAAAGATCATGATTATTTTTGTAATGGAAGTTGAAATTTAGGGTACAAAGAATTCATTAAACGAATATTCACCTATTTTGAATAACAACAAAAAAAAGTCAAAAGGATTAGATACACAAAGTTCATCGCCTCCAACCATGCTAACTGTAAAATATACGCTTTTTCAGTTATACATGCCCATACTGCTGGATGTCGGTTAATAGAGAACAAGCACCCAGCTTTTAAACCGATTACGAAATAAGATATGTACTTAAGTTGTTTGAAATTATCTCTCCGTCATATATATATATATATATATATATATATACTGATATTTTTTTTCATTATGTCCAGGCTTGAAAAAGTGTGCGTCCCCCAAAATATTCTTTTTTGTCAATACGGATATTTCGAGTTCATTATGATGAAAATCCAAATCTGAGTTTATGTCGTCTGAGAAGAATGATACAGATGTATTCTGAGTGACAAAATATTCGTTTGTAGACATATATACAGCTTCCGGTTCGTGTTTAAGTATTCAAAGAATACCAATGCTCTGTAAAGTTTAATGCAAGGTTTACCAACAGAGAGATACGGTGAGTAAATAATTACTTTGGCTGGTAACATCACGAAAGAACGACAATTTGATCCTTGGTTAAATGGAATGTATTTCAGGACCCCCGCAGAAACTATAGAGGCTGTGGGCAAACAAATAATTTTAAGCATTACCAGGTTTCTCATGGTTTCTTTCGATCCTCAAATCAGGAATTTCTTATACTTTTTATTGTCATCTATTTGTTTGTGTGTTCGAATACAAAGTAAAATGGAAAGATTCCTCTAATAACTATACAGAAGTCTTAAAAGTCTGATATTATCGTAAAAAAGCACGCGGAAATAATTTAAGTGCTATATCTATCAATTTCAATGATCATGTAAACCCTATACTATAAATGATGTGTCTATCAAAAGTTTTACAATCATTTTGCAGATAAAAGTTAAAGAATCTATTTTCACACTGAACCTTAAAAAAAATGATCTTGTCTCCATTTCACTGTAACATTTCCTAGTCTTCCAGAATATACGCAGACCACGTAAAGATTCATATACATCTCATAGAAGGTAGGTCATAAGATTTCGAAAGCAGCTGGTATTGTTTCTTTTCTTTTATAGCTGAAAATAATTTTCGTCCAATACGCTTGAAGGTATGACTTGAAATTGAGAAGAGCTGGACACTGGTGGAACTTTTGCATGGCTGTTTGATATGTAAAAGTACAACGTTTCAAGTGTCCTATCACTTTACACCATTCAAAATTTCAAACAATTGTCATCATTGCATATTCTGTTATTTGAGTGTTTGATCTACTGGATCGCTTTAAACTATTTTAATTGACCGATGGACAATTGTTTCCTGAATGTTTCATAAAAGAAAGCGAGGAGGAGTAGGTATTGATGGCAGATTTGCAATAGCACCGCAAAGTTTCAAAATTTCGCATCGCACTGATTGATGTTGAAATTGTTACTGTTGATTCTGCACGAAATTTGGGAGTGTGGTTTTGTCCCTTTGACAGCCAATTCTCTAATATTATGTAAGAATTCATTTTGTTACTGGTTTCATCTTGCACATATTCGAAGGCATTTGACACGTGAAAGTACTGAAGAAATTATCCATGTGTTTGTTACAAGTAAATTGGATTATTGTAACAGTTTATATTTTGACTTACCTTACAATCAATTAGGTAAACTACAAAGGGTGCAAAATGCATGTGCTAGATGAGTTTGCATTTCTCCTCGTTCTTCTCATTGTAGTCTATCATTATACGCGTTACATTGGTTGTCTGTAAGGCAGATAATCATATCTAAAACTTTGTTGATTGTATATTGAGCTATTTGTAATTATATGGTACAACACCAGTGTACTTGCAGGAACTTCACATTTTACCATCTCCGAAATTGACAGGATCAAACACTATCAATATAACCATCAGGAAAATAAAAAATTATACCCTTGGTGACGGGGCGTTTTTGTATGCAACACAGAAATAATGGAATAATCTCCATCTGTTTGTAAGGCAAGCAGCCACAGTTAATGAGTTTCAGACCACGTTAAAAACTTATCGTTTGAATAAAGCTGCCTATGTTTGAATTATGTATGTTATGATACTTTTTAATTGACAGTAGAGTATAGCGTAGCATTATAAATGTCTTTCTTTATCATTAGTTTTATTACTATTATTATTATTATTATTACATGTATTTATCATTATTATCATTATGTTGCTTCTGGTGGAGCTTCTGGTTGTACGTGTGCTATCATTCTTGTTAAAAGCGCATTATCATGATATGATTTTTTTTTCTATTCTGCAGAAATAGAAAAGTAATGAGACCATGATTGTCTTTCCTCTTGAATTACTACATGTGACTGTGACTTAAGTGAATTTAGGAAATCATGTTCAACTTTATGATTCCATGTCATTGCTTTGTCAGCACGTTATGAGCATTGGACAGGTTTTGGCTTGATTAGTACTATATGTGATTATATCAATATCAAAATGGGTCGGAATCGCCGTGTACCTCCATATGCCTCTTCTGCATAGTCTCCGTTCGTTCCTTGGGTCCTGCCATCGTTGCTCAAGTACTGGGCATCCACGTGTAGACCTGTTTAAAGAGAAGGAAAAGTACTTTAGAGGGTACTTCAACATTGTTGTCCGGGAATACACGGGCTGGGGGAGAGGATTCGACCAAAATGGGGTAGAGGAAGATGAAAGGGAAGGGACTCGTCTTTAAAACATTCTGAAAAAAAGAACTGATTTGTCAGCTTTACAGCTTCTTCAGTCACTTCTTGGTTTATTCATAGGGCCTTTAAACAAGATGAAATGATGCTGACGAAAAAAATGCAGATGACATTAAATAGTCATACCAACGCACTCTTACATTTATGTTTCATGCTTTGTTATACCATGCCATGATACCCAAGCACACGTAAGAACTTATAATAGCTTGATCATTTGACTGATACCAACACCAATTAAGACAAGGTAAACAAAGTACGAGACTGTTGACGAAGATTTTGCGTAAAGGGATGAACCTGTTATATATTTTTTTCAATGTTAGGAATGATATTGCAATGCAGTCCATGCAGAGGAAGATGAAAGGGAAGAGGCTCCATATATATAATGAAGATTTTGATGGCCCGATCGGGCCACCAAAAAAAGTCGGATGTTTGCTTTTACTTTTGGAAATAAACAGCGGTAACAATCGGCTCCGAAAGATGATAAGGTAAATGTCAGACGTTTGCTTTTAATTTTGGAAATAAATAACGGTAATATTTGACTCCGTATAATACTAAAATAAATGTCGGATGTTTGCTTATACTTTAGGAAATGAATAACGGTAAGATTTAGCTCCGTACGGTGCTAAATTTAATGTCTGATATTTGATTTTGCGTTCGGAAATGAATAAGGATAACATTCGGCTCCGGAAGATGCTGAAATAAATGTCGAATGTTTGCTTTGACATTCGGAAATCAGAAGTGAATAACGGTAACTTTCGGCCCTTTACAATGCTAAAATAAATGTCGGATGTTAACAAATGTATGCAAATGCCCCCACTTTTTCATTTCAAACGTACTCTTTCAAAAAAAATCGAGTGAAAATATTCACTCTTAAAGGAGTGAATACAAAAAAAAAGAATGAATTTAGAGTGAATATAGAGTGAATTTTGAGTGAAAATGTTCATTTTCACTCGTTTTAGAGTGACCTCAGAAATCACTCGTAAATCTTCGAGTTATCCCTGGGGTCACTCCAAAATGAGTGAAAATAAACATTTTCATTCAAAATGCTAAATAAGAGTTAGTGTGGAGCCGTGAACATATATATATATATATATATATATATATATATATATATATATATATAATTATAAGAAGAACGAGTCTCAAATACGCCATGGATCCAACAAGGTTTTTTTATTTAATAAAAAACCTTCTTGTTGGAACCATGGTGTATTTGAGACTCGTTCTTCTTATAATTACAAATTCGAAGTCCAACACGTGGAAAGTTCAAATATATATATATATATTTGATTTGATTTGATTTGATTTATTTCTGCTTAATTCCGTTACATCAGATAGGATCATGTACATGTCATTTATGACGAACAGTATATCGACACATAGTTTTTAGTACAATTATACAAGACAAATACAAACATACAAGCTTATGGAACTTAAACAGAAGGGTCTCCGAAATAAGCCGAGGCTTGACGGTATGGAGACTAAATGCTTACCTACTCTGAATAGAATAGGGAATAGAGAAAGAGAGAAATAGGGAAGGGTAGGGGGAATAGGGAAAGTTACAGAGTGTATGGGTACCACTCCAACTACTTTACAATAATAGTAATGATGATAAATACAATATGATAATGATATTAAAGTTAACACGTTCAGTTGCCTTTGCCGGAGTAATGACCGAATTTGCACTATGGAAATAATAATATGTGAATACAAAATATCTTATACGTATTGTTATCTGACATTGAATAACATATATCGTGCTTGTTTTATGTACGCAGTAATGGTAAGGCACATCGTACACATGCATGCTCATAATACATGATGTATCCTATACATACATATAGATACTCATATTCATAATATGGATAGATAAATAAATCGATATATGTATGCACACATCCATGCATTATGTATCACGTATATATTCATATACATTTGATTATAATACAATAAAGAAATCAGAATGTTATCCTGGGGAATACTGCTTAAGGAGGTGAAGTTTTACAGCCTTCTTAATGAATACATAGTGGTCATGTTTTTAATTTCAATGGGAAGGGAATTCCAAGTGTCAGGGCCGGAGTGTCTGATAGAATGATGCGCGAGTGCGGTTTTGGGGTTAAATAAATGTAAATTTGTGGATTGTCTGGTTGGATAAGAGTGAATCTCTGAATTTGACCGAAATATTATGTTAAATATTGGAGGCAAGAGGTTTGACTTGAGACAAAACATAAATACAGCTTTTTGGAGAAAATTTATATCATTTATCTTAAGGGATTTAAGCTGGAAAAACAATGGGTCGGTGTGATCTCGAGAGCGTGCTCGACTGCACACTCGTATTGCTTTTTTCTGTAGGAGAAGTATACGGTCTGTGTTACATTTGTGGGTTGCCCAGATAATGTTGCAATACGATATATATGGTAAGATTAAGGCATTATACAATACACGAGTTGGTAAAAAATACAGAAGCTTAGTTAACAGGCCAACGTTTCGGGATATAGGCAAAATGATGTGTTTTACATGATCATCCCATTTTAGGTTTTCATTTATATACACACCAAGAAATTTATTAAATATTTTCCTTTCAAGAGATATACCATCAATATACAGTTCATATTCTGGTAGATCAGCTTTTTTGCATTTAAAATGAATGAAATTAGTTTTGCTTGAATTAAGTGCCAGTATATTACTTTTAAACCATGTAGATAATTTCGGTAATTCATTGTTCAAAGTAGCAACTAAGTGGTTTAGGTCAGCATGTGAGTAAAACACATTTGTATCATCGGCAAATGTTACAGTATATATATACTGTAACATAGATGATGCGTTTGAAATATCATTAATGTAAATTAAAAACAATAACGGCCCTAAGATCGAACCCTGGGGAACTCCACATGTTACAGGTAGTGTATTGGAGGATACTGAGTCAAAGGAAACAAATTGTTTTCTACATAACAAATAGTTTTCAAACCATGTAAGTGCAGTACCCCGAACCCCGTAATGTCGTAGCTTATATAATAATGTTTTGTGGTCAAGAGTATCGAATGCCTTGCTCAGATCCATAAATATACCAATTACATGTTTGCGATCTGCCAAGGCACTCGATACTCTATCAAATAACTGCATTAGCGCGTGATCAGTAGAATGATTGGTTCGGAAACCGAATTGATCAGGATTGAAGAAATCATTCTGACACAAAAATCCATACAACCTATTATACACAATTCTCTCGAGTATTTTGGAGAAACTAGAGAGAATAGAAATGGGACGGTAATTAGTTACACACGTGGGATCATCTTTTTATAAATCGGTATTACTTTAGCAATTTTGAAGGAACTTGGAAAAATACCAGAAGAAAGAGATAGATTAAAGATATGGACTAAGGGAGACAAAATACTACCTATAATCTGCTTAAGTAAATTGGTGCTGATTTCATCATGACTGACAGAATTACTATTTTTAAAAGCACAAACAATTCTAAATATTTCAATAAAATCAGTTGGGTTTAAAAATAAAGATGAATCTATTGGTTGTGGCAGAAAATCTGCGAAATCACAATTACTCTTATCGGTTTTAGAGCCCTGTTGTGGACCAATATGCACAAAATATTCATTAAACATATTACTTATATCTACCGGATTACTTACAGTATTGCCATCTTTATAAAATACTTGAGAATCAGATGATGATTTACTCTTATTGAGAATTTCATTGATTATTTTCCATATAGTTGAACTTTTACCTTGAACATTATCTATCTTTTTAGAAAAATACATTTGTTTGGACTGTTTAATAATGCTTGTTAATCTATTTCGATATGTCTTGTAATTAGAAACATTTTCAGGGCTAGCTTGATAAAGACTTTTTTGTACAAAATATTTCTTTTATTTATAGAATTCAAAATTCCCCTTATATATACATATAACTATGTGACCGTGCATCACAAGACGAACAAAAACTCGCACCCCTTGATTTTGCATGAGGACTCAAAAATGGTGAAACGGGTCAACTAAGTCAATAAGTGGTGATAAAACATACCCTTTGAATGATAGACCTATATCTGCATTGTCAATAGAAAGTAAGATTTTAGAAAAAGGAATTTATAAACAGTTGTATGGATACTTGAATGAACATTCTTTACTTGCCAATAATCAATCCGGTTTTCGACTATAACATTCTACAAATTCTTGTATTCTTGATATAACTGAACATATTTTACAAAGCATGAATTCTGGATATGTAACAAGTGGCGTACTTTTAGATCTTCAGAAAGCTTTTGATGTCATACCTCATGATAAGCTGTTAAAGAAAATGTGGTTATATGGTATAAAGGGTACAGAGTATAGATGGTTCGAGTCATATATTACAGGCAGATCTCAATGTGTTTTAGTCGTAGGTATTTTGAGTGACTCTCTTGTGGTGAAAACAGGAGTCGCCCAAGGTTCCATCCTTGGGCCATTGATTTTCAGCATGTATGTTAATGATATCTGTAAAATGAAGTATATGCCATCGACCAAACTCTCATTATATTCCGATGATACTGTAATTTTTTGCAAAGCAAAAACCAAGGAAGAATTACAGATTAAATTACAATCTCAGTTTGATATGATGTTGATAATGTTGTTAATGTTGACAAAACGAAGGTTATGATATTTGGCTCTGTTAAAAAAAATAAGAAATTGTAATATTAATATTATATGTAATAATTTCAGATTGGAAATTGTTGATAAAATGAAATACCTCGGGGTTATTTTTGATCTTCATATGAAATGGACAAAACATGTTGATAACCTTGTGAATAAACTTTCATGGGTAACAGTAAATGTACGTAGAATAAAATCATATTTGAATCAGAAGAATTTGATTGATTTATATCATACTATGTTTGTTCCTCATTTGGATTACTGTAGCATTATCTGGGGTAATACGACAAACTGTAATATAATAAGATTACAACGTGCTCAAAACAGATACGCTAGAATGATATTAAATGCTGATAGATATACATTAACTGATAATTTGTTGAAGTTGCTTAATTGGCAATCAGCGCAACAACGGATTAAATTCAATCATTGTATAATGATGTTTAAAATTATCAATAATCGTACACCCATGTATTTAAAGAAATTCATTTCCAATAGACCGATACATTATTACAAGATATGCTGCAAACAATCCTCTTTTTGTTCCGAAACCACGTACAGATTATATGAGGTCAACATTTTCGTATCAAGGCACATTGTATTTTAATATGTTTCCTATTCAAGTCCAAGTTTCTGTGTCGTTTGAAAATTTTAAGAAACAATGTAAACGTTTAAGTTTTGACTTTCGATTTTTAATTTTTATATATTTTTCTCACCTGAGTTTTTACCCAAACCAAACAGTGACTTTTTATTTATATGCGAATTTATGTGTAGTTTGAATATTTAAAGAAATTATGTAAATATGAAAGTTTGATTTTTGTTTTCATTATAGCTGAATATATTCTTGTCGACCGTATACACCTTTTTTATTCTTTTTTTTAAAACCAAAAAACATCTTGCTGCAGCAACTACACTGTATTATCCGGAAAAGGGCGGGGGGGGGGGGTTGTGGATAGGGGATAATGGATAGATCGCATTTGTTTGTTTGTTTTTTCAATCAAGGGTGATGTTTTACTGGTTATAATAGATGTATACTGTTATCCTGAATGTAAGACTTACTTTAATTTTACATTGTTATACATTTTATTCAACTTATAATCATATTCAGTTTTATACTTTGATTGCTGTTTTAGCTTGTCGTATTTTGTGTACTTTATGTAATATATTGTTATAGATTGTAACATTGTACTGATTAAAATTTGTTTCGAATTGTAAATTGTATTTTTATATTTTAATATAATACAAGGCTCTCTTGAAAAAGCAGTTTTATGTACTGAAGAGACTACCCTGTACAAAGAAAACAGAATAAATAAATAAATTGAGTTTTTTATATTTTCTGAAAGAACTGCCCTTCTTCTACATTATTCTTAAGTTCGGGATCATAAATATGAATGGGAAAGTGCGTTTTCAGTAGTTTTTTTGCAACTCTTTTTTTGTAGAGTAGTGAGATCAGGTATGTCTTAGAGGCCCCTTTTCATTTCTTGATAACCCTTTGCACACTTTTTACTTTCAAGTCTGATAACTTTTGAAGGGATAAGGCTACTGCTTTGACAGTTCGCGTTAATCATGGTGAGAATGGGTTAATAGAACATGCTCAATTTTAACTTAATCTGATAAATCCTTCATTGTTGTTGCCCCAGTGGTTTACAACCTATTTTTAACCCATTCATCGTACAGCTAGCACGGTTTGGTAAGGAATAAGCGCTTGAATAGACAGATAGATCCTATACTTCAGAGCCTCTCTTTTCGGTTCACACTTTTCCAGAGTGCGTGCTTTCTTTCCAATATTTAGATAGGTTAGGAGAATCAATTTCAATTGAGCTATACATCATTTTAAAGCTTAGAGTCTACTCTTTCAGAATATGCCCTTAACTAAAAATCCATGTCAAGCGACATTTTGTTTGTTTTGTGATGCAGGGTCATATCATATGTATGTATGTATATATATATATATATATATATATATATATATATATATGTTGATAAGGTAGTCCACGTGTTGGCAAGATAAAAAGATAAGTAACAAAGCTGCAACAAAGTTCATGCTGTATTCACCAACGGTTTATTTCTTCACACAAATTTTCGGGCGTCTCGCCGCCCGTACATATATATATACACACACACACACACACACATATATATATATATATATGTATATATATATATATATATATATATATATATATATACATATATTTATATTAAGGTTTTCATTACATATATATATATATTGAATTTGCAAAAATGTGAATACAGAAGGGATGCAGAGTACAAATTTGTAAACACATCTTCTATCTTGTGTCATGTAATAATGTAGAAATATATTGGAATAATGTGTATTTTAAATTTAAATTTATTTCAATGCTGTCTGGTACTTTGATAAAAGCATGTGCATTTCAATGTAAAATAAGCTTTGACGGCTAGTGCCACCATAGATGATAGTCTTGAGAAAAGGGGAGCATGACATAGCACTAGAACACGTCTGCCTTCACAAAAATAGCATTTCGTTTCGCCGTAGTCAACAGACACTGTAACACCCAGCCCCGCTCTCTCACCGAGCAGCAACCTCTTGGGTGCACGTTGTATTAAAGTCATCGTTAATTTCAACCCTAAATGTAGTATTTCCATTTAGGTCTTCGTGTAAAATGCGCTATGCATTTGCATTTTACCCTAAATGTGATACTAAACCTAAATTGATATATTTGATATGGAAGCTGCTGAAAGACAATGGATATAATCAAAATAAATATAACAATTTTAGGTAATACTTTTAAAAGGATCTATCATGTGATTAGTGCAGTATTATTGAAAATGTTTAGTTTGTCTCGATTTGATGACAACCGTACTTGAAAAAGCAACAACTGTAAAAGATAATACCTAAGTCTATAACGCATTTATAGCTTCGTTTTCTGCACCCACGAAGTTGCATATCTCAAGGATGTCCTGCATCAGGACCAAGATGATGTTAGGAATTTTGACATATTAACCAAATTTCAATGCCTACTTTCAGTGGCTATATCTAAGTGTGAATGATTACAGAAAACGCAAAGAGGTACATAAATGGGCGAGCTCGCCTTTGTCATTGGTAAGTGTGTATGTGCAGCTGACAAAAGTAATCAATCTAGAGTTATTATTACATAAAAGTTTTCCTGCCAATTAAAGCTGTCCTTCTTTTTAAAATCTGTTTCTGTTCTCAGACCTAACAGAAAAAAGAAAGATTTCTTGTCACAAATGTCTCTGAAGAACACAAACAATACAGTGCATTTCAAACAAAAAATATGTCACTGCAGAAGAAGCGAACTTGAATATGCTTGTCTCTAAGAACATCTATGTAGAATAAAGTCAATATCGGGAGTTTAAATGCAGTGGTCGATATCATGATTATTCAAGGTTAAAAGAGTTACATTTACGGTTGACTTGATTGTTTAATTAAGGCTGATCCTATTCAGGGTTAATAACACATTTAGGTTTAGAAGTGTATGGCATTTAGGGTTGATGTTACATTAAGGTTGAAATGTATTGCATTTAGGGTTGATATTTCACGTATGGTCGATACTATACTTTTAGTGCTAAAAGCATCGCAGTTAGGTTTGATAAGCATTATTATCATAGTCGTTATTGCATTTAGGTTTAGCAGGTATTACATTTAGGGTTAAAAAGTATAACATCCATGGTTGATATAACATACAGGGTAAAAATGTGTTACAATGAGGGTTGATTTGATTATTGGGTCATTCTCCGAAAAAGTATGCAATTACCGTTGTACAAATTACAGAAATTCAACATCAGAGATTTCATGCATTTTTATCGATTCAGACACCTCAATCCCTTAGAAATACAAAACAATCAATGGGTGATTTTTGAGAGCCCATATTTTTTTTTTTAGAAACATTTCTAAACGTGGAGTCCTTTATTATACTTTCTTAAACCCAACACCAATCATGCCAATATATTCATTTTAACTTGTAAGAACATCACAATATGATTATTTTCGTTAAAACACACCACTTCTAAAAACCAATAAACGATGGTAACGCATCTGACAAAGTACTTATGTTCAGACAATAAACTACCGATTTACATGAATCCCCGATCACTCAAAACGCGATTCAAAAACCTGATGCAAAACATTAGACATCAAATCCTATTGTCATTTTCAGGACATAAACATGCAAAGAAGTAAGTGCTCTTGACTTTAACCATAATACTAAGCCCATTTTATGTAGATAAGATGCAAAATTATAATGAACAAAGGTAGACCGTTCATGTTGTTGCGTTTGCTGTGAAGTTGAAAAAAAAAAGGTGGGTACCACACTTCTGTCCTTAAAGTTCTATGATATTGTGAAACAAAACACACACACACATACACACACAAACACAATGCAGAAATAAAATGAATTTGTAACGTATATCTGACGGCCCTTTTTGTAAATGCCACAATTCTAAGAGATAGTATGCAGTTCTGGTATAGATGAGTATTTAGGTTTGAACTTTTTGCAAGATAATCGAAATCCACTTATACGAAATACTAAAGCATACAACTCTAAAAAGAACGAAGTACTGATTTCATGAAATCGGTTTTGAAATGACTGAGATGTCCAAATTAAAGTACAATAAAAGATGTCCAAATAAAAGTAGATGAGTCATCACATTTTGTCAGAACCTTTTTTTTTTATACTTTATTTTGGATGTATCGGCCAATTCAAAACCAATTGTCATCAAATAAACTTTTAATTCCTCTTAGAGCCTTTTGTCCTCTTAGCAAGTCACATAGAGCACGTTGTCAACCGGTTAAATCCGCGCCCAAAAGCGTGTCGCTGTTAACCTAGCTGCGCGATACATTTTATTGGTAACGTATCCGACATTTTTGATGGTGACGTATCTGATGTGCCGTTACCGTCATCACACTATTATCTACAAAAATACTAATTTTCTCCAACAAATTCTGTTGTGTGATTAATCATTACCTTAATTATTCAAAAGTATCCGAGCTTTGTTTTTATTAACAGCATACTTTTTTTTCGAAATGAAGCAAAGTTTAGGTAACGTCTGTGATTTCAGCTCATCGTAACATAAGGCTTCCGCGGCTTCGGATCAGAATATATATATATATATATATATATATATGTATGTATATGAAGCGTTTGTTTGCAAAAACCGATAAGTCCATATTTGTCAAATGGAGATATTTGCGATTAAAGGTCAAGAAAAATAAAGAGAAAAATAAGAAAATTTTTGCTTCTTTTGACCATAACTTCAAAAATATACCTTTATATGTAGTGACCAATATATAATTTAAAAGGTATTATTTTGTACTTTATGACAGAGACCGTACTTCAAAATCTTCAAAAATGGACTTATCGGTTTTTCCAAACAAACACTTCATAAATTTGTGTGTAACAAGAAATTCAATGAATAAATCATGGTTCCATGTATGCGTGAGGTTGACTTTGTTTAATACGTGAAATTACACTGCTATGCGGCATTACTTTGATGTTCTCTCAAGAGTCTGAAAAAGGATAACGTATCTGACCGCGATTTGGCGACATGATAAAATGATCTCTTAGAGAAATAACAAAATATCATATTGTTATGTAGTATCATTTTCAATTCAGGCACTCGAGGGGCAAAAGAATGAGGAACAAAAGATTGTATTTGCATGATATGTTAACGAGTAACAACTTGTTATGTGAGCACTTCTTTGTCTGGCGACATGGGGTATTATATTTAGGGTTACATCAAACTTCGGATCGTATTTCTAATATTATGCCGGATGTCCCAAGAGCTTTATTGATATGTTTTTAACAGGTCTAATCTCTCGGATGAATCTAACTTAAGAAATTGATTTCTGAGAAACAAAATATCACAGCTTTGCACACTTTTTGGGAGGATGCCATTTAGGGGGATATTATCTTTAGGGTGAAAATAACTAACATTTAGGGTTTTTATTTTGGGGAGATGCACAATGTACACTCAAAAACACAGGGATCAATGTAGGTTTCTATCTATTTCTATTTAGTGCAACTTACGCGCTTCCGGGGTAAAACACCAACCATGCCAACTCAAGCAGCTCATGTGATGTTGTTTATGACTTCATCCTGACAACCGACAGTCAGTCAGTTCCAAAACTTCGGTATCCTGAACAAATTATCGGTTTCTAGAACTTTGCTCAAGCAAGTCAAGCTTGCTCAGCTACTGTTAGAGCTACCCAGACAGAATGCAAACTGTCCTCTTGAGGACTATCACTTACGGTGTCATCTGCAGTCATCAAACCTGTTTTACATTATAAATATCCGAGCTAAGTTTTTCGAAATACCACCCATCGAAATATTTGTGAATGTGAAATTGCACATTCCCATATACATCCAGGCCTAACACAAGAGAAGGATATGCAAGTTTAAGCACGGCGAATAGAGGAGGGAATAATTATACAGTACAGTGCCGTGCAAACCCCTTATAGTGATATACTGAATATAAAACCTGTGTGGGTCTACTAGTTTGAGGACCGCAAGAATTTTCAAACTATAACGAAATCTCGTTTAAACAAAGTCCATAAGGAAGGTAATGCCAGTTTTAACGGACAAATCATCTCGTTATAGTAAAATAACGCTTTATCAAAGTTAGATATATCGAGACTCTTCTCTGATAGGGTTACCTATATACATGTACATGACATGTACTTTCAGATCAGAGGGAAGAAAATTGTACCAAAGAGTGCCTTAGAGTATATTACCAGTCGAATGAAAAGAAAAACAAACAAAATTTACAGTGTTGCATAGTTTTTGCTTGCACATTAGCTTTAAGAAAAAAATCATTATGCGGGAGGGGGGTGGGCGGAACCTGGTTAACAACCACAATTGTTGTTTATGACTTGTATTTCTGTAAGTCCGTCACGAAAGAAATAAGGAAAAATACGTAACAGGAGAAAAACGGGGGAAGTTTAACATAAATGGACATACATATTAAAATATGCAAGATTTCATATAGTTATTTCATAAACACAATCATACAAAGGTAAACAGAAAATGTTATCAGCTGGATAGCAATGGAGAATGACAATGCAATAATGTATATGCATCCATTCTACCCACACCTGAAAAAACAACAACAAAGAAACAAACCAACAATGAGTGTGATCGGGTGATATTTACCATTAAGAGTGGTCAGAAGAATAATGCAGACTTGGAGAGCTAGCATTTGAATCGTCATAATCCAGCCGGAGAACCGCCCGCCGCTGGGCGGTGCCATAAATGGATTGAAACGAAGTTCCGCAGTAGGCACAGAAAGTCTATTTCCCACCGGCGTGTACCATCGGAAAAACAAACAAACAAACAAACAAACAAACAAACAAACACCAAAACCAATAACTACAACTCAGTTTTTGCTCCGTAATCGCCTCCAGCACGTGAGAGACGCAGAAATGTTACGCGAGCAATGGTCCCCTCTGTGGTTCAGTCGCCACACTTTGTGGCTTCTAAAAAACCATTGGAAGCTGTCATGTGCCAATGTCTACACTTTCTAGATAGGGCCTTATCACTTCTGCTTTACACTCTCGGGTAACATGTCCGAATGTAGAGCAGAAATTCACGCAGCAAAACTGACTTCAGAGAAAACATGTAAAGTTCTGCAGGTTTCTTTCCACGTTTGATGCAACTTGCCAAATGCGTGTGCGTTAGCGAGGACACGAATGTCTCAATGAAGCTACACCTTTACAGCTATAATACCGCACGGTGCTTATATTGAGAAGTCAACATGTTGTCATTTCCTCGTTTCAATTTCTAATGTAACGGGATATCACGTTTGTTGTCATGTGGAAGCTCTGAATGTGGCTAGAGCTGTTGACAGGCCAACAATTAGCATGAAAATCCTCTTGACAGGTACTTTGACCCTATGTTCACGCTGACTCTGAGGAAAACGGTGTAAAACAAGAACAGCATTCTTTGTTTCCAGTGATTTTGACCAAAAATAAATAAATAAAGAAGGCTGGACATGGTATTTTGAAATTTCAAATATTTTCAGGAAAGTTTAATGGGTCGCACCCAGCCATGCAGACAGACCGATGATGTCATTCTAGTGAATGTCTCCTAATGATTTGTACATTTTTTCGAAATATCATCTTTTACAATTTAGCGGAACCTCTCCCATCAAAACGCCATAGATTGCTAACTCATTAACACTGGGTATCGAACTGACGCGACGGGCGTAAGTCTTCCGTTTGAATACATTTAGCGATATAATATATTATGTGTGTAGAAAGTCAGATGGGATATTCTTGAGACGATGACATAATCAACTCATGTGACAATGACAACACGTGAATATGACTTTCATAATATTTCTTGGAAATACCATGTATGCTAAACTGTAGGATTCTGACTTTTCCTTGAATCGTTTCCTCAAATTGCCTCATTTGCGACGTGCATGCTTTTATAATAGTGAATAAGATTTGGCACGGATGGTCCTGAGAAGATAAATAAAAATTTCTTCTCTGTTTACTAGTATTTCATTTCACCATTCCTAGTGAAATCAGCTTACAGGAGACGCTTCGAATGCAGAGTAGAGTTTGTAGGTGAAAGTAAATCAATAACAATACAGTCCGTTCAAAAGTTCCTAGCTCCTCTCAGTATAGGAGTGGTAAAAAAGATCCCTTTACATCTCTCAGCAATAGGTGAAGGGAATGTATATACAGTATCTTAGCCTGTGATTTGTAAAATTCCCTGGCGTTTTTATAACGCGCTACTCCCGTGACGTTTCAAGAATTGTTGTAGATTTTCCATACCGGGAGCTATAGTGTGGCACATGGAATGAGCGGAAACTTTACCAAACGTTTTAACGGATTTTCCCACCTTTTTCAAGTAAGGTATCACAAGGGTTTCCACTAAACTTATATTGCTGATTCTACCTTTATATTGCTGAAAAGGCCATTTCAAACATGATGACTTTGATAAGAAACTTCCTTTTGAAATGGGATCTTGAACACAAACACAGGTGAATTCGGTGAATACAGAAAACTCACAAGAACTTTCGGATGGATTGTCCGATATCCCTCAAATTAAATTGTGTATGATTATCGATGTGATTCTTTGTATCTTGTTTCCATTAAGACCTGCATAATGACAGTCGGCTGGGGGTAAAGGAATCTAAAGATTGGCTGCCTTGGAGTCTCAAGAGCTTTCACATACTTCCTTGACCGAAACCTCCTGGACACGTTCCCTTCTCTATCCCTAGTATGACAAGCTCCGCTTTATCATGCTATCACGTCCCAACAAATGCTATCCCAAATGAGGTTGAACGGAACGTCTTATCACAACAACTTTGAGTAATTTGAGTGACACAACTGTATTCATAGTATCGCATGACATATTTATGTTATCGTCACGTTTTTAAACTTCTCTAGAAATTCCATTTTTTTTTAATCGTGCAGTGTACATTTGTTTGTGCTTTAGAAGGAAATGAGACCAAAAAATAAACATCGTCTTTACCGTCAGTCATAGTACTATACTATTCCTGTCGTGACTGCACCTCGAGCTTCTTAATCTACACATACACACACACACACACACGATCGCGCGCATTATATCTTTATCTATCTATCTGTATGAATATAACTACATTATGTATATGTGTATACATTATATTTGTATGGATATATATATATGTATATGTATATCATATCTATATATATATATGTATATATATATATATATATATATATATATATATATATATACATATATATATATATATATATATATATATACATATAAACATATATATACAAGGTGACCCAGCAAGAACAGAACACCTTAGATCATTGATTTTCAGCAATATTGTCGCAAATATGTCATCATTTTATGCATACTAATGGACAGGCCATTCTTTTTTCAAATAGAATGACACCAAGTTCTTTAATTCTGGTTTATGCGTTATGGTTTTAGAACCATTTTTGTGAACCCTTGCAATTTTCAAAATGTGATCATTTTGCGCTCTCACAGATACCGAAACCAGCGAGAATCCCGGCATGTTCGGCTTACCATAGAACCAGTAGCGTTCACAATGTTTGGAATGTGGACAACATTACCCTACGTTGCGCTCCTAGCTCTTTACTGTGAAGTTGGACGGTGTGATTGTCATTATGAATGAGACAACCTGTTGGGCTCATTGAGATGCTAAATTGCCGAAATTGCCAAAGGCATGGTTGGCAGTGACGTGAGTTCATGAGTGGTTTAGGAATAAAACTCATAATTTTGAATAAGTAGGCCTATACATTGATAATACAAGTGAGAATTGAGAATATTGCTGTGTAGGTTTATGAACGAATTAAGGGGTATCTCACCGGGCTTGAAACTAGTTTGCGACTGCAGATTTTGCTGGTTGCGGAGATGTCTCCGCTAGCCTACGACTCTGAGACGTCTTTTGTGAAATCATGGTGTCTCCGAGCAGTCGCAAGAAATTTAAAGACACGATTTAACAATGTGCCTGACCGATTTTAAAAAATCTCAATATGAGCTGTCCGACCTGTATAATAACGTTCAGATGGATGAAAACTACTGTTTAACAAAAAAAAAAAAAAAAGCATAATGAAAATTATAAATCAGTTATTAACAATTCGGCCGACTCCACAAGCACTTGGCTTCTTACTCGGATATTTCATTTTTCCATGCCAGCTCCGAAAAAGTGCGAAAGGGAGGGGGGGGGGGGGATTGCTGGTTTAAAATAAAGAAAAAGAAATTGGCGGTGAAAAAAAAAATGGCCTTTCGTGTACTTCGATCCCTGGTCACAGAACCACCTACCGGCGGGAGCTGACAAGCAAAATCAAACGTAAAAAAGGGTCCCCGCCACCGCCGAAAGTGGGAGGTCACTGCCAATCATGCCTTTGAATAAACCTCGCTATTTTCCAGCAATTGTATCTCAATGAGCTCAACAGGTCGTCTCATTAACAATGATAACTGACAATGACAATCACATCAACTTCACAGTAAAGAGCTAGGAGCAACGTTTGGTAATGTTGTCGACATTCGACATTGTGGACGCTAGTGGTTCTATGGCAAGCCGCGGACATGCCGGAATTCTCGCTGGTTTCGGTATCTCTGAGAGTGCAAAATGATCACATTTTCAAAAAAAAAATATCCTAAAATCATATCACATTAACCAAAAAATTATGTTAGAAAAAGAATGCCCTTTCCAATTGTATGCGAAATAATGACATATCTGCAACACTAGGCCTATTGCTGAAATTAAATTAATGATCTTCGGTGTTCCGTTCTTTCTGGGCCACCCTGTTAAAGCCCGCCTGACACTGTATGATCCGACCAGTCGGACGACCTTAAGACCGGAAGTGTGACGTCACAAGCCTGGCCACTTTCTAGTCGTACGACTGGGTCTTAGCGCCAGTTGCAGAGATTTGACATGTTGAATTTCCAGGACCGGTATCGGGCTTTCAGCCAGTCAAGATACAATAAAATGCAAGCGCACACAGTGCGCGCGCTTTGATACTCATTGGTAAAATGTACTGAAGACAGAACAGACTTAAGCCTACTCGTCCCGATCGTAGGGTCAGGTCGTAAAGTGTGCGTTGGCAGGTCGTACAACTGGGTCTTACGGACTTAAGGTCGCATACAAAGGCCTACTAGTAGTCGTGAGTCGTATACCTGTACTAGTACTGTAGTGTGTTGCGGGCTTTAGATGGCCAGTACAGTTACTAGGATGTGATTGGTTGACAGCTCGTCGCATGATATCTAGGTACTGTATGCGAGGATCGTAAATGTTTAACTTTCCCAGCTCGTTATATTTTAACAACTGGTAAAATGAAAATATCTTTGTCCTTGCCTGTCGCCCTCTTACATTTCTAATACCAACAATTACACCAACATAAGGGTGTGGGACTACGGTAACTGTAACGAGCAAACGATTACTATACAATTAGTGCGTGCGACGGATGAGACAGAGTACTAGTAGATCACGGCGTAGGCTGCATAAAGCTTACAGGCTATCAATGCGCTGGGCCTAAGCTAACTATACACAGCCCAGTCGCTGTACATAGGTACGTCGCGACAGGGCTGTACCGCGGGACCACCAACCACTAAGAGAGCGATGCAATCGGAATCCGATAGCTTTGAATTTTGATACTTAAGATCATTTTTGTCACCTCAAACTCCTCTAATACAATCCTCAATAATAAGACTCTATATCTATGCTATCAGTATTAAAATTTACGTTATGAAACGTACCGAAATTGATGATTATATCCAGCATGTCCAAACGGATACATTGTCTTTCACGCCAGGCCAATTTGAATACACATTATGGACTTTTCGATTTGCACGTATACGTACAACGTACGTGATGTGAATGCCCCATAGAGCTGTATGCTATCGACCGTGCTGCTACACTCAAGCAGCGCGCTTCCATACTACTTGCGCTGAAGTTTGGATTCACACTTCAAAATGGAACGCCATTTTTTAAAATAAAAAACGACGACAAGCTCGATAAGCTCTTGGAGGAAAATGATTCTAGATCCACTAAACATGTCCTAAAGTTACCAGGCGTTAGACAGAATTAGTATATGGGTTCTATTCAGTTCATTTTAGAGCGAGGGCAATTCTTGGACATCGAACAAGTGGAGAAGGACTTCATTCTGTACTCGTCTGTAGACCAATCTAACATTCATTGTTATAGTAAGCGTAATCAAGGCCATCTAATATAGACCCTACAGATATTGACTGGTAGGGGATGGGCTGTAACAATCTTGAACGCCAGGGAGTTATATTTTCCCTCGTGATCATATTTTATCTCAGCGCTGCGCGCTTCGGGAAGATATAATCCCTTGGGAAAATATAACTTTCTGGCGGTCCAAAGAATGTTTTTATATTCCACCCAGTCAATGTCTGTATATATGCATATCTAGCCATTTGTTTATTTTTATTTAAGGGGGGGGGGGATGTCGTGGGGAGGTCGATAGTTTAGTGCATGTGGTTGGGTCAAGGGTCGATAATGCCCCCAACCCCACAAGTTCCGAGGCCCCTCCATAAACCGATTAGTGATGTATCAAGGGCACACGCGGCATGATTTTCTGGTCTAAGATTTCTGCCTTTTTTTTTTCATCTTATATTCATTGTGCCCACTTAAAACAAATATGAAAATATAATCATAACAGCTCGTTAATGTAAAGCGTGTAGGCCTTAGCATTGGACAGCCTCCTATTAATGTGGATTGCAACGGGCTTTAAGTCTTGATATCCAAGGTATCGTTAATGATAACTGTTCTTTTCTCAGTTCTCAGATATATATGTCTATTAAAGTCAATAACTATATAACTATAAAGTAATTTGCCCTTTGCATTTTATATCTTTCTGGTTGTCAGGAGAAGTTTTTGTAATAACGCAACTCAGAAAATGAAATAAAGGTCCCTGTTCGCTCATTTCTGATTGGTTGATACCTGAGTTATGTTTTTTTTTTTTTTGACGTGTTTAATTGCTTTTTTTGTGTTTGTGTGCAACAGACCCAAAGTACTCATACATGTGTTGTCTATGACTGTCTCTCGAAAAAGGATTTATTTATTTTTTTTTTAATGCTGTTATATAGGAGGGTACTTATTCAATTGCGAAATGGTGCTGACGTGACTAGTTGTCCCGATCTCCGAGTTTTCTGACATGAGACGCATTTTAAAGGGTGTGTACAGTTCTGGTCGAGGTGTAGATTTAGCTTTTAACATTTTACGAGATATTCAGAAAGCACTCTATGAGATGTCAAAGAGCATGCAGTTCTAAGGGGTATCAAAAGTTTATTCGATGAAAATCGGTTTTGAAATGGCTGAGATATCCAAAAACAAGGTGAAACAAAGAGATCCTAATAAAGTTGGGGCATGTCGCCTTTTATTATTAGCACTTTTTTGGATATCTCAGCCATTTGAAAACCAATTTTCATCAAATAAACGTTGAATCCTTCTTAAAATTACATGCTCTTTCATATTTCATAGGAGGCTTTTCATTATCTCACTTAGGAATGTTCAAAACATGAATCCCTACCTCAACCAGTACTGTACAGTCCCTTTAACCTTATTTCATTCTTCGGTTTCCCAACGTCATACATGGCGTGATAAAAAAGATGTGCTCAGAGTCTCTCGTGTACATAATTACTATTCACTGTATTGCTTATTGTATTTATTGTATCACTAACTTACTGTATTGGGTGATAATGATGTTGCAGTGATTAGTCAGTCCAGAGTGTGGTTGCTTAGAACCACAGACATCACATCTGATTCATTATATACTTCCTGATCTTTTAAAGGGCAATGAAACCCAAATATGCACGTTGATTGATTAAGGGTGAGTAGAATATTTGTAGGAACACATGTCATCATCAAACTTGGAGAATAAGTCAGACGATCCGTTCAGAGGTTATGAATTTTTCTTTAAGCTTTGGAGCAGCCATTCCTGAATCAAAGATGACTCGCAGACGTTGTAGTGATGTTCACCATGGCCTTTATTGCTTTTGTCTTGTGTTGCTATTATGTCTTGTTGCTGTCTATATTCCGTTTGATCGGCTTATTATTATCATTACTTTCTATTTCTGTTCAAATGCATGCAAATTGGTTGCTATTTTGCTTTTATGTTTATGTCTCATCAAGCCCTTGAAAAAGGCTGGTTACACAGTCGAAAGCTTGGGAAATAAAGGCAATAGTGAACATCACTGCAACGTCTGCGAGTCATTCTTCCGTCACACATATACCCAAAGATAATGCAGCACCCACCACGTACGAGGCCAAGCCCACTTCACAATATATATATATATATATATATATATATATATATATATATATATATATATATATAATTTTTTATTTTTATTTTTTTGCAGGGACAAAGTACTGCAAAATTGCTGCCGAATGTAAACCTTTCAGTACGAATGTTGATTCTACGTGCTATATTTCACATAATTTGTATGTTTTGGCATTACAAGTAATGATGTAACTCATCATCTGTTACACTTCGTGTTGAAAACGCAAGCCTTTTTTTCCCTCTCTATTTTACTTGTGTGCGTGTGCGTGTGTGTGTGTGGTACTGATCAGTCGCAGGAGTTGCGACTGCCGAACTGAAAGCAATATTTCATTGAAACTACGAG
Source organism: Diadema setosum (assembly GCF_964275005.1). Lineage (NCBI taxonomy): Eukaryota > Metazoa > Echinodermata > Echinoidea > Diadematoida > Diadematidae > Diadema > Diadema setosum. The sequence goes on from NC_092697.1 coordinate 5,106,610, forward strand.
CATTGCTAATTATAGATGGCGTTGTGTCATGAGTCGCACAGCTCGTGAGGAATACGCAATTGGTCAAGTAAGGTGAAGAAGGAATGGGGTAGGCCTATACTTCTTACCTACTTCATATCCCACTCGGTGATCTAAATTCCATCAATAAACTATTATGAAACATTACAACAACAACAAAATAGAAAAAGGTTGATTATCAGAATAAAAACACAACAATATAAAGCGTAGATTAAGACATGATTTGTAATTGCCTTTAAAATGGTAACATTTTACAACGGTTTACCCTGATGCCTTAAAGATGATCAGCCATTGTTTGCGCCCCTCATAAAGTGTCTGGTAGGGAAAGAAAGATTTTTTAATTTAATATTTTACAGAAAATCGAAAAAAGATATGATTTACATGATGTACAACTGCAGCGTGCTAGTATGTTTTAAGCGTATAATCCACTTTTAATTTGATATAGAGTAGCAGACTAGTTTAAAGTTAATGTAGGCCTTACTTTTTAGATGTAAATTATCAACAGACAGAAATTAGCTTGTAGAGTTATACCTAAGATATTATGATATAAGCTGGTCATGACCCCACATTCCATAACAAGTTGATTGGAACACACATACACACAAAGACAAACAATCTCACATGTCCAATAGTATATATTGATATTGCCTTTGTCGAGGCGCTATCTTATAAAGAGAAAAACACGGCAAGGATATAAATGAATGTTCTCGGTTACACTATTGGTTACATAAAAAACAAAAATAATGCACATTTCAATCATTAGAGGGCAGTTGGCAGCCAGTCATATTCTTGAATTATATTACATGTATACCTGAAGTCACGTCACTGCTCGCAATATAACAATTTCGACCCTCGTAGTAATTGTACCATTACCAGTATAAAAATCAATTTTTTAGCATTAGCAGATGAAACAAAAATCCAGCTTTAGTGCTTCAAAAGAATTCTAACATGTGAGTTAGGGATAGAAACAATTTAAAAATTTGCATCAGTAGAATCAATGTTAAATATGGTTAAATATAGAAAATGTGAACAATGGATATGATAAATATTTTTTTCCTAGACTACACTAATTTACAGTTATGGTTTATTGAGAAAAATAGTGATATCTCCTCATATTACATGCTTTACTGCATTTTTGTCGAGTCCACCGAAGGTGAGGGGAGACTAAGGGATCGCCTGCGGCGTCTGTCCGTCCGTCGTCTGCCCGTAACGCTACAAAAACTTTAATAATTCTTTACTCTGGGCTTCAATTGCAATCAAACTTCGAGGGAAGAGGGGTCATATAAAGTTTCACATTTTATATATATGAAGGTCACCTCAAGGTCAAAGCTCACAGGCAGGGGTCAATGAACTTTAGGGCCCAATGTTAAGTTTTTATGGCTCGTTTCTATTATGGGTCATAACTTTTGATCCATAGGTCCGTTTGTGACTCAAACGTGGATGGTAGATGTCCCTAGGGGAGTGGATGATCACAAGGTCAAAGGTCACAAGCAGGGGTCAACAAACTTTTAGAGCCCAATGTTAAGTTTTTTATGGCACATTTCTATTATGGGTCACAACTTTTGATCCATAACTCCACTTGTGACTAAACTTGGTTGGTAGATGTCCCTTGGGGAGTGGATGGTCACCACAAGGTCAATGGTCACAAATATGGGTCAAAGAACTTTTAGATCACAAGGTCAAAGGTCACAAGCAGGGGTCAACAAACTTTTATAGCCCAATGTTACGTTTTTTTATGGCGCGTTTCTATTATGGGTCATAACCTTTGATCCATAGGTCCGTTTGTGACCAAACTTGGACGGTAGATGTCCTTTGGGGAGTGGATGGTCACCACAAGGTCAAAGGTCACAGGAAGGGGTAAATGAACTTTAAGGGCCCAATGTTTTTATGGCACGTTTCTTTTTTGCAATGAAATTTTTACCCTTTTTAATCCCTTTTTATCTGTTATATCTCTTTTTTTATCCGTTATATCCCATTCGCGTACAATTTCTTGTACGCGAATGGGCGAGACACATTATGGCACTTGCCTTGTTTTTTTATGGGGATAGGGTGTTACGTGATACAACTGACCTACACCCAGCATGGAATGTGATATCTCGAACATTGTTTTTAAGATCATTACTCCCAGTGGTAAACAGTACCTTTAATGTAGATTATGATTATAATATATTATGTGTATACATAATATACACGACTTTAATGTATCTATTGAATATACATGTACATATAAGCATGCACACGTTGTACATTTTAAGTATACACATAAGATAGGATTATATATATATATATATATATATATACATACACGCACAGATTTGTTTGTAGGTGAACAAAAGAAAAATAAGTCGATCACCGTGACGTTGATTTACCGCAGTTTATTCTCCAAGCTCTAGGAATTTTTTTTTCATATTTACACACAAAAAATAAACGCAAACTACACTTACTAGGAAATAAAGATCGACGCTACCATGTATATGATTACCTTAAGGGGGCCCTGAAATCCAAATGCTTGTTGATATGTGATGATTTATGATACCCTCAACATCACTTTTGCGGTGAAACGAATATCTAGAAACATTCCATGTATTTTTAACAATTTTCTTTTCTATTTTTCTTCAGATTACTTGGGAACGCCCACAAAAAATCCTTCCAAACCAATATTCCTCAGATAAGCTCATCTGTCAATCATTGCTAAGTACTGAAATGTTTAACAAAAGACATTGGAATGCACCTTCCCCTCGACTCAGCATAACTTGCATGTTTGATTTGATTTTGATTTGATTTGATTTGATTTGATTTGTTCCTGCATTATATCATTGCTCATGCAGATTCATACACATACATTGTTGGTGCCATAAACATTAATTGTTAACAAAGTAAGTTTCCTCATTACCTTTAGAATATACAGCAATACAGTTTCATCGCATACAGCTCGTTATTCCGAAGGTTCGTTATTCAGAAGACTCTTTATTCCTAAGATTCGTTATTCCGAAGGTTCATTGTTCCGAATTTCATTTTCGGATTAACCAATCTTCGGGATAACGAACCTTCGGAATAACGTCACAGATTTTCGGATTAACGAACCCTTTTTCATTTTCGGATTAACGAACCTCTAGGTATAGGGAATTTGCGTGTTTCGGATTAACGACCCTTCGGAATAACGAACCTTCGGAATAGCGAACCTTCGGAATAACGAACAGCACCCGTTTCATCATTGCCTTTACAATGTATAACAGAACATATCAGTGATGCAATGAGTACGCAGAAGGGCTACAGCTTAAGCATTGCTTGATTTGAATGCAGCCCTCGTACATAATATACATAACATATAGGAAAATAGGGGGAGGGATGACTTGCATAGAGATATGATAGAAGAAAGGAGAGAGGAGAGGTCTGTCTGATTTCGCTGATATACAAAGTTAGATCACCTGGATCTCTGAATAATAAAGCATGGCAAAGTATTTTCTCACCGAGGTACAGGTGAACAGTTAGAGGTCATGGTCGGTTACATAACATTACGCAATAAATTCAGAACGGCGATAATTCCACGAGGGAATTTCATATACAATACAATTGCAATGACATTATAAGATCACTGATATCCAGAGAGCAGCATTGTCTTTACAGCTTTCTTGAAAGAATACATAGACTTTAAAGTTCGAATTTCTGAAGGAAGACAGTTCTAAATATCATGTCCAGTGTGTCTGACAGATTTCAGAGCCATCACCGTTTTAGGATTTTGTCGATGAAATTTATCAGATTGCCTTGTGGGATAAGAATGTATATCCTTGTTTAACTGAAATAATGAGAAAAAAGAAAATGGCAACTCAACGTTATACAAACGAAACATTAAAAGTGACTTTTGCAAAAAATTGATATCATTTATCTTTAGTGTTTTTAATTCTAAGGATCTGAATGGTCCCGATGACCTGAATTGGTACACATACGTATAGCTTTCTTTTGTAGAAGCATGTCTTTTGTTAGTCACATTAATACCACAGAGACATGCAAGTTATACTGAGTAGAGGGGAAGGTGCATTCCAATATCTTTTGTTAAACATTTCAGTACTTTAGCAATGATTGACAGATGAAGTCATCTGAGGAATATTGGTTTGAAAGGATTTTTTTGTGCGCGTTCCCAAGTAATCTGAAGAAAAATAAAAAAAAAAATCGTTAAAATTATATGGAATGTTTCTAGATATTTGTTTCACAGCAAAAGTGATGTTAAGGGTATCATATATCAACACAAATCAACAAATAATGCAATTGGATTTCAGGGCCCCTTTAAAGAGAATGGTCATGAAATGCAATTATATCAGCATTGTACAGGTAGCATATTCAAGATATATATATCGACGGAATAGACGGTCCTGGATGTATGGTTAGGTAATGACATTTATTCTTTCTAGTTTGAATTTCAAGGGACCAGGCCCCATTTATTACACTTCATGAAAGATAAGCAAATATACAAGTTTAAGAAAATATTTCATTACGATGTTGTAAGCACAGATCTATGATATGGAACATAATATGCATACAATCAATGTAATCGTCAATACAATGTAACACATATTCATCGAAACAATGTGAGATAAAGACCAATCTTAAAGATGGGCCATCCCTTTTGCATTCCTTCTCAAATAGCACAGAATATGATACATTCCACCAGAATGGCAAGACTACTGTAAAGCTATAACATTTCTGTGATATTTGAAGGTTGATAGCCGTTAAAATTCAAATAATGCACCAAATGCTCATGGCTCCTTAACGTATTCTGTGTACGAAGCACAGCTGCATATATCAATCCTCAAGTGGTTGTAATAAGATGCTTGTACTTCGAAACAAAAGATATGCATGTTAAATCTGTCAGAAAGGAAGAATTCACTAGCTTTTTTGTTTTACTTTACCTATAATGGCAAATAACAACACACCACTGATATGAACTACATAAGTGCATCACACTGGTCTGTAAAACTAGACTAGTATAGGTTCCTAGAGAGTTGTGAATTGTTCGTAGTACGAAATAATCATTCGAATCTTAACGGGCAACTAAATCAACAAATGAAGACCTTCTTGAGTTCAAAATTTACAGGTTGTTTCCAAATAGTGTTTTCCTTAATATGAAGGTGTTCTCAAGAAATTTTCTAAAATTTGCATGCAAAAGGGATGACCTATCTTTAATATAACGTACATCGCTGTTACTATTAGCAAGAGGCAGAATAACTACAAGTGCGGTGTACACAACTACAAACGGTTTTTAACGGGACGTAAGCACTTTCCATGTACACCTTTGATTCACAACGCGCTTTAAAGGTTTAAATTTCGTCCATGAACTTCAAAATGAATGTCATAGGCGTACTTCCATCAACTGTGATTCTTCATCAGATATTCCATCAAAATGTAATTATATCAGGCATTAGTACTTATCTTTTCGTGTTCTGTTTCTTCCTTTTTATTTTGGATGACAGTCTAATATTCCCATTCTTTATTTTTCTTCTGAGTAAACATGACAATCATTCATATACTCAAAAAATATTATGTTTTAAGAATGCATGATGCTTCGAAAATTACACATACAGACACTAACATACACACACGTACACGCAAACTCACACTCAACGACACTAGAAAAAATACACAATGGGACAAAAACAAAAGATTTGCTCACTGTCACAAATACAACCATTCTTTCTTCTTCTTTTTTCCGGTCATAAATTGATATATACTTGCTGAGCTACGATTCCAAACATTATGTTCATGCGACAGTGATGTTGTACTTTGCTGTTGTTGCTATTGTTTTTCAGTTTTGTTCAGTTGTTTTATTCAGGGTTTTTTTTTTCAGTTATGTCATGATCTTACAAGCTACATACGTTACATGACAACTAGCATTTTCCGGCTAAAATAATAACCATGATCATTACCATCATCATAAAAATTATCTTGAAAATCATCGTCACCATCACTATCATCACAGCAGCTGTTGTTTGTTCATCATAAAGGCAAACGGGAAATGGGCTACCTTGCTCCGGATGAAGTTACAGACGTATGTCCCATGTATAATACAAACTGAGTGATAATTTTACATGGAAAACACAATAGTAGCATGCAAGGTGGCGCATCCATGCTGTTTTGACGATGTACTTTTGAACAATGTAGACCCTGACAAAAAAAAAATGATCACCCTATAAATTCGAGATAGAGCTTTTCTTATCCATGTACAGTTATCTTTTAACGTGATGTTACTTGATGACGGACAACTGCTTTCGTGTCACTTTGTCGGTATGCGAAACGAATAGTTTGACAGGTTCTTGAAAAGCATGATATCATTGGACATTACATAAAATTTAAGTTAGATTTAGTTTAACTATCGAACTTCCACACATTATTTGACTTTGAGCCGGAAACTACGTTCATGCAGTATAATTGTCATTATTCATGACATTACAATAAAAATTGTCACCTATCACTCTTGTTGATAATATCTTTGTAAGGAATTCATTTCCGGATATCACGTACATGGTATAGGCCTATTTTTAGACGTCACTGAGGGCAATCACCGTCACGTGACAAATCTTGGCTTATTCAAAAGCAAGTTCGCCGTAAGTTCTGCACGTAGCTGACCGGTAGGCTATAGTAGGCCCCATTTGGGGAAAAGAGGATGAATTTCAGCTCTCGGAAGGTTTGGGGCCCCTAAAAAGCCCGGTAAAAGCTACCGGTAGTAAGGGTAGGGTTATTATTGCAAGCAGTGAAGGATACCACCTATGATGACGTCATCAACTTTTAAGTAATTCCGTCAAAATCGGCTCGATTTCCTTATCGACGATTTACTCGAGTTATCTTGATTTTCGAGCAGTTTTCCTTAAAAAAAGCCACTCAAGTTTTCAACATAATTGTTGACGGCCGTTCCGTTTCCGGGCTTTTTGGGGGCCCCGAACCACTTCGGGCTGAAATTCATCTCGAAGTTGAGGGCGCATAAACATGCTAATTTATATGCCGCAAACCGGTATTCCGTAATTTCCCCCTAACTAGACTTTGTTCCTATCCTATAGAACTAGTCTAGAGTCTATGCGCCCTGGGCGCCTATTTTTTTTTTTTTTTTGTTTCTACCTAGGCGTAAAAATCGCGTTTTGCCATTGAAGAGAAGATTTAGATCATAGATTCAGACTAGATTTTAAGATTCACTGGCCAAGAAGTAGACCCACATGTATAGCAAAACAGCTCAGTTATGTAGATGGCAAACGTACTGTAGTAGCCCACGATATGTTCATTTAGGCCTACATGTACAGTTAAACCTGTCTCAGCGGGCACCTGCTGCATAATTATTATATAGACCGTGTATATAGCGGTTACCTGTCTAACGCGGCCACTCATTTTGTATCGCCGAGTGAACATCAAAATGCGTATATATACCAGCCACCAAAAAAGCCATGATTACATTGCCTTTCCTCACGTTTATTGTGTGGATTCTATCATGTCGATCCTGGCTTGGTCACAATTAAAGCACATATGATTGATAAAACGCAGCTCTTTGCCGTAAAAAGCCATCTTACCATTATTTTGACTAGGTATGTTAGGCTTTACAGATGTTACAAAGCCAAAAGAAGCTCCTAATAACATCTTACAATTTTACCAAATGCCGACTTATTAATTAGTGCTTGAAATCCCTTTGAATCAGGACAGTAGGATATTTGTCTGGGTATTGTTTGTTGTTTTACGTCATCTTCGCACAATATCGATCCCCTCGAACTCGCTCGTGAATCCCATTCATGAAAGCCAGTACGAACAAGTTCCCCAGGCTGTAAATGTTATGCCTTTTGTTTTAAAATAAAAAGAACAAGGCTAAAAGAATATTTGGAATTGTGCGAATTGTACAAAAAGATTCCTACTTTAAAGCTACTCAAACAAACTTATCTGCTGTTTTTTTTTCCTAAGGTATTCTATGCTATCAAACAATGCAAGTGTTGACATTCCGAATGGCCATCGACCTGTCTATAGTGGCCACCTGTCTATAGTAGCCACTTTACCGTTTCCCTTGAGTGGCCGCTATCGCTGCCCCCCCCCCCAAGGAAAAACGCAGTATCTAACATTTTTGGCGATTTTCACTTTTTTGCATAAATATAGTCAGTGGGCAATCCTTCTTCATATGACATATTCAGATTTTTGAAAAAAATGTTTAGAAAGCCACTTTTCCGTAACTGCCAAACGCAGTATCTACACTTAACTTGCACTTTCCCCAAGGAAAAACGCAGTATCTACATGATGAATATTTCCCCAAGGAAAAACGCAGTATCTACAAAGCTAGTCTTAATTACCAGACACTGTTATTTATATATGTGAATACTTTGCCGGTTGTTCTGTAATTTGAACGTAAATTGCTTTCTTTCGATATACTTGCTCAATAATAAGACATAATGTTCAAAATATCTAACCGAAACAATACTGATTAGTAAATATTTTGATGAGATAGTGATCCTAATATAAAACACAGTGTGTGATTAAGACTAACCGAGTGCACATTAAACAATACAACACAACACTGACAGCTTGCAGCTAGCTGCTGCACTGATGCTGTGCAGCAGTCAGCACAGGGCCCGGCTAGTCAGCATACAGTGGGAGTGTGTACTTGGAATAAAACAAAATGTTGTCGTGGGGAAAATTACTCGTGAGCCTAGTCCTCAAGAAAAATTTATCTGCAGATAATGAGTAAGTTATTCAAAACTATTTCAATATTGAAAGAATAAAGCTGATTGTTTGTCACACGAAGCGAAGTAAACACAAAGGCATGTTTGTCACACGAAGCGAGGTAAACACAAATGCATACATTTGTGTTTACTTCGCTTCGTGTGATAAACGATCAGCTTTATTCTTTCATATTCTACCTCAATGATTAACATTATCCGTACTATTTCAATATTAACTTGTTGTGAAGTAACTTTGTTATGCCTAGACCCTTGTCAAAATTCCTCAGGCTCCGAATCCGAAAGTTTCGTCGAAAGGCAATAGATCTAGAACCTAGGCCTAGACTATTTGTGTTGTATCGGATAAACGTCAGGTTATGTAACATGTTACACCCTCCCTTAGATCTCAGTCTAGATTGTAGACTTGTCTAGACAGTAACGTTTTAGTCTTGCGTCTCTTTTCTAATGTTAGACTTAACGTTAATCAGAACTTTCAGGGTCCGTATTCCGAAAGTCTAAAGAAAGATCTAGTGTTGGACTTGAATAGGCCTAGGCCTACTCTAGGGCAGGCCTGTAGTAAGAAGTCTAAAACTTAACCACTTTTTAGAATCCTAAGTCTAGTGAAGTGTCAATGTTCAATTATCTACTCCATACCATACTGTCTACATAGTTGACAATAGATTAGGGTCCATGTGAAAAATAGGTACCCACGGTAGGCCCTAAATGGACAAAATAGAGACAGTTAAGAATAAGTTGTATTTTAATTCTTATCGGATCTAGACAGTGTCTAGACCCTAGTGAGACTGGGTTGCGTAAAATGCATGCATGATCCCATGCTGCATGCTACATAACTTACAAGTAAAAAAAGTTAGGCCTACATTACAAATTTACATGACGTTAAACTTAGGTTCAATCCAGAAGGAACAGGCCTAAAGAGCGGATGTCACTTCATTCTAGACCGGTTCTAGATGTATTTTTTTTTTTCTAATCAAAGAGTCCTGGCTCGTGTAGGGCTTAAACCTTCTGCAGTTCTAACGTTAGGCTATTTTTGTTTTTTCTGTGAGCATCGTGCATGTATAGCCTGAGGCGGTAGACTCGTGTAGCCTGCTACGTAGCCAGCCTAGAATAAACGATATAAAAACTAGACCTAGTCTAGATCGATCTAGGTCCAGACATCCGATTTAGATTTATTTTGGTCTAGACAGACTGTAACCTAGACTGTACAGATCTAGATCTAGTATTCTAGATGCTAGTTAGCGGCTAGGCCATGTAGCATCACATTACAGCCCTGGCAAGCTTCATATTAAACACGTATGGACGTAACGTTAGGCCTACAGCAAGATCGGTATGGGATACACTTTTAAGCAAAACGTTCCAAGAACGATCTGTTATTTAATAATCTTATGAAGCCTGCTCTGTAATCAGGGCATAAATGGGGGGAGGGGGATGGAGGATGCATCCCCCAGGGCCAGAGAATGCTTGAACAATGATGTATACATGCATACATAATTATGGCAGATGATTAATCCTAGTCATTCCGCTGTAGATACTGCGTTTTTCCTTGGGGAAATTCGTTCCATTGTAGATACTGCGTTTTTCCTTTGGGAAATCAGTCAATTGCGTGGGGTTTCCCCAAAGTATCTACATTTTCATCAATAACTGAAAAAAAAAACAAAAACACAAAATGATATTTTCCAGGAAAATTGGTAGCTAGATAGACTAAAATTCCACAATGAAGGAATTTTTCAAAAGAGTATATTTTCCAGGGGCTTTGGCACAAATATAAAATGGTGAATATCTCGGTTGTTTAGAAATGGAGCTCGATGTAGATACTGCGTTTTTCCTTGGGGGGCAGATCGACAGTTTTGACTGTCCGCTATAGACAGGTTTGACTGTAGGGCTTATCGTAGTTTACTCACACAGCCAGTTTCTACGGTCAGCACGTCAGGGTAATGCTGCCAATTTTATTTCTGTAGCGGCAGTATTGATTTATTCAAGAAATATTTGATCGGAACAAATTTAGGCTGTTACGCCCCTTTAAAGTTCAGACCGTTACCTTGGATACACCGTCTAGTGCGCATTCCTTCGGATGCTTGCGCACTGATTTGTTCCACGTACTAGTATGCTGCATGCGTACTGACATGATAGCCACGCAAAGGACATGGGCCAAGATGCAAGACATGATCAAAAAGAATGCGTTTGGATCTGTGATTGATTTACTTTAGGAACCTAAACAGTTTGTGAACCACAAGTTAGTGTGTACCACAAGTTCGGGTTCGACAGCAGTATGCAAGCACACAAGTACACAAGTTGGTGTGTTCCACAAGTTTGGTTCAACACAAGTTCGTGTTTGTCACAAGTACACGAGTCCAGCTGGTATTGATGTCTTCAATAAATGAACGAACCTGTGCGTTCCAACTGTGACTGACTGAAGTAAACTTTCACCTTTATGTAGTACGTGTCTACATACAGTTCACAAACTGGATCCAAAATGGAAGGTCCACTGCATGATAGTCCCAGCCCATCTAGTGACGTTGCTGATGAACAACCGGTCGTCAGTGATCCTCCCCAGGATAGAGCTACCTCGGGATTGGTGGGAAACGCCCAGATTGGTGGTATTCTACCGGAACAAGCTATCCCGAGCGTACCAAGACGTAACCCTGACGATTCGGATGACGACAGGTCAACCACGCTATCATCAGCATCACGACGAAGCAACAGGTCCACATCATCTAGAGATAGTGGAAGGACTGCAGCGGCTTCCCGACTGCGTGAGGCCAGAATCAAGTTGGAGCTAGCGAAAGCAAGAAAGGAACAACTGAAAAGGAAACAAGAATTAACAAGAGAACAGTTGAGATTGAATGAAAAACTTGCAAATCTTGAGCTAGAACATGAAATTGAAAATGCAGAAATTGAAACACGTGTACTAGAATGTGAAGTTCATGATGTTGTTGGTAAGCCACAGTACGAACTTAATGAAAAGAAGGATGAAGTGAAGTCCTCAGTGTTAAATCCTGATGCTCGAGTGTGGTCAGGAGCAAAGGGTAATGGTGTCACATCTGACCCGGTAGAACGTAATAGTACTACGCCAAGTAGTCCAGTTGAATATGGTGAAGTTCGTATGTCATCTCATAATTTGTCTCATGCACCTAACGTTGCTGTAGATGATTGTGTGAGAAGTAGTGATGTGTACAATTCTAACATGAATCCAATATTTCATGCCATTAATGTTGCTTTTAGCTTGCCAAAGCCAGATTTGGTTACCTTTGATGGCAATCCGACTGTGTATCGCAGCTTCATTAACAGCTTTGAGGTTAATGTGGAACAGAAGGTGCTGGATGATAGGACCAGACTCACTTATCTCATCCAGTACTGCTCGGGTAAGGCCCGCAACAGCATCGAGAACTGTGTTCTCATGGAACCACGTGAGGGTTATGCCGAAGCGAAGAGGATTTTGAGAGAGCAGTTTGGACAACCGCACGTGGTGGCGAATGCTCACTTGGATAAGATCCTGAAACGTTCACAAGTCAAGCAGAACGACCATGCAGGACTGTGGGACCTTGCGCGAGATATGAAGCGTTGTGGGATGGTTCTAGCCCAGATGGGATATCTCGCTGATGCAAACGGCTCTGAGACACTACTCAAGATTCAACGTCTGTTACCCGTTCACCTTCAAGCAGAATGGGCGAGGAGAGCCCATGCCATGATGGTGAGATGTGTCGTACCCAACTTCGACTTGATGACAACGTTTGTTGAAGAATCCGCCCAGTTGGCCAGCAACATCTTCGGACGAAACATCGGGAAAGCGATTCCAAAGAACGACAAGTCGATGAAGAAAGAAACACGACCCAGAGGGACAGCCTTTGCAACTCAGAGGGTCGATGAAAACACACCACGTCCCGTCCAAGGCAGTCGAGATCGCCCTGAAAGGAAATGTCCTTGCTGTCAAGGAAAGCACAATCTCACGTCCTGTGAATCCTTCAAGAAGAAAGGGGTAGACGACAGACGAGACGTAGCTAGGAAAGCGAGACTGTGCTTCAATTGCCTACGACCATTTCACTTGGCTGTAGGCTGTCTTTCCAAAGCTCGCTGTGAAGTAACAGACTGTGGTAAGAAGCATCATGCTCTCCTGCACACAACATACAATCCTAGTCGGAACTCTCCTCGGCAAGAGAACCGAGAGGACAGTACAAGGCAAGAAAACCAACAAGGGGTAAAGCAAGATAACCCAAGCTCTTCAAGTGGTAGTCAAGGAGACGAAAGGTCGGGTCGGTCGTTCACCGCTCATTCCTCAAGAGGCAAGATCTGTCTGAGAGTCGTACCCGTAAAGGTTGAAGGAAATGGGAGACAAACTACAACCTGGGCCTTGTTAGATGAAGGCAGCGACGTTTCGCTGTGCACCAAGAGTCTTGTCGACAAGCTAGGTCTCACTGGGACGGAAAGAAGCTTCAAACTGTCTACGGTGGACCAGACAGGAGCAAGCAAACGTGGCCTTGAAGTTTCCATGTCAGTCCAAGGAGTTATGGGCCAGGAAACCTTGACACTGGACAATGTTTGGACTGTAGACAGTCTTCCAGTCGCCGACGAATGTTTCCCCAACTCAGCAGATGTAAAGGAATGGTCACACCTAAATGACATCGCCCTTCCTTCCATGGATCAAGGAGAAGTGGAGCTATTAGTGGGAGCAGATACCCCAGAAGCATTCTGGAATTTGGAACAGAGAGTCGGCAAACCAAAAGAACCCTATGCAGTTCGAACACCGCTAGGGTGGACGCTTATGGGTCCTGTGTCCAAGAAGCAACAATCCACGACAAGTTTCCATGCAAATTTTACTCGCCTTGAAGACGAATCCCTCGAACAACAGTTGAAGCAGTTCTGGAGGGTGGACTTTGGCGGGTATCTCAATCAGGAGAATGTTGGAGATTCGGTGGAAGATCTTCGAGCACTGAAGGTGATGAAGGAATCTGCAGTGATGGTCGATGGTCACTATCAAGTCGCTCTACCGTGGCGCAGTTTTCCCCCTGTCCTGCCAAACAATCGTCGTTTGGCCGAGGCGAGACTTGGGTATTTGAAGAAGAGGTTGGAAAGGAACAAAGCCCTACGTGACAAGTACGTAGAGACAGTCAGCGACTACATAGCCAAAGGGTATGCAAAGGAAGTCGAGTGCATACCGTCGGATGTATCAGCTGAGAGCGCCACCCAAGAAGAAGCTTCAAATGAGTCAGTATGGTATCTCCCACACCACGCTGTAGTTCATCCCCGAAAGAAAGACAAAGTCCGCGTTGTGTTCGATTGTGCAGCGAGATATGGAGGAACTTCACTCAATGAACAATTGCTCCAAGGGCCGGACCTTACCAACAATCTAGTCGGCGTGCTTACGAGGTTTCGTCAGGAACAAGTTGCCATAGTCGCCGATATTCAGTCTATGTTCCACCAAGTGAAGGTTCCGCCCAGGGACAGAAACGCCATGAGATTCCTTTGGTGGAAGGACGGTGACTTGGCTCAGGAACCAGCCGAATACTGCATGACTGTACACCTATTCGGCGCCACGTCTTCACCTAGTTGTGCCAGTTTTGCTCTACGGAAGACTGCCGAGGATAATCGCGGACACTTCAATGAAGAAGTGATCGACACAGTGAAAAGGAACTTCTATGTGGACGATTGTCTTAAGTCTGTTAAGGATCGAGCTGAAGCAGTGACTCAAGTAGAAGACATTCGTGACCTGCTCAGTCGTGGTGGATTTCGGCTCACGAAATGGTTGAGCAATGACCGCGACGTCTTAGGTTCCATACCTGAGGAAGATAGGGCAGCATCGGTGTCGAGCCTAGATATCGATGAGCTTCCTGCAGAACGCACTCTAGGAATCCTTTGGGATGTTGAAACAGACTGTTTTGGCTTCAAGGTGCGTCTCCGTGAGAAGCCTGCAACGCGACGGGGAATTCTGTCGATAGCCAGTTCCCTCTATGACCCACTTGGGTTCATTGCTCCCTTTGTGCTGCCAGCCAAGATTCTCCTTCAGAAGTTGTGTAGAGTAGGATTAGGATGGGACGAGCCTATTGGAGCTGAGGACGAGCTAGAATGGCGAAGATGGATGGAAGACATTTCCATGTTGACTGACTTGAAGATCGAGAGATGTTTCAAACCGAATGGTTTCGAAGTCGTGTCAGCTGAAGTGCATCACTTTTGTGATGCCTCCGAAGTTGGATATGCGTCCGTTGCATACCTACGCCTGACTGACAGAACAGGACGGATACATTGTGCCTTTGTTATGGGGAAGTCCCGACTTGCTCCAGTGAAAGTAGTATCCATCCCCAGATTGGAGTTAATGGCAGCAGTGTTGGCCGTGTCCATGGATCAGTTCATCAAGTCAGAGCTTGACATCCAAGTCAAAGACAGCGTCTTTTGGACTGACTCAACGTCTGTCCTTCAGTATATCCGCAGTGAAAGCAAGAGGTTCAAGACGTTTGTAGCCAATCGTGTGGCAAGGATTCATGATGCCTCAGAGGTGTCTCAGTGGAGATACGTAGACTCAAGGTCTAACCCAAGTGACGATGGATCGCGTGGCCTGAAGGCACAGGAACTACTCCAGAACCAGCGTTGGCTCAAAGGACCAGATTTTCTGTGGAGAGACAATGACTGGCCCATTCAGCCAGAAGTCTTGGAGTTAAGAGGAGACGCTGAAGTGAAGAAAGCAGTACCAGTATATGCGACAGCAATGAGAGCTCAAGTCAGCGACCTCTTGCATAGGTACTCTTCGTGGAATCAGTTGAGGAAATCCACAGCTTGGCTTCTTCGTTTCAAGAAGCTTCTCCAAGTCAAGGCTAAGGGGGAATCCACGGATGATCTGAAGAAGTCCACTCTATCTGCCGACGAATTGAAACAAGCAGAGAAAGCAATCGTGACTCTGGTGCAACGCGATGAATTCAGCGCTATCCTCGAAGGAAAGCCGATGAGCGGTACAGTCATGTCCAAGCTGAACCCAATTTTGGTGGATGGCATCATTCGAGTCGGCGGAAGACTACAGAATGCACCACTGGATGATGAGATGAAACATCCTATCATTTTGCCCTCTGATCACCATGTGACGAAGCTCTTGATCGTTCATCACCATCACCTGGTAGGTCATTCGGGGGCCGGGATGACCTGGACAGCCCTCAGAGAGAAGTATTGGGTGTTGAAAGGAGGGGCATCCGTGCGAAAGGTGATAGGCAAGTGTTTCTCATGCAAGCGAAGAAACGCCAAGAAGATGGAACAATTCATGGCAGATCTTCCGAGTAGCAGGGTGACCCCAGACAAACCACCTTTCTCTTATGTGGGAATTGATTACTTTGGACCAATCATGGTGAAGCAAGGTCGTAGCCGGGTCAAACGTTACGGGTGCTTGTTTACCTGTCTGAACTGCAGAGCGGTCCACCTAGAAGTAGCAAACACTTTGGACACAGACTCGTTCATAAACGCACTGAGAAGGTTCATCAGCAGGCGAGGTAAGCCATCCAAAATCATCAGTGACAATGGGAGCAACTTTAGAGGTGCGGAACGAGAACTTCGTGAGAACTTGGAAAGTTTGAGCCAAACGCGTGTGACTAACTTCCTCGCAGAGCAAGGTATCGACTGGAACTTCAATACTCCCACAGCTAGTCATATGGGCGGAGCCTGGGAACGGATGGTGAGGTCTGTTCGCAAGATACTTACCTGCTTACTAGGACAGCAAATTGTCAATGATGAAGTTCTGTCCACGCTCATGGCTGAAGTAGAGTCAATCTTGAATGCTCGGCCACTCACTCAGTTGAATCTTGACCCGAACGATGACGAACCTTTGACACCAAACCACTTGTTGATCATGCGAAAAGGCTCTAGTCTCCCTCCAGGTGTCTTTGATCAGAAGGATGCATATGGCAGACGCAGATGGAGACAAGTGCAATATCTCGCTTCTGTCTTTTGGAAGAGGTGGCAGAAGGAATATTTACTTCTGCTGCAAGAAAGGCAGAAGTGGAATGCCCCAAGACGAAACCTAGCTGTCAATGATTTGGTCTTGGTAGCGGATGAAACCACATCTCGCGGACAGTGGCCTTTGGGTAAAGTAGTTGAAGTGTACCCGGGAAAAGATGGACATGTTCGACAGGCTCAAGTGAGGGTCGGAACAAGATTCTTCAAGAGGCCAATAGCAAAGCTCTGTCTGCTCGAAGCCGCTGAAACGTAGTGATATAAGTGGATGACTTAATTGCAGTCATCAGACTTGATGCTGTAGAGTAAGAGTTGAATCGAATATTTGATGTTTGTTTATTCGAAGGTTAAGCAATGCCTTTGAGATGTAAGCACGAGTAAGCCGAAATGACAGTTATTTTAAACTGTAGTTATTTGCATTAAGTACATGCATTTGCTGTTGAACGGTTTGTATGTGTATAGGAAGAATTTCTGCCGCCTGAAGATTGAGGTTAAATGACCATCCTGTAGGTTGCTCATTGGGGGCCGGTATGTAGCGGCAGTATTGATTTATTCAAGAAATATTTGATCGGAACAAATTTAGGCTGTTACGCCCCTTTAAAGTTCAGACCGTTACCTTGGATACACCGTCTAGTGCGCATTCCTTCGGATGCTTGCGCACTGATTTGTTCCACGTACTAGTATGCTGCATGCGTACTGACATGATAGCCACGCAAAGGACATGGGCCAAGATGCAAGACATGATCAAAAAGAATGAGTTTGGATCTGTGATTGATTTACTTTAGGAACCTAAACAGTTTGTGAACCACAAGTTAGTGTGTACCACAAGTTCGGGTTCGACAGCAGTATGCAAGCACACAAGTACACAAGTTGGTGTGTTCCACAAGTTTGGTTCAACACAAGTTCGTGTTTGTCACAAGTACACGAGTCCAGCTGGTATTGATGTCTTCAATAAATGAACGAACCTGTGCGTTCCAACTGTGACTGACTGAAGTAAACTTTCACCTTTATGTAGTACGTGTCTACAATTTCAAATAGGCCTATCTGGAAAATTGCTCACAAATTTTATCTAAATAAATCAATTTTGAAGAGAATCTTATCTGACATATTTATTTCCATTTTGAATCCATATACGAATTTAAATGAATAATACACAAGTGTTCTATATTCTATTTATATATCCTATATATACTTTACGTAAGGCTTCATTAGTAAACTAACTTTTGAGGTCCCGCTTCATTCGTTCATCGCAAAGAGCAGGGTTTCTGGGTGCACGTCACGAGACCGACACCCACGAGTCATACAGCCCAAGAGTCATACAGCTCACAAGTCATACAACCCATGAGTTATACAGCTCACGAGTCATACAGCCCATCAGTTCGACACTAAGCCAACAAGGCCCACGAGACCGACACATTACGCGCCGTGTTGTATCTGTCGAACTCGTGGGCTGTTTTCACTTAGTGTCGGTCTCATGGGCTTTATTTTAAAGTGTCGAACTCATGGACTGTATGACTCGTGAGCTGTATGACTCATGGACGTGTTTTCAATGTCGAACTCGTGGACTGTATGACTCGTGGGTGTCGGTCTACTGGGATGACCCCGTCTAACCCGGTGAAGTGGTCCCACCCCACATCCAACTGGACCCCATGGAAGACCAGCTTAGTGTAGCTGAATATGGGCTATCCAGCCATCTTCACAGATGGAAAATGAACAACAACAACATCCACATATTTTCTGTTATTAATACATTTGATATTCGGTATGAAAAAAGATAGACTGCCGCCCATCAACCCTCCCTCACCCGTGCCCACTCTGACTGTTCGGGGAAGAGAGTGAAGCACAGCACCCATCCATATCCCGGCTACAAAACTACGCACCCAATCCAGCACAATGTACCTTACTCTCTGACTACTACATGTAGTACATGATTTGTACACACAAGTGCGCACGTGCGCGTGTGCACGCTCTCATAGACATGCACACACTGTTCAATAAGTACATATGTTCTATTATGGTACGATAAATAATCATAGTAAATACTGTATTACACAATTTTGGTTTATTTCACTGGAATGGTGAAGCTTATATATATATACTAACCAAATATAACATATGTATATATTAGATGGCTTAGACAGTTTCTGGTATGTGATTGGTCGAGAACTCGTCACATGATACTGTTTGCGAGGATCGCAAATGTTATATTTTCCCAGCTCGTTATATTTCACCAACTGGTCAAATGAATATATTTTTCCATGTGTGTCGCCCTCTTACGGTTGAAATACGAACAATTACACCAATATAAGGGTGTGGGACCACGTCGGTAACTGGGACGAGCAAACGATTACTATCGATAACTGCAGTGTGGATCGATATAATCGGCGAGTAGCGTCACGCGCTAGGCCTGCCTGGCCTGGGTGGAAATCGGGAAGCTACTTAGTAAACGTTACACAGTGAACGTAGATTACCGTATACTAGTAGTACCGGTACCCAATGTACCGTTTAGGCATGCACGTCCGATTCGGCCCGCGAAGTTTGGATTCACACTTCAAAATGGAACCCCATTTTGACTATAATAAACGACGACGAGCTCGATAAGATTTTGGAGGATAAGGATTCTAACTCCACTAAACATGTCATAAAACAAGCGAGTTAATAGTCTAGAGATATTTTGTTCAGTTCATCTTCATTTTACGCGCCTACATTGACGTAGGCTAATTTAAACTATCCACATGCGTTAGATCTAACGTTACATCGAACAAGTGGAGGACTACGACACTGAGCAGACTAGTTTGCAAATCACTGTGTTTGTGAATAGTTTCTACAGTGTTCATCTCTGCAACAGAGGAAAAACAAGACTGATTTTGAAATTGCTGCAGATTCCTCATGACACTGGACAGAACTCAAGGTACGTCTAACGTTAGGCCTATATACCTGTCCTGGCACAAGACAAATGACTAAAAATCACAGGGTAGAAAAAGTATGATGCACTGGGGAGCCAATTTGAACGCATGCGATGTATAGACACTAACACTAGACCTTGACGCTAGTCTTACGTAATGTTACGGGTCGTTAGACCGTGTAGATTCTAGAAACTAGATCTAGATCTAGTTAGGCCTAGTAACATTAGAATCTGGGTCTAACGTGTTAGTCCTAGGCCTACTGAGATACTTTACGAAACAAATGTCAAATGATGAAAATTGCCCAGTAGGCCATAACGTTAGGCCTAAGACTAAGTAACGACGAGCAAAATTAGAATTGTTTTGTGAGTAGACCCTAGAACATCTGCTGATCTTTTGGACCTGAGCCTAATTTAACTATAAAGCGTCGTTACTGGACTTGAGCCAACGTTAGTAACGGTGTTAGGGCCAAGGGCCTAGATTCCTACTGTCGTTGTATTATGTTAGAGCTTAGAGGACATGAACCTTGTATACTACACATCCCAGTTGCTGTACAAAGTCGCGACAGCCGCTGCATGCGCGCACACACAGCGTCTGGTCGGGCTAACATGAGCGTAAAAACGGTTACTAGTATGCGTCGTTTGTGTAGGCTCTTCTGTAAACCGTAATCAAGGGCAAGGCCATCTAATATAACAGATATCGACTGGTAGGGGGTGGAATGTAACATTCTTTGGAACGCCAGGGAGTTATATTTTCCCTCGTGATCATATTTTCCCTCAGCGCTGCGCGCTTCGGGAAAATATAATCCCTTGGGAAAATAGAACTCCCTGGCGGTCCAAAGAATGTTATATTCCACCCCGTACCAGTCAATATCTGTATAATATTTATAATATATATATATATATATAATATATTATACGAATAATTTATGAGTTGTGAGTGCATAGGGCACGAATATCGCAAGAGGCGCGAGATAAGCCACTGGTCTATTCAACAAGGCGCGTAGCGCCGCGTTGAATAGACCAGTGGCGAATCTCGCGCCGAGTGCGGTATTACGTGCCCCAATGCACGAACAAAATCATAAATTATTCGTTTTATACAACACCTTGTCCACAATCATAGTACTAAATTAGTGACCGCCAAATCAGGAAGGCCCAAAAATAAATGTAACAATTAGGCCGAGAATTGTAAACCACCCTGTGTACTGCTTTCAACACTCGTCATGATTCGACCACACAGTCACAGGAATCACAAACTCCGCAGGGTGTATACCCATTCTACGCTAACGTTAGATCGAGTTAGGACTGACTGTTAGGCCGATCTGAGATGTCGGTAGATCTAGTAGTAGGTCTAGACTTTGTCTATTTCCGAAAGTGATTTTGTATAAAAACACAGAAAAATAATCAAATTACGGTTTCTCAACTTGAAATGAAGTCTTGATTTTGGGATCACTGTGGTCCACGTAGCAGATCAGAGTCAAAAGTAAAAAGACAGCAGTAGGACTGGTATAAAGGCCGCAATACAATGCAACTAGCTAGGAAAAGTAGCTGCGCGTTCACGTTAACGTTGCAGTACTCCGCCGCGCCTTGTCTGTGAGACTTACCGGCAGCGCAGCGCAGCCGGCCAGCACGTACAATGTAGTTTGCTGGCGCTTTGCTGCTGTGAGCCACAGAACTCTGTGAGCGGCCATGCATTAGTAGCCCCCCCCCCCCCCCCCGCGAAGCCGTGCTATAGTACCTTCGAGCCGTGCAATAGGCCCATGCCAGGGGCCTATTGTATGGCTGTCACTCTCAATGAGTTTGATTGGTATTTTCTATTGAATGTCATGTGACATGTTCTTGGCCAATCACAAACAATTCGACATCATTCTGAGGTGTTGTATAAATATATATATATATATATATATATATATATATATATATATGGATTCATGATGTACCGCTTCTTTATTTTTAAAAACCTTTCCCCTTTGCCTCTATCAATATATCCGAAACGTGGTCGGATGGCACGTCTTCAAATTTGTTCAATTTAGATAGTTTTAAAATGTTCCACTTTCATCCGAAAGCAAATACGGCAGAGTTACTTTATGTATTCATAACCAAGTGCGTATAAACATTAGAACTGATATTTTCATTTAAATTAGTAAAAGTCTGGGTAAAATATCGATAAGATGAATTATCAAATAATCCGGGCTATATAAAGGAAAGTAACAGAATTGAATTATTTTAAGAAAGTTTTGTTGTTGATAAAAGCTTAATGAATATAAGAGGTAAAATATCATTAAAAATCGTCTTTTCTTTTTTTTTATTTCTGCATTCCTTTTTCAACAAAAATAATCGGAAAGCTAATTTAATGAAATCATTAAGTAATATTTGAACAGCGGATTTACATGGAAACAGGTAAATGATTGACTTAACTTTACAGCATGTTGCAACATTACATAGGGCTATGTTTGTTGTCAAGCTCTGCTTATGAATATTGTTCCATGCATGCCATTTTTTTTTCTGCAAACAATGCTCGAAAGTGTTCCCAATTTTTTGATGTATACATTTAACGTGACATTGTTTCATATTTTTACTTTCAACGTCTTTCTCGTACATAATGTACAACATTATAAAGCATGGAAATATTATAGCATAACAATGCACACACGCGTAAGTTCTTTTGTCACTGTATTGATAATCTAATGCAGAATTAAACTGAACTGAGGTGAATTGAACCTGTTAGACCTTTTTTAAAGATTTTTATTTTCGCGTATTTGAGCTCGAGGATCAACGGTATATAATACACTGAGGTATACACTGATTTGTCTACAAATTTGGGGTATTTTGGTACACGCCTGCATTGTGGTCGGGATCGTCGTCGGGATCGTCGTCGCCATCCATCTTTGGATCCAGGGTGACGTACAAGGCCGCCTCACGATTGAGCGGCTGACCCACTAGCCTTATACGTCGGTTTAGATGTACAGGGATTCGTCACGGTTGGGCGATTGAACCGCAACCTTTTTATGTGCGTTGACGTATGAACATGACTTTTTCATAGTTAGACGACTGACTCACGTCATTAACATTTGCGTAGACGTACACGACTTTCTATTGACAGTCGGGCGACCGACTCCCGTCTTTTCCATCTGCGTAGACGTACACGACTTCTTCACAGTAGCTAGGCAACTGACTCACGTCCATTTCATCTGCCTTGACGTACTCGACTTCTTCACAGTTAGACGTCTGACTCAGGTCCTTTCCATCTGTGTTGACGTATACGACTTCTTCGCAGTTAGGCAACTGACTCACGTCCTTTCCATCTGCGTTGACGTATACGACTTCTTCACAGTTAGGCGACTGACAGTATTTTCCTTCTGTGTTGACGTACTCGACTTCTTCACAGTTAGGCGACTGACAGTCCTTTCCTTCTGTGTTGACGTACTCGACTTCTTCACAGTTAGGCGACTGACTCACGTCCTTTCCATCTGCCTTGACGTACTCGACTTCTTCACAGTTAGACGTCTGACTCAGGTCCTTTCCATCTGCGTTGACGTACTCGACTTCTTCACAGTTAGGCGACTGACTCACGTCCTTTCCATCTGTGTTGACGTATACGACTTCTTCACAGTTAGGCGACTGACAGTCCTTTCCTTCTGTGTTGACGTACTCGACTTCTTCACAGTTAGGCGACTGACTCACGTCCTTTCCATCTGCGTTGACGTATACGAGTTTTCCACAGTTAGGCGACTGACTCACGTCCTTTCCATCTGTGTTGACGTATACAACATCTTCGCAGTTAGGCGACTGACAGTATTTTCCTTCTGTGTTGACGTACTCGACTTCTTCACAGTAAGGCGACTGACAGTCCTTTCCTTCTGTGTTGACATACTCGACTTCTTCACAGTTAGGCGACTGACTCACGTCCTTTCCATCTGTGTTGGCGTATACGACTTCAGGCGACTGACTCACGTCTTTTCCATCTGTGTTGACGTATACGACTTCTTCACAGTTAGGCGACTGACTCACGTCCTTCCTATCTGTGTTGGCGTATACGACTTCTTCACAGTTCTTCAAGCCTTCTTCACAGCTATTCGAATGACTCGCCTCTTTCCCACCATTGTTGAGGTACACGGCTTTGCTTTTATTAGGCAACTGACTCAGGTTTTTTCTATATGTATTGACGTACACCATTTCTTCACAGTTAGGGATCTGACTGACAACCTTGTTATCTGTGTTCATGTATTTGACTTCTTCACATTTAGTCGACTGACTCTCGTCCTTCCCATTTGTGTTGACGTATACACCTTCTTCACAGGTTGGCATTTGACTCACGATTTTCCCTGGTTTGTTGACGCACGAAACTTTTTCATACTTTAGCGACTGACTCACAGCCGGCTCGTCAGTGTTGAAATACACGACGTCTTCATAGGTGGGCGACTGAAACACAACCTTCCCGTCTGTGTTGACGTATATGATATCTTCGTTGTCTTTGTCGTCGTTCGCTGCACAAATATACTCGTTGATGGTGTCATACGTGAAGGCATACTCTTCCTGAAAGTGCATACGAAATATGGAAACAAATAGTGATTTTTAATTTCACAGCAAATACGATCGGTTACATATACGGCAAAAAGTTTAATTGCCGAGGGGATAAACACAGCTTCAGAAAGTTTAAAACAAATAAACGTCCATCACTTTCACAGTTAGAGCGACCTGGTTGGGCTTTTTTCAAGTTTTCTCCTTTTTATTGTGTATTTTATTTTACAGATTCAACAAAATGAATAGATTGAATGATGCTCAGCACAAAAAAGAAATATGGATATCCATGCAATGACCCTTAGCTTCCCCCCAAAACATCGCGCGAAATAATGTTATGACGACGAGGATAGCAGCAGAAAAACATCGGAACCAAACTCAACAGGAAATGTACTGGTTAACGTATGTTTCTATGTGATAAGACAGTCGTTTTACACAAAGCATTAAACTTGGTGTCTTTTAAATTAATTCATCCATACCTTGTAAACCGCCAAAATGTTTCAGCTGTCCCGGGAG
The DNA here is from genome assembly GCF_964275005.1 of Diadema setosum. Lineage (NCBI taxonomy): Eukaryota > Metazoa > Echinodermata > Echinoidea > Diadematoida > Diadematidae > Diadema > Diadema setosum. The sequence continues at coordinate 5,131,189 of NC_092697.1, forward strand.
AGAACAACTCTTTTCCAGACATCAAGGGAATATTTTTCGGAAAATAAACAACACTGAAAAACCCTTCATCTAAAAAAAGAGAAAAAACGAATAAAACTATGTGTGTTCTTCCCTAGGAAAGTTATCATCGTCATCTGATCGTATTGAAGTATTAGTGTGACATTAAGGACCATGCCTCATTCTGAACCTTGCCTCACTGTAAGACTTGCCTCATTCCGATCCTCATCTCATCATAAATCTCACCTCAGTTTGAACCATGTACGGTCGTTCGACTCTCAGCATCTTAACGGTCTGAAAGACATCTACAGCGCCCTCCCTGTCAAGCTGGTGAATGCACTCCATGACTGCACAGAACACTCCTGTGCGACCAACTCCGTTCCTACGACAATAAGAACAAAGAACAGCATAACCAGAATATCTGTCATTAGATTCTCGCGATCTTGTAAAAAATCACATCCGCACAACCAGACATGAGCGATAAGCTGACATCTTTCACCCAGATAAAGAAATTAATTCGGTTGCTGATGTGATATTTATTTTAGGAAATAACTCAATGACCTAAAAATACATTATAATTCCTTATCTTCTTTTATGTGTTGAATAAGAATCTTGAATTTTTGTACCATCCAACTGGCCATCTCATTTAGCTTTTTTTTTGGCGGAATTTATATGAATACCGTGCTCTTACCTTTTTTTCGTTTAAACTTTTATCTATATCTTTTTTTTCTTATCATTTTATATTTGTTTTCGTCTATGAACGTGATGTTCTGTTTACACATCTCTACTCAATACAATGTCGGTATCATGTTGTTTGAGTTTAGTTTTTTGTTTAATTGGTCCTATTTCCTCACTTTTTATTTTCATTGTAATGTCCGTCTTTCCCCACGTCGCTTCGTGCCAATCCAATCTCATGGTCTGTCTTGCACTTTATACCTATCCCATTATTGACGCTTAGATCTGATGTGTATTTATTACGATTTAGCGCATGATTTCGTTCTTTTTGTCATGCATATGTTCAATGTTATGGAAAATGTATTTTTGAGGTCATTGGTGTAAAGCAACCGTATCAGCCTCCGTGGTGCTGTATTGGTATTTAATATTTGAACAATAAAATCAAGATATTACAATTATCATACGAATAATATGCTTTACTATTGCGGTTGTTCTTTCGAGGTAAACTTCGCTGAAATCTTCATAAATCTGCAAGCTTGATTGGTACTGAACCATGTGAAAAGAAAGAAAAATCAAGAAACATAAGAAGACACCAATAGTTTTATTTCAGAGAATGAGCGAGTTGTTTCCCTCTCCCATTATTTACTCTCCATATCTGACGCTCTTTCTCTCTCACCCTTTCTCCTCCCCCTCCTTTTTCAGCTATCTGCATTTCGCACAAGTCCCCTTACTGGCAGTGACGCAGAGTGACGTCATCAATGAACTTACGAGCAATGAATGAGGAGAGGTAAGTGGCAACCACAGAGTCTCTTCATGAGATTCAGCAAGGAGCTCGTGCAGGTAGAGTTCTCTGCCGGGCTGCGCGGCCAGCGCAGGAGCTGGTACTGGATCACCTTCCTCGGGATTCGAATCTGTGATGTCAAACAGTGAGTCAAAAACCAACCCAGTGACTATAAAGGGCGCAACAATGAACACGATATTTAGTTTGCTTGTGAAATGTATGTGCGCGTCTGTTCAGTGAGGTGTTTCTGTTTTTAACTGAGTAAAACATTTGTGACACACGAGTCAAAACCAGAATCAAACTAGGTAAAGATAAATCTTCCAGAACAATGTTTGCAAATTAGTATCTACGCGTGTACATTCTCTTCTCACATTTGACATCAAAGTCTACACAAAATTTTGTCGGACACCTCATTTACATGTACTGTTAGAATTGTTTAATTCCCCCCCCCCCCCGCGTTTTTGCTGAGGCCCTCCACCTTTCAAAGACCGGCATTGTTTCTTATGGCAGAGAAAGTCGAGGAGAAGAAATCTCGCATTTTGCCTCCTCGCCGTCTCGAGTCCAGGAATCAAGATGAGGAGATCATACATCTCACTTGCTCTCCATCTAGCATCTAGGAAGTCGAGGTGACGAGATCTCATATCTCGCCAGATCGCCAGCTAGTGGTCGAAATGACGAGATCTAACATCTCACCTGCTCGAACTCTTAGGTCGAGGAAATCGAGATGACGAGATCTTACATCTCGCCCGCTCGAACTGAATGAATGAATTCGAGATGACGAGACTTCACATCTCGCTTGTCTGATCTCTCTCTCTCTCTCCCTCTCTCTCTCCGTTGGTGACACTTTAAAAAGTCCTGATACAGTGGACTCCCATTATGACGAAGTCCTCGGGACCAGGAGTTTTCTTTCGTTATATCGAAATTTCGTTATAACCGAACAAAATAAGATAAACAATAAAAATACATAGAGTGGATATTGTTGCGACCCGAATTTTTACTTAGTTGTCATGGTTGTTACCGGAATTTTGTTATAACCGAATTCGTTACAACGGGAGTGCACGGTATACGTAAATACAAAATCTGTCTGTCCAATGTCAACTAGCCCAATGTCAACTAGCCCAAATGAAATCCAGGTTTGTGAATCAATCAGGTTTAAGAGTAAAAAATTTAATTCTTTTCATTACCAATGGGCTCTCGATGGACAGACATCTGACGATAATGTCGACACCTGTCTTAAGAACCGAAGCTGAGATCGTGTAGGGTCCGTATCTCTTGTATCCTGAGTCAGGCCAGTACTGGACGTTGCTCTGGAGTCGAACACAAAACATTTTCGGAGTGATTTCGTGTTTAAAATTTCTCCCTTGCTACTCGTACACAAAAAAGTCACGTACTTTGCGTTGAAGGGATGGACCTTTCGCTCTTCAAACTGGAAAATCGTGATGGCAAACGTAGCAACGCAAATACTGCCTAAATCACGTTATTTTACAAAATAAAGTAGGTCCTTCCACGTTGAGCCCAATCTTTGACGAATAATTAAAAAGAAATGTGGGTTCTGTTTTTCTTTAAGAGGGAAATGGCATACACTTGCTTACCCTTGCCGCAAACAGTACTATTTTCATCCATAAGTTAAATTTTCACTGCTGCAATGTTTAATCAACATAACTCTTACATTAGTGTATGTTCGTAATTGATTCGGGATTTTTTTTTTTTCCACAGACAACATTGAGGTTGATAATGTAGCTTTTATGTACTCTACTTTTGCGAGTTACGAATGAATGATAATCATGCTAACAGCCTTTTCGGTGTTAGCACTGCTCTCCTAGTGGGTTGCGTGAGGTAATGTCCCACACAATACCAAAATGTGAATACTTGAATTGTGACGTACCTTATCATTCTCATTGAGCATAATGATGTAGGCAGGCTTGTAGTCCGCCACCATCGTCCAGAAATCGCACACGGTGTTAGGCATCGGCATCTGCGTCGTGATGAAACTGCCTTGACTTGCCTGTCAGGAAGGAAATAAAACTTTCAAAATTATGATTCGATATGCAACGCGAGGCTCGTGATATTATCATAACTCCCCATTCACGCCTTCCCAATTTAGCTAGAGCATGTCGACGTATGACATATATGGCCAGTACGCTGACGTACGTCGATTATTCCTGTAAACTGGTAAAGCCAACGCTATTTTGACCCTTCCAGGCCTAAGGGGACAGGGAGGGGGGGGGGGGATGGGGTTCCCCCATATAAAATCCTTATAATTTGATGCATAATCGTCATATTTAGTACATACGTTGAGCAACTTAAACTCTACATGACTTAATTTTTGAACCTTCTCAAGGTTGCCCATTGAGGGCGCGATTCACTATGATATACAGAAATATAATAGAAACTCTGTACAAAGTACACGATGAAGTTGTGTTAATTTCCAGCATGTCTTTATCTTTAGACCAATCATTATATATTTACCACACACACACACACACACGATTACACCTGAAACATTTGTTCTGGTTGAAATTTCTCGAGGTCACCGCTCAGGGCGCTATTCGTTAAAATCATTTCTCGCAGGGGCTTGGACCATCGTTAAAATGTGCTCGAAAGTCTTCCCATAGTCCTGGCTTGATGTTTGATGCTTGGTGTTGATATTGTCATAATGACTCGTGAGGCTATTTGAATCGTCCGCAATACGCTGCAGCGCTAAGTTAGATTATCCTTGGGCAGAAGTTGTGAACTTAAGCCGTGCAAATATTCGTTTCTAAATTATCGAAAGATATCCAATATAGATAATTCATCTACGCAAGCAATACAAATGCATTACGTATACGCCCATATCGTTATTGATACGCAACGTATATGTCAAAAAGAAATAAGTAGTAGCGGAAGCCAGTGTTAAAGAAAAAGAAAATGATGCGTCGGCATACACCGGCTAATTGCCAAGGTGTGACAGGACCATTAATGAACAATGGGTTCATACCACAGACTTGACACGTCCATTACTTGCCCGTCGTACCACGTAAGTATTGACTAATAAATGTTTTGTTTTCAGAATGGCTCCACCTCCACAAAACCATCAAAGCTATGAATTACGTCTGCCAATACCATCATTATACCGGCAACACAATGACAAAAGACAGTGTTAGATGGTAATACTAGAAGGGTTAATTAAGCAGCGAAGACCCAGAGGATACACTGGGTTGATATGAATCAGTGTCACACATCAAAGGATAGGAGGACAACATGATAGAAACTCACCCTCACAAAACTGGCGTTGATATAATCAGAGCCATCAGCGTGATCAGAACTATCTCTCGTCTGCAGTATCACACGGTTCCTGTCCACTTTGGAGGCATCGCAGTGACAGAGTGAAACGGCGAGGATGTTAGATAAGAGAATGCATGCACACGTAAAATCTCTTTACCATAATCTAATTGCACAAATTTATTTTCGGAATTGAGTACCCGTAATGTTAATCATAATAATGCGAATAATGATGGTATATAGCACTATACTAGTCATAATATTACTGCCACTGACATTCCTGAAGCAAATGATGATTTGATTTCCAATGATTTGTTTTACGTGACTGCTGAATTACTGGATGTTTATTACCTAGCAGGTACGGAACCGACTGCTGATGACCACAATATGAAAAGGGACAATTGAGAAATGGTGATAAAATGGCGGTAGTTAAATGGGATCGTCAGTATCGAGTATCTAAATTTCTGACAAATTATATTCATACTTACGAGGTAATGTGTTGCCACAGCGATTTTTTGAGCGGTTGTCTGCCGACTTTCCAGATCTTACCATGCATCCTAGCGGATCAGGGCATAGCGTCGTCAGTTTCTGTTTGTAAAACCATAAACAAAAAATTAACACGAATTCTGATATAAATAATATGAATACAATGACAAACAATAAAATACTTCACAGGATTCTCGCCGTATCATCCGGTACAAAGAGTTTTGGCGTAATTAAGCTTGTCGCCTTCTCGCTCTCTCGCAGTTCCGTCCAAAACGGTCACCTTCGCGCGAATGTTTTAGTTCTTTTAATTCTCGGTATCGCCAATACCTAGGTCCCGTGCGCAGAGCAGCGTTTTAGATGCATTATGGGATAGCTCACGGTACAAACTTGCCCCGGTTTTGGCTGCGCATACACTCAGCGCCAGCATGTTTGTTTGTTGTTAATGTTATTATCATTGCTGTTTATAATGCTAACGCCCTCCGGTGGGCAATCGTGTTAAGCGTCTTGGCTGCGGTAATAGATCTACACCACAACCGTACCTGGAATCGTCCGGTGTTTTCTTCTCGTAATGGCGTGGTGGCATCGTTTGGGATCCGAATCTTAGGCCAGATTTAACGTCCACAGGAATCCGAACGGGGAGAGATCTCGCTCGACATAAAAGGGGCCGGACGTTCAGCAAAAGCGCTGTGATAGTTCCAGGTACTGATTTCACCTTTGTGTGTGTAGTCCCATACATACACATTGAAAATGTGTGATGCATCAACGCAGCGATGCGCCGCAGCGGCCAAGTCCAATGCACCCGCACGCGCACCGACACATCGGTGCCCCGTGACTACTGTCGGAACCACGGCAGCTGACACATCGTGCACAACCCCCTACTTCCCCGGAACTGTTGGTCTCTACCCTCCCGTGGAGGTCGACGTCCACTTGAGAAGTGGTACACCCTTACACTGAACATCATCAAAGTGTCAATGGCAGAGAAGTTGGAGTTGGATATTGTGGTTGATTCATATGGATATGATGATCACTTAATTCATGATTACTGGTCTATTGGAGATAGTCTCAAGCTGCCTGATAGTCTCATGCTGACAAAGATAGTAGGCCTGACCTGCTTCTTTATTTATTGTAATGGCTTACAGATGTTGTTTGATGCCATCGTCGTGAGTGATGACAACACAGATAAGGACATAATTGGCGGCGCCCCCTTCATGGAAACAAACGACATCTCAGTGCGCCCCTCAAAGCATGAAGTCACATTCAGCGATGACTCTGTGTTCACATACAATTGGCATTGTGATTATCCTCCTTCCTGTCAGCCTATTCATGCAAGTGACTATGATAACCAGCATCAATCTGTTTGCAAAGCAGCTGACAGCACGCCTGATTCCAGTCACCTTCAGCTTTTAGCTCAGTGTGAGTCTAGCTCTCGCACCAAGCGTTTGCCTGCCGCCCATGCTGGACTTCTACATACAGAGCAGGAACACCACCTTGAGTATGGACTTAGCTCTGATGACTGTCACCATCCTGCCAATTGTGATCCTCATTGCCCTACTACATCCCCGTCCGGCTCCCAGCTGGAAGGCGTGGATGACCCTCCACCCTTGGCTGCTACGTGCCCAGCCTTGCCAACGCACACCTCATCAATCCCATGCTCTGGCACCCCATCGCCATCTGCTGTCATGATAGACATCGCACAGACTCCCCAAGACAGAGAAGGCCCTGTCCATGCACATGGTCCACCCCTGAGGCTGAAGCCATGGACGTTGGTCTCCCAACAGCGATGCAATACCCCGGTAGTGCCCGCGTGGGTGCACCTGACCCCAAGCTAAGGGTGCCCTTCAATGTTGTCCCTGGCACTTCCTGTCACAATGGTGATGTCTGCTCCCTGTCCGCTGTACGGGATACCTCTGATGCCCATCTTGGTCCTGTATTGCTATATCCTTTGTGTACCAGCACCAGCAGTTTCCCTCCTGACAGCTCGACTGATGTGCACCACATGTCACCCATGGGGTGGGATACGCCTCCCCAGCCGTGGCCTGATGATGTTCTCGAGCATTGTCCTCTCGTCACTAGCCAAGTTTTGGTACAGCCAGTCCCTGCCCTTTCTGCTCCTGCCCCCTACCTTGCGTATGATGACAACCACCCCCCTGATGGTTCCAGCCGGCCACCGTCCACCATCCCCTTACGGGCAGTACAAGCTTCTTCCCTCTGGATGAGTTTGTTGCTCCTTTCCTGTTCCCATTCGCGCCCCCCTGATGCCAGCAGCCCACTGATGTCCTACATGCTCCATGCGGCTTCTTTGGCCCACACCCTGATGACTCCCTACCCCAAGTCATGCCCCTCTTCTATCTGTGCTGCCTATGCACCTGGATAGTTTGACTCATTTCGTTTTGTGTATATAGAGTATAGACAATAGACTTTGATGGACATGTTAATCATGCAGTAACTCATTCTTTTGTGTTTTTATGTACAGATGAATAAGATGTTTAACATGCCTTTTTATCGGGTATACATGTACGATTGTATTTCACTCTTTCTAAACATTTACGGTTGTTGGTTTGTTTGTTTTTTCATCAGAAAGTAAATGTAATGTTTCAGTTGTCAGTATTTGTGCCAGGTGTACCCTTTTTTATAGATACACGTCTTCCTGATTATTTTTGTGTTTTCATTAAAAAAAAAAACAAAGATAAGAGAGAGAATAGATACCATTGTACTGTACTGCTGTTTATCAATAATGTCCTCAGCTTATTGTTTGCTTTTCACCAATGTAGTTGGTGTACTCATGTGCTATGATCGCTTTCATTGCTGCAATGCAAGTTTGTCCCTGTCATACTCAAGCCTTTGGACTCTGTCCTCTTTATACATATGTAAGTGTGTTGTGTTCTTAGAGGGTTCTTTATCTTTTATAAGATATGTGGTTTTACATCATTGGGTAAAGCCAATTTCATCTCTCTGTTTTGGATGGGAAACGAAATCTGTTTTTATACTTCTTACACTTTACCCTCACTCGGGTATTTGTACTTTCTGTTCAAATATGAGATGTGAGTGATTTCTCATGGGATTTTTTTACATAGGTTTTATGCAGATCTTTATAATTATTTTGATCTGCAAGATCTGTATAATACTTGTTTTAGTTTCAGATTATACAGGTTTTATACCTCTTGTCGATAAAGTATTGTGTATATTATGATTTATTATTGCCTCTTCTGTTGCCCTAACTTGATTGTTACCCAACATATTTTATTCAGACTTGCTAGGGAGAAGTATGGGTGATCATTCCACATGAAGGACACAACAGTTTGTGGTAACGGCGCCCTCAGTGTTCCAACTTTGGATGCCAATGCTTATTTCTTGTGTGTGCTCTATCAGCCACATTTTCTATAAGATTTTTTTCAAATTTGGTACAAAGGTGCATTATAGTGAAATGAAGATGCTCATATTTTTTTTTTTTTTTTTTGGTGGTGGCGCCTTCGCTTGTTCTGTCTTTATACATGAAAAGGTAAATTCTACAGGGTCCGCTTGTGTGTGTGACCCTACCTTGTTTCTTGACCGATTTTTTTAAAATTTGTTATGTAAATGTATCTTAGTCAAATTTATACACCTACATCTATTTGGATTTTATTGTATCCTGCAACAGTTGCCATATACAAAATTCTGGCCTACAGAGTAATCCAGATGGAGTATGGGAGACGGGTTCGGGGGATACATATGCTGCGATTGCGAGTGCTTCTAGTTTACAATTTGCAGTGAACAGAAAGAAGTGATCTGGGCAGCACTTGGTACATATGCTCTGTGTTTGATATTATATGTAATTGCATTCCAAATGTTATATGCATAATTTTGAAGATAATATTTATGCAACAGTCAAGTAAGTCACTGTTTGAGTGTAGATTTTTAGGTTTGGTTTTTAAAACAATCCTTATGTTACAGATTGCTAAAGTCACCCATTATCTGGTTTGATATATGAGTATAGTTATAGACCCTGTGTTTATGCTTGTCCAGCATTCCCACGTGTGACTCTGTGTTCTTACTAACAGTATACCATTCTGTAGTAGAAGTATAAAGTAGTTATTGCAATTTTCTATATGCATAAGTATTGTATTATTTATGCAGGAAGCTGTCTGTGTATAATTGCTTAATGAAGTGATTTTGATGTGTATTATGGGTAATATGAAGTGCATGCATATGTCATAGCTTCGTGTATTCTTTCCATGCATACGTGTATCATGTTTATTTTTGTAAACTACAAATGGTGGATTTTAAGTATACTGTGTTTGATTTCACTAGTGTACATGTGTGCCAATGGAGATTTTAGTCTGTACGTTTTATGATTTAAAGCGTTAGATAGATACTTTTATAGGGATGGAAGAAACATCTTCTGGTGGTGGTTATGTTTTTCTGTCTCGATTATCTAACACTCTCATAAAGGAATTGAAGAGAGAAGGTGGTGAAGATGGTATGTACATGTATATTAAATGATGGTAGTGGTACAGTTGTTTAATTTTGATACAAAAGTTTAAGAGAGTTTGAAGTGATTGTTACAAATTTATAATGATTTTATCTTAGTGCTTATGTGTTATGTAAAAGGGCATAAAAGTATTGTATTGTTTGCATATTTGCAGGATAAGTAGATATGTAAGTTATTTGTTGTTTGACCTTTCGTAATACCTGTTTGGGAATGTTATGACTTATGTATGTATATAGGTTCCCTTTTTTCTTTGTTACAAGCTGATTTTTGACTTGCTCAGCAGTTTGACAGAATTTGAGAGTTGATGTGTAACATCAAGCTTACAGTGCCAAAAGAGATGATGCGTTATAAGTGTTACTCAATTGTGATGATTTATTAGCTTAAGGGTCAGTTGATGTTATAAATAAAGCTTCCTCTCTTTGTGTTTGAGTAGGATATTTTGCTCCATTTTATTGGAGGTATAAACTGTTGTTTATACAGTGTAGTAGACATGTTGCCAAGAATTACTTAGAATCTTGTTTGACATGCCGAATTGGATCTTCAGAGAGAAGTATTGTATTGAGCTTTGTAACAAAGGAGAAAAGAAGTAGTCACGCCAGCATGTTTGTTTGTTGTTAATGTTATTATCATTGTTGTTTATAATGCTAACGCCCTCCGGTGGGCAATCGTGTTAAGCGTCTTGGCTGCGGTAATAAATCTACACCACAACCGTTCCTGGAATCGTCCGGTGTTTTCTTCTCGTAATGGCGCAGATCACGCTCTGTCTTTTTTCCAGAGGCATTCCTTGTTGAAGATTTCTTCGCTTTCCATCATGTGACCAGCACATTGAAGCCTTGCAGTAGGGAACCATGACTAGTGACCGCAAATCAGTAAAACTTAGAAACTGTCAACTCTAAGCTGAATTACAGCCATGAAAAAAGGGGTAACAACGGGAAAGCAGACAAGTAACTCCATTGAATCGTATGGGAACTGCGACTCTCGTGAGACAACCGGAAGCGAACACGGGCACTGAGGAATCCCACATTGCATCTGTGACAGAGCTCTTCAGCGTGCGCAGAAGTTTTCTGCGCATTGGCGATACCAAGAATTCGGTGGATTCCAAATACGGTGCGCCACCTATCGGTTGTAGCGGACAGGCCGATTTTCAACTTTGGGGTCGACATCGCGCTATGCAGCTAGAGCTACGCTGCAGCGCAGCAGACAGTAGCTGCATGCGCAATGCACTGTTTACTGTATAATAACTGTACTGGCCTAGCGCCTGGCGATCGGTATACGCGGTAACTATAGAGGTAGACGTCTACGGCGTTACGGTCGCGTCGCCACGAAGCACAGCGGACAAAAAAAAAAAAAAAAAAAAAAAATGGCAGACCCCCCAAACGCAAGGCCCAAGGCGAAAATGGCAGACCCCCAAGACCTAGCTGTCTTCCGGCGAATGCGAGTCGACGAACTGAAGAAATACCTGAATGATCGTGGCATACCAACCCGAGGAAAAACAAAGGACGAACTTGTTCAGCTGTCGGAGAAATGTGGGGATAAATATGATGTTCTTGAACCGTGTGACCACGCAGAATCGGAAAAGAAACGAAGGTGTGTACGATCAGCGGATGGGACTGAAGTGAACTTGTACGATAGGCCAGTAAGATGGACTAGGGATCTGAGTACTATGCCTGATCTGTCGCTTGGAGATCTGTTTGCCTACCTTATCAAACAGTGTGATTGGACCCCAGAAAGGCTAGCAAGCTTCAAAAAAGATGATGGCTACCTTATGTTTAAGGACAATCACGTTGAAGATGTCCATATGGGACACATCCAGAACCACCCAGACCACATTTACATCAAGGCAACTGTGAAGCCTGAGCAGCGTCAAATGGCAGAACGGTACGCTACATGGGTACTACTCAAAACAGACGCTTTTAGTCCATTCTGCTGGCTGTGGATGTGTTGCAGCGTAAGTTTGCTTTTTCTGTGATTTGTTGATTTTGTCATCTGTTACTCATGTTAGGGCCTAACTATCTATCTCTCGATCTCGCAATCGATATCCGGCCGGCCCAGCCCGGGCGCCGGCGCGGCCGGCTGAGCTGAGCTGCACTGCTGCATGTGCATATAATGCGAGTAATTTTGATGTCGACTTTTTCCCATAAGGCATAGCGGATTTCGGCCTGTCCGCTACAACCGATAGGTGGCGCACCGTATATGGAATCCATCGAATTGTCAGTAGAATTTGCAGTAACTGTATCCCACGCACCTGTTTTTGCCCCTGTATTTCCGATCTAACTTCACTTAATTGTAACTCTGCCGATTTCCTTTTTTTAAATCTAAATTTATCAATATATCATAATATGTGTTATGACATATTGAGGTGTACTTTACGTGCCTGGAATTCTTGGTTCAGCCCCGACTGCATTCCGCCGCGAACATGTTGTTTGAGACGGGCTAACCGCAGGGAAAAACTTTGAGCTGGGATCTCCGTCTCTTCCCAGAGCAGATCTTCCAACACGGCGTTGTACACAAACTCGTACTGTTCCTGTCGCAGAGAACAGACGGAATGCAGAATACATCAACCCTTCATTTCAAATGTTTTTTAAAGACAACTATAACTAACTTAGAGTATCTTCACAGCTTAGAACACATCTATTCATTCACAAGCAAACACATAAACACACACACACAAGTATATAACATACTACATACATGCAACAAAATAATGTCATAAGCAAGTGCAGAACAAATTTACACGATCTCAGAGAAAGATGGTTGGAAATGTAAGATAGAATTTTCTCTCGCCGTCAATTCAGACTTTTTAAGTAGCGCAGTCGGGTTGGGAAAAAAAAACAAACCCGGCGCGCCCCTCAAGAAACGATGTGTCTTCAATACTCACAAGAGTTTGAACCATATACGGTCGACGCTCTCGCATCGATTTCACGCATTTGTATACCTCCACCTTCTGAGTGCGTCTGGCGTGTGCGAGAATACTATCGATTGCGATCGCAACTGCTGTTCGACCAACACCGTCACTGAAAGACAACGACATCAATGAAAATGAGGAGGAGAGGGATCAAAATACCTGAAAAAGTGCTAACTTTAACCATTTACAACTAATCAAAAGACAGTTCTGCAGAATGTTTTTGTGAAGATAATGTACAATTCTTTCAGTAGGTGCATGCCAAGATATGAAATGCATAATCTATCACTTCACTTTTCACAATATCTGTGACTTTTTTTTTGTTTTTGTTTTTTCAGAGAGCATGCATCTTACGTTTAAAGAAACGCCTTGATGACCGTGTAGCAGCAAAGAGAAACAAAGAGAACTTTAGGCAGGCACATCTTTATAATAAAATATATCCGTGTCCATAAACAAACTCATCATAAAGCTGGCCCGAGTTTCATGAAAGAAGAAGTTATGGTCTCTGTTCCCATCCCCCCCCCCCAAAAAAAAAAAAAAATACAGAAGTTAATCACATAAAAAGTTCATACTTTTTTCGCAACGGTAAATATAAATGAAAGAACGGATGCATACATTCCTTCAAGGTTGAAAGATAAGACTCACAAGAAAGTTATAAAGATTTTGATATGAATTCGGTTCATACGCTTTGATTTATGGATATTTTTCCAACAATCACACAAAAACATGCATTCTTTCATACAGAATGTAAAAAAAAATTACAAATTATGTCCTTTAGAATGAATTAAGACACGTTGGTTAAAGAAGTTTATGAAGTAATCATAGAATGGAGAGGACTATAGATCTGAAGAAAATAGAGGCGCGAGTTTCACCTGCAGTGTACGAGAAGAGGAGATCCGCTGCCACCGTCATACTCGGCGCGCACCTGTCTGAGAAACTTGAGGAGCGAGGCGGAATGCCTGGGTATATCCTTGTCTGGCCACGCCCTGTAGTGGTACTGACACACCCTTCTGGGGATGCGACCCTTACGGATGAAGGGTTTGAGAACGCATGTGCGTATGAAGTTAGGCTGACAGTTTTAGTTTAGATAGCTTCAATAGCTTGACAATGAAACCCATTGTTTCATTTCACTTTGTCATTTCATTGTATTTTATTGCACGACAGATCCAAAATTAAGGAGTCGAAATTCTGTGTATTTTGCCCAGCTATTTTACTTGATATATCAATGAAATGTGCATTGAAAAGAATATACACGTGTATAACCACATAAGGATTTTAAGCTCGGCTTTTTTTTTTCTCAATAAGTATCAAATGATACACGAGGGAAGATATTGTATGAAAAAAAATCTTTAAAGAAAAATCCCACTCTCATTTCAAGTTGACGGTGAAATATCAGACAAGCCTCTGATATAAAGGGCAATACAAGTTTCAATTAAGGCAGACGTGAAGTTAAAAGTTATCGAGTTATTATTATTTGTCTTCACAGAATAGCAATTTTGTTTACGATTGCTAAGTAGACAGAGTAATGAAAACAAAATTTCTTAAGTCTTGTTTATTACCGGTACGCAAAGTTTTGCAAAGTCTTAAAAACTTCTGCTTTTTAATGAAGTGAAAAAAAAAGAGAATATATTTCAGATTTCTCATCAAATCACTGTACCGCTGTAACAACTTAATATTGTAAACACTTGTCTGGCATGGGCCTAGAAATGCGAGTAGACGATATCTCATTTACACTCGTGTTAGCGAGTGATGTTGATCTGTCACGGAGGGATACGGAGATTCAAAATTCTATATTTCCTATGTCATGTCCTACAAAATAAAAGTATTGTGCATTCTCTATATTTGATATGCCGTGCCTTAATATTTGATTGTAATCTCTCACTGACTTTGATGTATTTAATTTGTTTATGATAACGAAACAAGGAAATGAACTGTAAGTGAACTGTCAGTCAGAGTAGAATTGGCTTGGTATTATTTTTGATTTAGGAAAGGTAGTAAACACGAATAGTCGGGAAAGAAAGTGTACTCTCTAAAAAAAAAAATCGAGTGAAAATATTCACTCTTAAAGGAGTGAATACAAAAAAGAGTGAATTTAGAGTGAAATCGGAGTGAATTTTGAGTGAAAACTTTCATTTTCACTAGTTTTAGAGTGACCTCAGGGATCACTACAAAATCTTCGAGTGAAATTTTTAGTTTCTAACGATGCAATTTTTGTGTAATTATCACTTTTATAGAGCCATGTCATTTCATTTTGTTAATAATTATATTTTCCCATAGGCGCGCGTGTTAAAACACAGCGATGCGCCGTCTTCTCCAATATACGACGGTTCGGATGACCGCAAACAGAGTGCGCGTGGTCCACGAACCGTCATAAATGAAAACGGTCTTTGCAAACCGAAAAAAAAACCACAAATGTAGATTTCTTGCGATTTCTCGGATAATTCATGAAAATACAATTCGACGAATAAATCACGCGTTAGAGTAAGAATAAAACTCTTACGTATTGAAAAAATAATTGCAAATGCCAGACAAAAAAGTGTAGCAATCATGATCGAAAATATGGGTAAACTTCACAGGCGATTATCTCGGAATGTCATTCTTATGCGAAAATTGCATATACGCCGGTTCAGATAACAGCCGGCGCCATGATAGCCATGATACACAAGTCTGGTCTTGATCGTTTATGATAGATATCGATTTTGTAGAGAATCGTAATCACGCCTTGTCTGTGATATGCTGGTTCATAATCACAACCAATACCAACTTAATTGACATCATCAGCGACACGAACTTTTTCTACCGAGAAAATATGCTTACGACTTTGGTCTCAGCCATAGCCATAGGGTTTTTCCAGAGTTTTGCGCTTATTAAGTTTTATCTCTGGTTTTTTCACCCTGGGCTATTTCGTTAATTAGTCCTGTTATATCTTGTTATATCGATTTCTAAAGAAATCGGGATCCGTGTCAGAAGATCGATATGCATATCGATATGAATTATGTCAAGACATAATTATATACATATATATATGCAATTATTTTTATTATGTTGCTCTTGATAATTAGAGATTTCTCTTAATAAAGGCCAGCTCTTCGTGCTAGTAGCTCGGCAGGCTATATCCCAAAATATTGGATTGAGTATATTTTGTGGTTTCATTATGTGACCTAGTAAGGTGAAGGCTGTTAAAATGAGTGGATGATGGGTGGGCAGTGTTTTGAACGATAGAGTGATGAACATAAGTACTATCGCACGTTCTGCTTTCGATCGTGCTTATGTAGATTACTCCGATATCCTCTTCATTAAACTCTATACAGCAGTTTCCCTGTAACTTAGGATGCGTTCGAGCGCTCAAAAGCGAACCAAAGCGAACCAAAGCGAACCGAACCGAACTGTGCCAGATTAGGAGCGTTCGAGCGCTCTGTTGAGAAAGCGTACCTCATGAGTTATTTTTTAGAGGGGGTCGCGCATTTTGTAGCAAAAGGGTCATTCACCTGGCGCGCTTAAACTACTTCGCATGCGAACTTTTGGTACGCTTTTGGTCCTTTTTTTGGAAGTGGTCCACTTTTGGCTCGTTTCGGTTCGGTACGGTACACTTTAGGAGCGTTCGAGCGCATCCGAACGCACACTATATGACCTTGCCGTGCGATGAGAAAATTGTTATAGTTAAGCTTGGTTAATGGCCAAGACACCTCGAACGTTTACCGTGCGAAGTGTTATATACAACAAATATTGAATGATCTCTGTCCTTGCAATGTTGTAAGTCTTCACATTCGGTAAAAGATGAGACAATCCTTTTATTTTGGCTTTGCCACGTTGCATACAGCATCTCATCTTACAACTCGTGTGAAATCATGCGGCATAGCAATAGTGACCATTCGATCGATGATTTTTCTAAGGTTTGACCCACGTCGCGCCAGTGACAGCTTGATAACACTGTGTCACATCGTAGAGATTTATTTCTCGTGTTGATATTCTTGATATGCTTACTTTTTTGAGGACCATGGTTCGTTTCACCCAATCTGTGATGTTTTCCGCTGAAAGAAGTGTAACATTTATGGCACCATACGCTCTGCCCTGATTTTTCTCATCCGGCCAATACTGGATGCATTTGACCTGTTTGAAGAGAACACATGTTGTTAATGAATTCGGGACATAACATGATGAAAAAAACAACAGCACTACAACAACATTGCAGGCAGTGTGTTCGATATTTGAACGAATTTTTAATCACTTTAATCGAACTGCTTAAAATTCGGGAAATTCACGTAGTACCGCAATATGTGAATAACTATATTTCCTTGGCAGTTTTACTTGTTTTAGCTTACAGTAAATATCGTCAGCTGAGAACCAGAAGGGCGCTATTGCGTTCGAAGATTTAAGTGTAAATAAAAACGAAGCAATCAATTTTCATTTTGTTTAATCATAAGTCGGTAGATTTAAAAGCATCGTTCCAAATATAGGGTAAAATAGCACTCATGTGGTCTTAAATTTTAACATTCCAACCATTGCAACCATAATATAAAGGAGGTGGAGCTCTACAACATGATACCAATAACTCAATACATCCCAAAACTATGCTGAAGCCCTTCTGGTTCTCAGCCAACGATAAAAATGGACCTACTTTACTTACAATGACTTATGCATGTATTCATTATTTTATTTATTCCCTATTTTCATTAATTTCAAAGCCTCGCTCAAGACTCACATTTTTCACCAGACATTTAATTGCTAACTGTCTTGGAGGAGTCTGCGCCTTTGAATGTTTCTATGACAGATATATGGCGCCATACAAATGCTGTGGATCATAATTTGCATCAAGAAAGACAATGACTGTACGCAAACAGAGTCCTATCGACATTAAACATTAAGTTTTCTCACCCAATTTCATCAGATTTGCATTCGAATTATTGAATGAAAAGTTGAAAACGTCTATTCAGCTAGCGCAAAATTGAATGACCACTTCGCGGCCTTAAATTGAAATTCTCTCAAAATTCATCAGAATAGAGTATGAATGATTAAAGAATAAAATGGACCATTAGAGTAGAAGGGTGTCATAACTCGCTTGAACTTGAACATCTCTTCATTATGACCTATATTTACGGAGTGATCATTTCTCATAATTTCTTGGATCCACATTCACATTTTGGACCCTATGCCTTCGTAACTGGATGAAGATCAAACTGAACGAAGTAGTTAAGTTTTTGAATGTTGATCTTGGTGATCATTCAAGTTCTCTCGACCTTGAATGGTAGCATCGTTAGATCGAATGCAAATCTGACGAAATTGAGCGGAAGAACCTATGTTATTTCACTCATCATCTAGACACAGACAAGCAATACAAAATATGACAATATCACAAAACGCAGGCAATTTGCTTGGATCTATGATTACCGCTCGCCAGCCAGCCCAGAAAATCAGCTCGGGTGGCGGGGAGATCCACACTTTGTCTTTTGGCCACCAACTGCGGGAGGGGGCAGTGCCAATTCATACCCCCTTGCTTTCTCACTTTCCCCCTCCCCACCCCTTGACTAAAAAAAAAAGAAGAGAAAAGTATAAGCATTGATAAGACCAACAACTAACAACAACGCATCTTTAAAAAGATGAGAAATTGTATTTAATCTTCTCTGGAGACTAACAGATCGAAATGAAGCATTCTAATTTACAGTCTGGGATATTTCTGTCCTAAAAGAACTAGGCCTACATCCCGTTTCCGTTCCAAAAGGTCCTACATCCAACTGAATATAAAAGCTTAATGATCGATTATAAATGAATAACCCCGTGGACTTAGTTTCAGAGTGGTCTTATACTATTGTATCATACCGGAGAACAATCAGTGAAAGTATCATTCCAAGCTGACATTGCTAACCATGATAATAAAAAAAGGTACTTATTGTGTTTTTCTCACAACTGGGATTAATGGATGTAGTACCTTTTGGAAACGAGCTCTTCATGTATGATTAAAAGCATACTGTTACATCATATATGTACATCCCTTTGCATACAGTTTTTTGTTTTTGTTTTTGTTTAAGTAAGTGTAAGTGAAGTGATGTGCCCCGGGGCAAATAAAAAACGGACAGGATCAAATATATATACATATGTGTATATAACTACGAATGTCCTTTAACATTGTATGAAGGGCATAAGCTTTAACAAGGCTCGTTGAACCTGATAGAAAAGGGGATACTATTTTTGCATGACCACCAGCTTCCCCTTCCATTTTGGCGTCGGACACATAGGGGTCTTTTACGTGTTTGTTTGTTTGCTTGTTGGTGTTACCCTCATTCCTTCCTGGAGGTTTGTCAGCATTACAATCACCCGGACCCTCTTTTGCCACACCATTCTCCAGAAATCGTCCAGCGAAGCTTTGTTGGGACCTGCACAAAATTGACACACCCAAGGTTATGATGATGATAATGATGTCGACAAAGAGAACGATGCTCATGATGATAACTGGAAAGAGGAGCTGAAGATCTCTGAGGAGCTGTGAGGAGCTGTGAGGAGCTGTCAAAATCTACTCTTGGAAATGCAGTTTGTAACATCTGAACAGGGATACCCAGCTGATGATGTCTCTTTAAAGGTAGGGAATCCCATTTGCATGCCTCAAATGAAGAGTTGTATAAATACAGTGGTATGTTGAAGAGAGTATCATTTTAGAAACTCCCATAAAGTATTGAAAGTGGAAGGTATCATTTAGTACATTTTTATTGACCGTTAGATTTTGAATTGAATTTTTTTCGGGGCTCACCGTAAATTCCAGTACATTATTAGGCTACCTTTACAGACCCATGCACTGCATGTGTGTCCATCATGTATATTTTGTGAAGAAAGTTCATCATAACTTACAAACATTTCTATATACATTCTTGCCACACACTCTATATGTTATTACATCAGCTCTTATACTTTTAGATTTGTGTTTATAGATAAAAAATACAGAAGACTGCAACAAAAAGGCTTATAAAGTGTGGCTGACACACAGAACTACTGAGTAGTTGAGTTTTGTGCATTATTCAAATTGTAGATAACTGTTGACTTCCAAATTTCTCAGCAGTGGCCTAAACAAGTCCCCTGAGGTTCATATTTAATGTTTTGCTGCATTTTGGGAGGTCTGTGAAAGGTATCCCCTACCTTTAATGGTTTAGAACACCTTTGGATGTATGTCACACCAGGACATTTCGTGATTGATGGATTTTGAGTGTATTTCTGAAACACTGATTTGCTTCAATACTTCAAAGAGCTTTTCACAGTCCCAAGGCACATTTTGGTGTTAGTACATTGACACCTGACCTACCTTCAGCCATACTAGCAATGCTTGTGACCCATAGGCTTATATTGTGTTTGTGCAACCTTCTGTGACAAGGATCAATTGTTCAACTCCATCGCTACCACCGTCAAGTGCAATCCTCTTAGCAGTCAGCTTTGTGGACTGGTCGCTCAAAAGCAGACTCCTCTATCAAGTTCTTTTCATCTGTATCTGCTGACTTGAATCATGCCTCCTACAGGAAAGAAAAACATATGCTTCCAACTATCCGGTGGATTGGTGATCAGATGTGTGAAGAAGTGAGATACTTTTTCAGCAGCCAGCAAGTCAGTGACTTGTTCAAGTCAGCTCTTGTCGATGCTGTCACAAAGGAGTTGCAGCGACCAAGTCGAACAGACAGATTGTAGAGTTATGGACCTGGAGAATGAGCTCAAGACAAAAGCCACCATCACATCTTCGATGCATAAATAACATGAACGCAACAATGACGAAATCGCGAATCTGCAGCGCAGCTTGAACGATGCAGAACAATACTCGCGCTGGAACTGCTTGCGGTTGTACGGCATTCCTGAGTCTGATCATGAAGACACTGATGAAGTGATGCTCGATCTAGCGAGCAAAGAGCTGCATGTGGAGCTGAAGCCCGAGGACATCGACAGGTCCCATCGCATTGGTGCTCCACGTCATGTCCAAAGAGGAGAGAAGACGAAACCCCCAGACCTATCTTCGTCAAGTTTGCTACCTACCGTGTTCGGCATCTTGTCATCAGGAACAGGAAGCGACTGAGAGGGAAGCATATTGGCATTGAGGAGGACCTGACAGCAACAAACAGGAATCTGCTACAAAAAAGCAAATGAGTTAGTCAAAACGAACAGCAATGTAATCGATGCTTGGTCAACGGACGGAAGGATCCTTGTGCTTTTCAAAGCGACGAATGGCGGCACTGTGAAAAAGAGGATACATTCAATTACTGACTTGCAAAAACTGTAAATCAGTAACCCCAACACACAAATATTGGAATGTGATTCAGAAACACTCATCTTATGTCCTGTTTTTTTGGATCGTCACTTGCTGTACAACTTACCTTTCATATTGAACTAAAGGTTTCCTTTTTTTTTGTTTTTGTTTATGTCTATCTTGGTTTAAATATCAAATTTCGACTTCTTGTGTTTGTGTAACAGGCCAAATTATATCAAAATATTAAATTATGATCTATTGAATTGTAACAGTTGTGTTCTTTGTAACGGAAGCATTCAAAAATATGACGCACATACATCTGAATTTGATGGTGAGGTGGATAGTCATAATGCTTGTTATACTCCCAGCATTTTTTATCCAAATATATTATCTTTGTTTCATTTCAATTGTAGATTAAAACGCAATTTAGATAACTTTTGTGAATATGTAGAAATGTTAGATATGCCCATGTAAATTATAGGAGTAAATGTAACATGGTTGAGAGATGGTGAAGAAGAGTTTATTTCTCTTTCACAGTATACTTTTGTTGGTAATGCTCGGCAGGGAAAGAGAGGAGAAGCTGGAATTTGTATTCAAAACAATAACAAATTTAAAAGAAGAACAGATTTAGATATTTGCAAAGAAGCCGTTGAAAGTATTTTTGTTGAGGAATACGATAAGATAAAGAAAAAAAAACTATATTGTTGGAGTGATTTAAAAACCTCAGAAGACAGGTGAAAGTTTCATCAAAAACATATAAATAACAATGTTTTGTTTTTACTAAAAAAACATACTAAATAGCGTTGATTCAAGTAACTCCCTCAGTCTTAGAGCATTTACCTTGAAATTTGGCACGCCTCACCACTATGTACTTAGACGCGCAAACTTAATCTTTTTGCTATTATTGATCAATGCGCTTCCATCGTAACAGCATAATTTGAATGAAAATCATACACAAATATTGTGGATTTGGGTAACTCCCTCAGTCCTTGAGCATTTAGCTTGAAAGTTGGCACATGCGACCACCATAGTACAGAGATATGCAAACTTCATATTTCATCATTTTTAATAATGTGTTGACATGGTAACAGTGTATTTTGAATGAAAATCATACAAACACTTCGATTCTCCTAACTCTCCCAGTTTTAGAGCATTTTGGCTTCAAATTTGGCACATGTTACCTCTACATTACCTAAATGTGCAGAAAGTAACTTTTGTTAAACTGTGAACGAACGGGTAAATCTGCTTCATTTATACCTGAACATTCAATCTACTACTAAATGTTCAGGGTAGCAGAAGGTATTACTTTCTACAAACATCAGGTGATAACTAGTGTTATTTCATTACTAAATAATCGTAGGTGAGCTAACAAACCCTAAGACCAAACAGATCTAGAAAAGACGTACCTTGTGATGCGATGTACACATGATCTCGATCAAAACTCTGTTTAAACACAACCAAAGAGATACCAAAATCTATTTCTTTGTCACGATATTGAAAAGTTATTCAATTTTCTGACATATTCATTTCCTTTTGATTTCTTTTGTGTTTTTTGCATGAAATGCCACTATCTGCATGAAAGAATAATAAATCCACATGAAAAGCGAACACTACGCAAGACAAGCAAATGCATACTGTATATTTCGTACAAATTGTGGCATTATAGTATTCAAATTGTCATGGACAAAGCAGAGGTCACTGACCTGGCAAAGCTACTCGCGGATATTTCTCTACCTCAGCTACTTCCCTCTGCACATACACCCTGCTGGAAAGACCACACTGTACCACAGTGTGTCTGCAATGTGTTTCCACAATCGGCTATATGAAAACACTTTATTATAGTGCGAAAATGAATTTACACAATGGTGTGTGTGTGTGTGTGTGTGTGTGTGTTTTCTTCTTTTCCAAAGTCTTCACAAAGTAATGCTCCGTTCCGCACTGTGTGTAGCTGATTCAGAATTTGGGTCAGAATGACAAAACGCTGGAATTCAACAATGTGAAGATATTTCACACTGTGTTAGCAATGCGTTCGTATTGTGTTTCCAGCAGGGATATCTACAATTATATACAGGTAGGCGTGTCTGCTTGTGTGAATTATTGTTGCACATTTATCTGGAAGTAGTGCACATGAGTCTGCACACTTTAAATTAGATCATTTCAAACAACAACTTACAAATTTATGTAAAAGATGTATGCCATATTTAGTTCAGCGACTAAGTAGAACATAATGGACTTTGTTTACTAGTTTCGGTATATGCATGAGTAGTTCTGACGAAAGGATATCTCCTCGTGAAAACACATGGTATGGCATTTTGATGCCCGTATAGTTGGAATGGGTTCTATTATTCGAAGGAAAAGAAATCATGACGTTTACCGATATATAAGAAGCATTGTAGTAGTCCGAGTGTGGGTCGTCTTTAACGAAGTCGAGCTGAACTCTTGATGAATCATCTGTTATTGAGACAAACAAAGGCGATTAGAAGAGAAAAATCGCGTGACAGAAATTGCGCAAGTTTTCAAACACAAGCCATGTCATGTGGATTGATGTCAATATTATTTCTTTCATCGTCTCCAGTGCAACTACAGGAAGATAGTCACTCTCACTCGCATTGAAATGCTCATCAAGCAATATTTTGATTTGCTTTCGTGCTTAAAAAGAATAAATAAAGAAGATATCAATTGACCTATTATACAAATTAAAAATCATGTGTTCTGGTAAAAAAAGTAACATTCAACCATTATGAATTCGTGGAAGAGTTCACATGTTAGACACGATTCACAACGAGTGTTTAGTTGTGAAACCAAATGACTTCATTTGATTCATGCTCTCGTTTGTTACAAAAGCAGATAAGAAAAGAGTGGGGGAGGCGAATTCAAGAGACCAATGGGGAAATACAGGCCCTATTCCCGTCCCTTCCGGAAAAAAAAAATGTCTCGTTGAATAAAAGGGTCTTCATGTTACTTTGAGGAAAACAAACTACATTTTCGAAACAAACTTACATGGCAGAATGTTTGGATATCTGTTCTTAGCACAGTTGACCGTTTTTGAAGCAACATCATGAGGGTATATATCTGGGTCAGGCAGGTTCTGGAGCAGTGGAGAAATGAAATGTAAAGAATGAGATGAGTGAGGGAGAAGAAGAGAAATGGAATACCATGGAAAGGAGGAGAAAAAAGAATAGTAATATATAATAGCAGAATATGAAAAACAAATGTCAAAAGTGATGAGAATGTATTAAAGAGAACAAGAGCTTACATTAAATGACGGGAAAATAGCAGATTTAACATGACGAAGATAGTGAAAGTGAACAAATAATGGAAGATTAATCTAAAATTACATGATAATCCCCTAGTACAGAACACCGCACTGGAACATTTTGTTACAGGAATGAAGGGCGGGGGGGGGGGGACGGATATCGCCATGCACAAACACGAAAATAAAGAATGTCAGTGTCAATTTCAAAAGGACATGTCAGATTCCATAACGCGGGAATAAATTGCTCCTGGAACCATGTTGGCAGGAAAACATGTACATGACATACAAAAGCCAGTGTAAAAAGAGGTCTTTCGGATGCAAGTGTTTTAAAAATAATTTCGGTCATCATGTCACTGTCTCCACCATAATCCTCATTTTCTCTGGCTTTTTTCTGAAGGAAAAACGCTTAAAAAACAACAAAAACAACGAAAGAATCAACGATGACAAGGAGGTAGTTATATACAGCTTTCGCAATCATTGGGCGCGGGCCAAGAAAAAACAGTGTGTGTGTGTGTGTGTGTGTGTGTGCGCGCGCTCAATGTGAAAGCTGTATCTTTTGTTGACATGGATCAACGAGCTTACACAATGCACCGTATGGAACGCGTGTCGCACCCAAATTATTATCTCATACGTCGCAAAAATCCGGCGAAATTTGAAAAAGACGGCATTTACAGAAATTGGCGTAGAATAAAAAGTACTGAACCAAATTTAATGATTTTGGTATCATTGTCTCTTGTGGAAGATGCTCTTTCAAATGATGTCAAAAAATATCACTTTTAGAACGCAAGGTACTGAAAATCCACCGTTCCGCTTTTTTTGGGACACCCGGTATAGTAAGTATCTAAAAGCCAGGATTTACCATTTGCAGATGAAAAAAACAAAATACTTCCAAAATGTAAGTTAAGAATGGAACAACCAATTTAAAAAGATTAATCAGTACAATCAATGTTAAATATTGTTAAATATACAAAATGTGAACAACAGTTATTTTAAAATCGTCCTAGAATAAACTGTCTACAGTTATGGTTTATTCAGGAAATAACTGATATCTCCTCATAAATGGTAGTGTGTTTTGTGCTATAACTCAATTGATTACTCTAACATCTTTTTTAATTACTGTTCCCAATGGTAACAGTGGCTTTAATGTCAGTTAAATAACTGCACAAGGAGTCCTTCGTGCGTTAAAGGTACGGGGTTTACCTTTGGGTGCAGTGATATAAAATATGTTCGAGATATCACATTTTATGAATATTTGTAGGTCAGTTGTATCACTGTGACAAAACATCGTACATTGTAAAATTTGCAATAAAAGCTTATCACTATTTTCTCAAACAACCATAAATGTAGACGGTTTAGTCCAGAAACATATTCATTAAAACTGTTGTTCATATTTTGCATATTTAACAATATTTAACGTTAATTGTACTAATTTGAATTTCTTCACTGGTTGTTCCTATCCGTAACTCTCATTCTAAACTATTTTGAAGCACTAAAGCTGAGTTTTTGTTTCTTCTGCAAATGGTAGATAATGCCTTTAATTTGTCGTCATTGATAGGGAGATTCCTTCTTTGATTTCAAACTGACTACGTGTAATTATTTGATTCCGCAGCTCTGTCGTTTTTGGCGAAAAATAACTGAATCATTTGAATATATAAAGCGACATATGATAGTTTTCATTATCATAAAAAACAAGTGTTCTATTTACCTATTTCCAAGTACTTCCACTGTTAGATTTAAATATACTAAACGACTTTGTTCAGATAACTTTGTCCCGGAAATAGATTGTTTTAACTTTCCCCATTTCCCATGCGTTATATTTCATGAAACATCAACAAAGACATCAAATCACACACACACGCACACACATATTATAGGACTAGCTGTGAAGGGCTGGATAGAGCACGTTCGGTTGTGCTGAGATTTGTGTTTAGATAACTTTGTCCCGGGAATAAATTGTTTTAACTTTCCCCATTTCCGATGTGTTATATTTCATGAAACAGGAACAGAGAAATCAAATTACAAAAAAAAAAAAAGAAAAATGCGACTGCGACATACCAAAGGTCAAGGACTAGCTGTGAATGGCTGGATAGAGCCCGTTCGCTTGTGCTGAGATATGTAGTTCCTTCTTTGATTTTAAACTGACTACTTGTAATTATTTGACCCCGCAGCTCTGTCGTTTTTAGCGATAAATAAGTGAATCATTGAAATAAAAAAGCGACATATGATAGTTTTCATTATCATTTTAAACAAGTGTTCTATTTACCTGTTTCCAAGTACTTCGACTGTTAATTCAAATATACTAAACCTCTTTGTTCAGATAACTTTGTCCCGGGAATAAATTGTTTGAACTTTACCCATTTCCAATGTGTTATATGTCCTGAAGCAGGAACAAAGAATCAAATAACAAATGCGACTGCAACATACCATAGGACTAGCTGTGAAGGGGTGGCTAGAGCACGTTCGGTTATTCTCAGATATGTGTTCAGATAACGTTGTCCCGGGAATAAATTGTATTAACTTTCCCCATTTACAATGTGTTATATTTAATGAAACAGGAACGAAGAAATAAAATAAAAAAAAATGCAACTGCAACATATCATAGGACTGTCTGTGAATGGCTAAATAGAGCCCGTTCACTTGTGCTGAGACATGTAGTTCCTTCTTTGATTTTAAACTGACTACGTGTAATTATTTGACTCCGCAGCTCTGTCGTTTTTAGCGAAAAATAAGTGAATCATTTGAATATGTATATAGCGACGTAAGATAGTATCATTATCTTTTTAAACAAGTGTTCTATTTACCTGTTTCCAAGTACTTCGACTGTCAGATCCAAATATACTAAACGACTTTGTTTACATAACTTTGTCCCGGGAATAAATTGAATAAACTGCAACATACCCTTGGACTAGCTGTGAAGGGCTGGATAGAGCCTGTTCGCTTGTGCTGAGATATTTGTTCATAGTGTCGCATGTTACGTCGAGAAAATGGTATTTTTACTTGTGACAAGGCCCCACGAAGAGAACCATGCATGTACGTTGTTGAATCAATTTTGTATCAATTTTAGATTTTAGCTTATAATATCATATTCTGCTTTCAGATTATAAGATCATCCTCACAAATAAAATGATGGATTTTAGGAAAGGTGTGAATGTACTACCACAGAATATTAAAAATAGAAGGCTTTCTCCAATAATCTTCGACTTTTACCCGGCTTACTATGAATGCAATACATTTTTTTTTTTTTTTTTTTGCCTTGCGTGTTTTTTTTTTTGTTTTTTTGTTAGTTTCTTAATGAATTTCAGCTCAGCGTACGAATCGAGTACTACAGTTCTGGTGCGGAAGTACAGCGATTCGATTGCCGCTCATAGAACAACTCATCTCATACAAAGTATTCGTATTTCGCTTCGCGCATTCGAATATAGGTATTGTATTTCTTGAATTCCGTTATTTTTCGCAAAGAGGACTAAGCTGTGGAAACGGACGGAAACGGACTGCTATAAACTGCACTTCTTTAAGTGAAATATTTCATCTCAATTTTGTGCCAAAGACGAAAAGAAACTTTTGTTTCTACAATCTTTGACATATGTCACGCACAGATCAGTTGTTTATGGTTCCATAGTAAGGGGAAGTCTTTTTTTTTTGGGGGGGGGGGGCTTTACTTGAGAAAACACTTCAAAATATTTGGGTTCTCTTACGCGTTTCACCTATTTTTGTGAATTTTGTTCATTCATTTTGACAAAAAGTCATGATCATACAATAATGATATTTCAAATAATAGTGATGATTATAGTACGTTATTCAAATAACAAGATATATGATATAATATAACAAAACATAAGTTAACATAATATAATATAATGCATTTTAACGAATCATCCTATGTCTGATATGACGATAACATCATCTAAAACATATGAAATGTCGTCTTCCTTCGATGGAAAGGACATACATTGAATTCGTCGGAGAAAAAGCTAGGACCCCTTTTCTTCGCCAGAAAAGCAGGAAAGTCGTTTACTGCTATCGATGCCGGAGTTTCCGCAGCGTTCGACGTCGAAGCGGCCAGTTCCATTAGGGCGATAGGAGTCGACGCTGATGGCTGTTCAGTGTCACGCGCGTACACGAACAAATTCCCCGCCATGTCAAGTCTGCGGGAACTGGCCCGACGAAAAGCACCTGTAAAAATAAAATGATCAGTGTCCTGTCTTCCATCGTTCACCTTTGGGATACAAATCTGTTCATAAATGTATTCAGCCAATCACTCATTCATTCTTTCATCGATTCATTTACGTGTCATCCATTTAATCATTTCAACCGGATTGTCATTTTGACCAAAGGCTGTTCCTCTGTTGGGGCCCTAAGTATATACTTCAAAATGCGCATTGAAACGGCGCGGCGTGTAATGACCATAAAAAATTATGAGCTTGGATTCTTCCGCGTATTATACATGAGAGTGTACCTATCTATAGAGGAAGAAATGACTCGCAACTCTTCAATAACAGAAAGGAAGATATAAACAGAGGGAAAAATTATCTCATCTCCAGTGAAAGATACCTACCTGTAGAGTGTGGAAGAGAGCGACAAGAAGTGGGCAAAGAGATAAGAAGAACGAATATATCAATTGAAGGAAATTAATAGGGATATTGGTGTAATCACGTCAGGACTAGGACAATCATTTTCATACCCCCACCCACACATAGTGTGTATGGGGGGATATAGGGCACACTCCCGAGGTCGGGTGATCGTTCGGTCGGTCAGTCCGTTGCAAAATGTTGTGGATGATGGAACTACTCTCTCATTTTTTTGAGCAATTGACCCAAAATTTAGTATGTGTGGCTACGATCAAAGGTACATGATTGTGCAAGACACCTTTGTGGTTAGTATCGCATAATGCATTGCCATGGCAACAGCATATTTTTATTTTAATAAATTGGATCGAACTACTCTCTATTTATTCGAGCATTTAACTCCGAATTTGGCATATTAAAGGAAGGTGTGCAAGACATCTTATTCGTTATTATTGCATAATACGTTGCCATGGCAACGACATTTTTTTTTATAGAAATCTTACAAATGTTGTGGATCGAACTTTTCTCAGTTTTATAGCAATTCATTTGAAATTTTTATATATGATCAATGTAATATGTAGTTGTGTAAGACACCTGTTTTTCTTTGTGAATGAATCTGTTGCCATGGCAACATGGCATACAAAAATATTTTGTATTTTGTATACAGTATGTCGATGTTTAACAATACGTTGCCATGGCAACATTTTTTCCCTAAAAAGAATACAAAAATATTGCGAGTCAGTTAACTCCCTCAGTCTTTGAGCATATGGCTTGAAATTTGGTGCATGTAATCCGATAGTACGTAGATGTGCAAAGCTTAATCTTTTGTAATTGTTAAACAATGCCTCGCCATGGTAACAGCATTTTTTTTTCAGCAAAAGCATTTGAAAATGATGTGAATTCAGCTTACTCCCTCAGTCTTAGAGCATTTAGCTTGAATTTTGGCACATGTGACCACTATGGTACATAGATGTGCAGACTTATTCTTTCGTCATTGTTGAACGATGCTTTGCCGTGGTAACAGCATTTTTTCACTATAAGGAATACAAAAAATATTGTGGATTCAGTTAACTCACTCAGTCTTTGAGCATATGGCTCGAAGTTGGGCACATGTGAAAGCTGTGGTATGTAGATGTGCAAAGTTAATCTTTCTTCCTGTTGAACGATGCGTTGCCATGGTAACAGTATATTTAGGTGATACGCTATCAGCGTATCACCTATTGTGATTGTCAAAATCTCTCTTTATTTTTTTTTATTCTTCTTTCTTTCTGGACAATTTTGTGTCGTCAATATCTCAAGAATGACATTACGAAATAACATGACATTTTCAGGGAACATGTCTCATGACAAAATCTAGCCACAATAAGGTTTTCATGACAGTAACATATCTATGACGTCATCTAGGCGCCATTTTGTGATTTTCGGACCTTGTCACATGATCGATCATAACTTCATAACTAGATGTCATTTCTGTATCATTTTCGGTGGACGTGAAGTTCAGGTCACGCTCTATCTTACTTTTTAACGCTAGTTACACAGGTCATCATTACGCGCGCGTAAGCGCGCGTCAAAATTTTAAAAGGCTCAAAACGACTTCCCAATGGGAAATCTCGAAGTTTCAGACAATTTTAAGCGTTTCAAACATTTTCTCGCGTGCGCGTCCGTCCGCGCAATTTCGCGCGCAGAGCCCGTAAGCAACATGAAAATGCAATTTTTTTGACTGATTTGGATTCCTGATACTTTGAGTAATAATATCCATTGATTTCCGATCGATTACGACCTATAACAAAGGAATGCACTGGCGTCAAAGTTGAGATTCCGCGTGCGCGTCTTTCTGCAAATATAGTGAAAAAACATGTCTTTGTTTATTTCGCCATAGCTCTTTAAATCGTCCGTTGACCCTATATTTCTATTGCATATTACAAAAGTATATGAATTGTAAGTAACATTCCAAGTATCAGTATTGCCAGGAATACGCGATGACGTCATCATATCGTCATTTTAAATCAAAAAAGTGGAATTGATTTTTTTGAGGTACTGTTTCTGACATTCATTTGCTCGTATCTCTGTTGTTTAAGCTCAATATTACCCCAAATTCAGATATGTTGCACTTTGAACATTTGCCTTTCAAGACCATGTGATGGTTTTGAAATATGATGACGTCATCATACTAGAAATTGTGATTAAAGGTAAAGACTCAAAATCAGACAAGTTTACGTGTTATGTCTATGGGAGGTGATTTTTTTTTAAACCATGCATTGACTTGACAACGTTTAAGCACCTTTACCTCATCTGATTTTACTCCATTTCCTCTGAAACATAAATATGTTGTAGCTGAGACAACAAGCTTTAGTAATCATGCATTTTATGTTTTCAAATCTCCTCATCAGGTTGACAATTTTGCAATTTAAAACTGAAAATGAGAATGCAATCTGTACGGAACGATTCCCAATTTTTCTTTGCAACTGTATATTGATCGAATCCACGCTGCCACTTGTGGGAAGTTGAATAGCGCCATCACAAGTCAACACTGTCACGATAGTATTTAGATTTAAGTTTCGCACTCGATCTTCAGGACAGCCATGTGGCATAATCGGTTAGCGCGCTGGTTGTTCATAACGCCATACCGGAAGGCGAGAGGTTCGACTCCCGCAGGACTTTTATCCGTTCTTTCTTTTTTTCTGTTTTTTTTTTTCGGCAGTTCAGCTTTACTCCGATGTCATTTATCGTATTACTTTATCAAGTGTACGTAACCCGTGAACACGGCTGCTCTATTTCCCTTGTTTTGTATTGGAGTTTGGAGATTGGGTTTGCTTCATTAATTTTGTCACACTTAATGTTGTAAATTGCCCCTTGTTACAGTGTCCCGCTTGCCACCTTTCGTTTGCTCTTTCCTTTTCTCTTCATCGGTTATTGTTATACTGTAACAGGATAGGTAGGAACATGTATGTTTAAATAACTTGCAGGAATGGGAGCTGAATTGATTAACTCTAGTCCAGGTGTATGGCGTCTCGCTCATCTCTTTGAAATTCCAGGTTGTTATTGTTTGACCCAATAACGAAGTTGTAGACAGGTTATATGTTGTTATAGAGGTATCTTGTGCCACATGAATGGAAAGCATCACTGTTTAGTAGTAGTAATGAACTTTTTCATGTTGTATATGGTATAAATATTTAAGATAAATATATATATATATATATATATATATATAAAGATTAAAGATAAATTTCACATCCAATCTTCGGTACAGCCGTGTGGCTTTATAGTCACTTAGCGCGCTGCATGGTCAGTATGCACTACCTTAGGACGAGATGTTCGAGACCCGCAGGACGCTATCATTTTTTTCTCTCTCTTTCTTTGTGTTTCTTTTGGCAGTTCAGCTTTATTCCGATCGATGTCATTTATCGTATTATCTTATCAATTATACTACCCCACGACACACAGTCGCTCAAGTTCCTCTTTTTTTTTTGTCGGAGGCTCTAGGTTGGATTTGCTTCATTTATCATACGTATTGTTTAAATTGCCCTTGGTACAGTGCCCCGCTTGCCACCTTTCCTTTTCCCTTTCCTTTTCTCTACGTTTGTTCCTGTTATATTGTCACAAGACAGGTCGGAAAATAATTTGCATAACTCAACTGGAGCAGGAATGGCAACTGAATGAATTAACTCTAGGCCAGGTGTATGGCGTCTCGCTCATCTCTTTGAAATTCCAGGATGTTATTGTTTGACGCAATAACGGAGTTGTAGACAGGTTTTATGTTGCTATAGAGGTATCTTGTGCCACATGAGTAGAAGGCATCACTGTTCAGTAGTAGTAATGAACTTTTTCATGTCCCTCCATGTCAATTATAGTGTGGTTTAAAGAGGTTGTGTGTCTATCTGCCAAAGAAAAGGAATAACTTATTTTCGTCATGGCTGTTTCTCTATACGTAGCCGTAGGTAATGAGTGTTGTTGGTATCTGAGCAGTGAAGAACAGAGCATCAGGCTAAAATCCCCCTTAGTTATACGCGCTAAGCGTTCAATTTGATATAATCTTTCTTTATGAAGTCAATCCCTGCTAATGGAGTTACAGAATTATGTTATGACACGTTTCACTGAAAGTTTGTAAAGCAAAGTTTATGGACAAGGCAAGCAATTGTACATGAATATACCTACCATTGATTTCAGAGGGAAATTATGGTATGCATAAATGTAAGGGTATCATTGCTTTGGAATTGCTGAGACAATATGCTTGGCACGAGGGCTTCCACTTCTAATAACTGATCCCTTTGAAGATGTGTCGGTCACGGGTGATCGTCATGATTCATCTTTCACGTAGAAGCTTGCGTTCCACACTCTTGGTTCAAGAAGACTTACCATCATACTTCAAATTGTTATTAAAGGTAAAGACTCAAAATCAGACAAGTTTACGTGTTATCTCTATGGGAGGTGATTTTTTTTTTTATGTGCATTAACTTGACAACGTTTAAGCACCTTTATCTCAGATGATTTTGCTCCATTTCCTCTGTAACTTAAGTGTGTGGTAACTGAGACAATAAGCTGCAGTAATCATGCATGTTATTCTTTGAAATCTCCTTATTAGTTTGACAATTTTGCAGTTTAAAACTGAAAATGAGAATGGAATGTGGACAAAACGATTCCTGATTCATCTTTCACATACATAAGTTTACGTTCCTCTTTTTTTTCTCGTCGAGACGTATGGCCGAGTGGTTAAAGGCGACGTCTCAGAGACGTGAGGTTGCACACGTGCGGGTTCGAACCCCACAAGATCACGAAACAAAATACTTAGCTATTTTACTTTTTTTTTCTTCAATTTTGTATTACATATATCGTCCATGTAGAAATCACATTCGTATATAAACGCACCTATACACACACACAGACACACACACACACCATATCCCTCTTTTTTGTGTTGGAGACCATATTGCTTCGACTGCTGCAAAATTTTGCAGGCTGACTTTGTCAAACTGATCATAATATGTAATGACGACGACGAAGGTGTTGTACTTTGATCAATTGTCTTTCAAGACCACATCATTGTTTTGTACTTTGATGACGTCATCACACTGAAAATTGTGATTAAAGGCAAGGTATCAAAACCAGCCGATTATAGGTTTTATGTTTACGGCACGTATTTTTCCCAAGTTGCCAGAAATGGCATAGCGATATCAGTAGTTACAAGGCCGCATTTCCGTCTAGCAATGCAATACATGTTCACGCGGCCACGTTGGTTGAGTGGGCATTGACTTTTCTCCCTGTAATATCTATACATTTCTTTTTTGCCTTACCATTTCCGTGGATGTCCCGTGGCCGAGAGGTTAGGGAAACGGTTTTGCATGCAAACTCAATTATAACTTCAAGGTGCCTATATCACATTCTTTTCTTTGTCGATCACAGATGACCGACATCTGATAACCCCAAGCGTATCACCTAACTCGTCAGTCTGACGAGTTTCATATCTCGTTTGAATTAAAATCTACAAAAGTTTAGGCTCCGTACACTTTCAGTTTTCGATCATTTAGCTTAAAGTTTGGCACATGTGACCACTGTATTACCTACATACGCAAAAATTTTCCTTTGTCGTTGTTGAAATATGTGTTGCCGTGGTTACGGCATATTTTGAATGAAAATTAGGCGGTAATATGAATTCAGTTAACTCTCAGCTTTTGAGGATTTGACTTGAAATTTGGCACTTGTGACGGCTGTGATATATAGTTGTGCAAACTTCATTTTTTATTAATGTCAAACATTGTGTTGCAATGGTAAAAATATTTTTTAATGAAAATTATAGAAATTGCTGATTTGCGACCCTGCACCACAAAACAAACAAATAGTCGCCAGACATGGATTTTTAGTTAAGAGCATATTCTGAAAGAGCAGACTTCACGCTTTAAAATGATGTGTATGGACTCTCCTAACCTAAATATCGGAAAGAAAGCGCACACTCCAGAAAAGTGTGAACTGAGAAAAGAGGCTCTGAAGCTTAGGGTCTGTTCAAGCATTTAATCTTCACCAAGCCGTGCTACCTGTTCAATGAATGGAACAAAAACAGCATGGAAACCACCGGTTTAACTACATTGAAGATGTTATCAGATTAAGCTGAAATTGAGCATGTTCTGCATATTCTGTCCGTGATAGATGCCAACTTT
The DNA here is from genome assembly GCF_964275005.1 of Diadema setosum. Taxonomy (NCBI): domain Eukaryota; kingdom Metazoa; phylum Echinodermata; class Echinoidea; order Diadematoida; family Diadematidae; genus Diadema; species Diadema setosum. The sequence continues at coordinate 5,165,947 of NC_092697.1, forward strand.
CAAAGCAGTAGCATCATTCTTTCTAAAGTTATTAGAGTTGAAAGTGAAGAGTGTGTATATGGTTTCTAAGAAATGAAAGGGGTGACTCTAAAGACACACCTAATCACATTATTCTAAAAAATGTGTTGTAGATAAAGCGCTAAAAACACACTTTCCTGTTCATTTTATAATACCAAATGAAAGCATAATGTAGAAGAATACTTGTCTTTCAGAAAATATGAAATGTCAAGATTAACCAAAGTGACTCTTTTTACCTATTTTCAGTCCTCACACAAAATCAGTGCGTGCGACCTTTGTTCGTTTTGTGATGCACGGTGACATTTACTTATCTTTCTCCCTCAGGTTTTGAGCACTTGACTTGAGATATGGCACATGTGACTGTCAGTGAGCAAAATATACATTAATTGTATTCAATGTTCAACAATGCATTGTCATGGTTTCAAATTTTTCAATAAAAAACATACAAAGTAATTGCTGGTTGAGCTAACTCCGTCAGTGTTAGGTGGGGTTATTAATATCATTGAGTGATAGTGATACGTAGTTTCTTTTTTATTTTTCAGGACTGTCTTTCGCACAATGCACATTGATACTTCACTTTCATTACTTCAGTAATCATTACAATGTATCACTACTATAGGGTTTCAATTATTGTTGTTTACTTTGTTCAATCCACTTGTCTTGTTTACATTATTTTTGTCACTAATGAAAGTGGGATGTGTATTATGTTAATGTCGAAAAATGGAAATAAACTTGAACTGATCCTAACTGAATTATGCTAACGTTCCAGTTCTTTTCGTGGATAAGATTCCCCAGCGTCTGCATTTATAGACATACAATACATACGTTATGTAAATGAGGGAACGTATTGTGTCTGCTATATTTTTTAACTGATACCGGTGATAGAAATAATAACATAATAATAGCAATGATAACCATGATTACACCTAGAACTTTGTATAGACTGACAAATTAGGTGATCTATTCAATCCAGATATTGATATTTTTGAGCTTTTACCTTGTGACTAAAGTATCCAAATTCGATCTGATCAAAAAGTCGTTATCTAAAAAAAAAAAAAAAAAAGATCCTCGTAATATATCCTGCATGTGTGCAAAACATGGGACAATATGGACTGCCAAGAGATCACACGTGAAATGGTCAGATATTTCTTTATTTTCAGACATCATATATATGAAAAATCTTTAATACACATTCAATTGATCATTATATAAGCTAAAACATACTGAAATGCGGATGAAAGTTTGTCAAGGATAAGTGAGAAGCGCGGGAATGAATCTGAAATTTGATTTCAATTTTGAAATATAATTTTTATGCCTCCGCCACGAAGTGTCGCCAGGGGCATTTTGTTTTCGGGTTGTCCGTCCTTCCGTCCTTTCGTCCCTCCGCCCGTCCGTCAATCCGTAATCAATTTTGTAGACATAACTAAAAATCCGTTTGAGGTATTATCCTAATGAAACTTGGCAGGAATGTGTATGAGGGGGTGAAGTTTTGGTTCAAAATGCTCAAGGTCAAATACTCAAAATTCTCCTATTTCCCCCATATCTACGTAATGCCTGAAGGTATTTTCTTTAAACTTAGTGCATACATGTGAAGAGTTTGTTTGCAAAAAACAGATTTTGAAGTACGGTCTCTTTCATAAAGTACAAAATAATACCTTTTAAATGATATATTGCTCACTACATATAAAGGTACATTTTTGAAGTTATGTCAAAAGAAGCAAAAATTTTCTTATTCTCTTTATTTTTCTTGACCTTTAATCGCAAATATCTCCATTTGACAAATATGGACTTATCGGTTTTTGCAAACAAACTCTTCATGTATTACCCAATTAAGATTCTCTAGTGAGGGTTTCAGGTCATGAGGTCAGATTTCAAAGATCAAAGGTCAAGTGTTAATGTTAAAATGTTAAAATTTCATTTTTTTCTCCATATCTCCGAAATCGTTCCATGTATTTTCATGGAACATAGTACATACGCATGACTGTGTGGCAGTGATTATCTAGGGAATTGAGGGGCCATGAGGTCAAAGATCAGGGGTCAAAGGTCAAGGTCAACTCTTTAAATTTCACTTTTTCCATCGTGTTCATGCAGTGCCTGCAAGACTTTTCTTAATACTTGGTGTACACATGTATTAACCAACAGAGATTCTCTGGGAATTTTTGGCCAAGAAGTTCAAAGGCCAAAAGGTCAAAGGTCATGTGAAAGTGCTCAATTTCACTTCTTCCTCCATATCTCGGAAGTGGCTGAAGGTATAATCATGAAACTAATATCTATGCACGTTCTGCCTCACAGTGATTCTCTAGGGAAATTTCAGGTCGAAGGGTGAAGGTCAAAGGTCAAAGGCCAGGTCAAAATTCTAAGAATTTACTATTACATTTTTTCCCTATACCTTCAAATCACCCAATGCATAGACTTATAAAGAGGTTAAATGTTTAGTAAAAATTATACAAATCCCCAAATACATACTCTCTTAGAAAATGTAGCCATTAATCCAAATAAATCTAGTTCAAGGAAAGTGAACACTCAACATATAACATGTCAATTTAATATTTTGCCAATACTGTCATCACACATTGCCAAAAACTAATAAAGACCTAATAGGAGAGCCTAATGTTGTTGTTTTTTGTCAACTGATCCATGCGAAAAAGAAATTTAAAATTTTCATTACGTGTGATCTTTGCTTCCCTATAATTATGCGTGCGCGTCATAGATACAAAATGGCCTGAAAAGAATGCATAAAATTAGCTGGATTCGAGCAAGTTAGAATTTTGATGCGCGCGTAAAGTGCAATTCCTTTGTGTGTGTGTGTGTGTTTGCGGGCATAGAATATTAGATGAAATGTGTGCCTACCAAGTTTCATTAAAAAAAATTACAATTAGTAATGGAGATGTAATTAGTAAAGTGATTTTAAAAAGTGATGTCATCACGCATGAGTGACCTGACTGAAATTACAGCCATATCGTCTTGAAATGAAAGATGTTTCAAAATAAGAGAAGAGTTGATACTTAAGATTGGCTCTGAATAAAAAAGGAAATGGCAGAAAGAGATTAAAAAAAATATCAAAAGGAGATTCGAGAGGACTCGGATCACAAAAGATATATATATATATATATATATATATATATATATATACCGTATGTCCAAAGAAAATACAACAGGACTCTCCACAGTGATAACTTTAGAAAAAGTGAATAAATCCAAATGCAATCTCAAGATACGAAACTATTACTCATTGCCCACCCCATGCAGAAAACTCCATTCGATTTGCTTCAGTGGTCAAAGAGAAATGACGAATTTTGTAGAGCATGTCAGGAATCTCTTCCCTCCAAGTTCTGTCTATTGTGTTCACACACAAGAGCATCCAAGTGCTATGCTTGAAAGAATCAGACTCATGACATGCTTTACAACAATTCACATTTCTCTGTGACTGCTTAACCAAACTGAATAGGGTTTTCTGCAAAATAAGACTTAAATGCTATTTTTTGAGATCCTGAAATAGCATTTAGACAGTTTAATCATAATCGGTGTTATCAATGCGAAAACCTGATTGTAATATTTCGGGGACATACTATACGTTTATATACTACAGTGCTTATATAGCTCATATATCACTACCCAGCGTCTCTACGCGCTTTAAGGGAGAGGTTGAAAATGGAAAAACAGTGGTCTTAATGATAATAATAATGACAATTACCTCCATTATTATTATTATTGTTTACAATTTTTTCGTATTATTACTATATCAGTCATCATTATTTGAGTAATGAAACTATAGATAAGCATAATCTAAAGCATTGTCTATACATTACACTATCACCTTGTGGTATCGTCAGAGTTTTCTGATATCTTTCGTGTCTGTATAGTGATATCAATTAAATATGTTTTTGATCCAAATGTGTGGCACAGGTGGTTTGAAAAACAACATTGTTATTTGCGCTACTAGTACTATTAAAGGAACACAACACCGGAAACATTACTAAACTACCAGTTGGTAACGTCAAGATACAAGCAATAACATATATAAATGTTTATGGTGCTTCCACCTTACTTTGTTCAAAAGGTTACATCGGTAAAAGAAAAGCGACATAAAAATTGACAAAACTCCTAATGTTCTCTTGGCCAAATAAAAAGACTCCATTTTGTCATAGCTTATGTGGTGTACACTCTCTATTTATTGGAACACATACACACAGACACACATACACACACGCACACACAAACTTTGGATAGGATGTGAAGGGGCAATGAGAATCTTGAAAAAAATCGAACGATAATCTTCGTCGTCCCCGATAATTGAGATTAGAAAAAAAAATGTTATCTCACCCGTTTGTTCAATGGTGGTAAGATCTGTTTGCCGATTTAAGTTGTTTTCCTGTTTCAATGTCTTTCTCCTAAAGAACAAAGGCAGATAAAGGCGAATAAAACATGAGAGGGTAAAGTCCTCAAGTAAACAAGCGTAATTGCTATTGAAATGCATAATTTACGACAACCAAAGAAAGATCGGACGATTCAATCATAATACTCGTCCCCTGCTCTCTATATTGTAATATTTAGTATATCTACAGTTTTGTTTTTACCTGTTGTGTATCATCAAGTGATTCTATACACGATAGACTAGATCAGTTAAAACGTAGGAGACGTTCGTCAGAAGCTATAGATCTGCAAGTACTTTTTGCCCGGCTTTGATATACGTTACTTTATTTTATTTTATTTTATTTTTTTTTTAGTTTCATTATTTTCGGCCACATTTCTTATGTACACATTACTTGCAAGGCTATACACATTCAAACACACCCGTACGTCTAACAGAGAGAGAGAGAGAGAGGGAGAGAGAGACATGAGATATATAATGTAAAATTAAAGTGCAGGACTTCTGACACGTACCGCTTTGCAACAACTACCACCGCTACTAAACATACAAACAGAATAGACAGGAGAGATGTATATTTGATGGGCTGGGGTGAGACGACTTCACCTGTAGAAAAAGAAAGAAAGAAAGAGAGAAAGAAAGAAAGAATGAAACGGATGAACTTGATTTGAGCCCTGATGTACACTACCTATTGGTACGATATTTGTGATAAATTTCAACAATTATATACGGAGAATCTTTGATTTTCTTGAAACCTAGCAGGACAGCACTTTGAATTCTAAATGTGTCCCTGCTTTGCATTGTCAAGCATTTACATTCATTGTGATTTTTTTTTTTTGCACAGTACGTTGTTTTGACGCCCTTCATTATACCAGCCATTTTTCACATAAATATCATGATTTCATATTATTTTATTTAATGTTTCATCAAATAGTTTGTTCTTAATTTGTATTTTTCGGGCAAGCAAATGTCATTCTCGCTCACCACCACCATCTAAAAAAAAGAAGAAAAAAAAAAGAGGTTGAGGATTCTTGTGACACAATTAAAGGGGACACCAAGAAAAAAAAGTAAGTGTCGAGCATTGAAATATGATATATATATATATGTGTGTGTGTGTATTTATAATTTGGGGCATAGGGGGAATTTCCATGTGAAAACCAGGTATCCTAAGGGAAATCCGTCCTTTGGGCGAAATATTCGATTCCCCTTTGCGTTTTCAACGCTTGTTTACGAGTTTTAGTTGATTTTTGTATTAGTTTGATTTTCTCACATTTAGTAAATTATAATTCATCTTTTATGTTCAATTCCGTTTAGTTCAAATTTAATTCGTTTTTCACAATAGAATGATATATATACATAAATCTCACTTTCTTTAGTAACAGAAACAGTGCATGTAAATTTGTACAAAGAAGTCAATAATTGAAATTTGGAGTTGGGATATATTACAATGGTTGCTAAAGTAACGAAAGTGAAATAATTGTCAGTATGGATTGTGTGAAAAAACGCAGGGACCCACTAAAAAGACAAAGCTCATGTGAAGCTTGTAGAGTGTGGGCCCCTCTTTGATTAAAACAAAAACGATGCAAAGTTTGATTGAAACAGCAACTAAGCGGCACAGGTTTGGGAGCCCACTGAGAGACAGACGGGCAAACAGTTACACACAAAACATAAGCAAACAAACTGATTAACAGAAGGCAACACTGGGACAGAAACATGACTACTTATGGGGAAAAAACTGACTTGACGTCACGACAGAAAACAAGACTATGATAGCGTGACAAAGAGGTAACAAAACAGACAGGACTATGGAACGTAGACAACGATCCTCGGAGGTTTGAGGCAGAAAAAGAGAAGAAAAACAAGAATACACAATAAACAATATAATCATATCTAAAAGGTCTTTAACATTTTGAATGATGACTTTTAAAGTATCAACACGTATTCAATCCTGTCTCGTAGTAAATTGTATGTGTCATTCCAATATGATTTCTCTAGAATTTTGATATTATTCAGGGCCGGCGCAGTGTTTTCATAAGTGTGGGGCCCACTTCCGGGTTTCATGAGCTAACAAGCAAAAAAAAAAAAAAAAAAGGGTCCTCGGCTCATTCTCTCCCCTCCCATTTCCGGGTGTTATTTACCGCCCGCCATACTTCAAGATCTCGATCTATTTCTTTTTTTCAGTGCCACTTACGTACTTCCGGGTTGAAAAAAAGTGTGGGGGCCCAAAGTGGTGACACCTTATGTATTCCTTTGTATGGTGCACAGAAAGTGTGGGGCTGCGCCGGCCCTGTTATTTATAAGGCAGAAACTCATTATCGATAACATTGAAACAAAGCCAATCTGTAAATATATCCATTTTTCAGCATGTAATGATGCATTTTATATAAATGTTGTCTTAACGGTTACCAGCCTTAACAGGAAAAAGGTATTTGCTAGCCCCCTCCCCCCTGTCCCCCCCCCCCACACACACACACACCACATCCGCTGCAAGTTTGGGGTTATGCATTGTACTATTTGTTCGTTTCCCTTTCCCCTCTATTTTGTGAAGTTCTGTTGTGCTGTCTGTTTTTGAAAGAGCTTTTGAAATACATTTTGCTTAAATCTAATTGAGTAGTAGTTAATGTATGAAATGCTTTGTTGTTTATATCACTTGAAACACACATTTAAAATGTTGGCTTAGTAGAGTAGAATAGGCCTAGTTTTGAACGATGCGCTAGAATATGACGTTTTACTCTGGAATTTGGTTGTGCAAATAATTATGCACGAGTTTCATTCTCACCAGCTGATGTCGACGTATTCCGTGGTTCCGACCATTTACTCTTGCCGACCCCGTTCACAATTCTGACCTGAAGCAAGAACAAAAATAACATTCAAATACCATATACACGTAGAAATCATTACGTACGTGATTTATTTGATATTGTATGAACAAACAGTTTTCAGAGTCCTATCTAGTTAACTTTTTGAAAATGTATCTTTTTTTTTAGGGGGTTATTGATATCAACGTTTGTGGTCCATACACACTTTGAATACTACTACATTACACATTGTGCAAATGTCATCTTTGGCGGCTTTTATCTTTATGGTATATAATATACTTGAATCGGAGAGAGAGAGAGGAAAAATCCAACCAACAGTTTATCATCAATTACTCTAAGTTATTGATTGGGTGATTTCAAGTTCGGTGCTAGTGCTAGTGCTAGTGCTAGCTCAGCACTAGCACCGGCGATAAAACCGAACTTGAAATCACGTCGGTGTTGGGAGTTGACCTAAAAAAAATAGGACGTATTTCCGGTTGCTGGTGCTGGGCTCGGTGTTGAATGTCGTCTGCTGAACCGAGCTCCGCCGTCTGTATTAGCGATTTACGTGCTTTTCCCCCATTGGCTAACACTAGCCCCTAGGTATTATTATTTTCTTCATTGCAAGTTCGGTGCTGGTGTTAGCGTTGCCGTGCGAGACCCGTATTCAATTCCATAAGAGATGCACGTTTTACGTGCAAAGTCTATGCTAATGCAATTGTCGCCCACGTAAAGAACACGAACACTCCAGACATGGCCATAGAAATCTGAGCCTGGGAGCAAAATAAAGATAATTGTGTTTGAAAGAAGGGATGAAATTTGTGGCATTTAATCAGTCTTCCTCGTTACGTGTCTAAAACTAAGCAGTTTTGGCTACATCTTCTTATATATGACTTTAACTATGCGCCATCACTTATTTCGTCGCGCAATTTCCGTAGTACGGAAGCTTAAAAGTGCCAACCAGATGACGAGATAAGAAGACGAGAAGACATGTTAAATACCGAGAAGCCGAGTTATTGCAACTCGGCAAGTCGACTTGCTTGGATCAAGAAGACAAGATGACAAGTTGTTGAAACTCGGCAAGTCGACTCGTTTGGGACAAGAAGTCAAGATGACAAGTTGTTGAAACTCGGCAAGTCGACTTGCTTGGGACAAGAAGTCAAGATGACAAGTTATTGAAACTCGGCAAGTCGACTTGTTTGGGACAAGAAGACATGATAACGAGTTGTTGAAACTCGGAAAGTCGACTTGCTTTGGACAAGAAGTCAAGATGACAAGTTGTTGAAACTCGGCAAGTCGACTCGTTTGGGACAAGAAGTCAAGATGACAAGTTGTTGAAACTCGGCAAGTCGACTCGTTTGGAACAAGAAGACATGATAACGAGTTGTTGAAACTCGGAAAGTCGACTTGCTTGGGACAAGAAGTCAAGATAACAAGTTGTTGAAACTCGGCAAGTCGACTTGCTTGGGACAAGAAGTCAAGATGACAAGTTGTTGAAAATCGGCAAGTCGACTTGCTTGGGACAAGAAGTCAAGATGACAAGTTATTGAAACTCGGCAAGTCGACTTGTTTGGGACAAGAAGACATGATAACGAGTTGTTGAAACTCGGAGGCCCGTATTCTACTGTAGACCAAGGTTTAAACCCATTTTAGACTCACCTATGGTTTAGCTAGACCCGAGGTTTAATTTTGTATTCTGCTAGCGAGGTTTAGTTAAACCCAAGTCTATTTCGGGTTTAAATTAAACCCGAAATATTCTTGGATCAAGCCACCATGGTGCCCTCTATGGAAGAAGAAATTCTCCCTCTCTGAGTACTTTTCTCTCCACAAATCCCATTAAATTTATTATTGGCAGTGTATCTGCCACATGAGCGTGACTTTCTTGGATTTTGAATAGTTTTTACGGGTATTTATGTCGAATAAGGGCATGCTGTATTTTTGCTTGCGACGACTCGTGAAGCACTGTGCATATACTGTACAGTTTGTGTACGTGTGCGACGCACATCACAGGATACATGGTAAGCGTATAGCGTAGCGCTATTATATTCTTGGCTAGCTAGCTTTGAATGCTCAGTACCAGCAGATCCATCGCGCCGCGCCGGCCGGCGGCACGGTTGCTGTGTGCGCTGGATGGGACATGGCTTTTCATGTCGATTGAATCGTGAATTCGGAATTAACTGGCAATTGATCAAACCAGGACTTTGAGGTAGGAAATTGAATAAAAGCTTTTCTCTTAAGGGGCTGTACACGTAAACCACTTTCTTTTATTGTCAGTTAATAAAAATGGAAACCATTCTAAAATTTAGAAATAGATCTAGGCCTAGATCTAGGCTCCTACTACTACAACCCTGTCTCGATATTAGAAGTAACGTTAGATTTTACCTACCGTACCACACTAACCTAACTTTTAATAGATCTAACGTTAGTCATAACGTTACAATAATGTACTCTAGCTATTCGAAAAGGTTCTACTAACGTTAGTAGGACCCTACTCCTACTAACTAGTCCTAACGACAACAGTAACGTTAGTCCTACGATCGATCTAGGTTCTCGATCTATTAACACTGTAACAGTTAGTCTATCTAGGCCCTATGCCAAATCGACCTCGGGCTCTACCCTCTATTTTGTCCTACATTGAGTTCTTGGTCTAGTCTTCAGGTTATTTTCATCGTAAAGCTTATCTAGACTAACGTATTAGTACAGGTAGTACTAGGTAGTAGTATTGCTACAATTTAGATCTCGAGTCTCCTCTAAGTGTACAATTTGCTACAAGTAGGGCCTACTATAGATCTAGTACAAGTGTACGTAGTAGTATGCGTATCTCGTGTGTACTCGCGTGTGGCCGGCAAGCTAGCTGCTGTATCCAGCCAGCCACTCGTTTTGTGCCATTGGCATTGATCTGTGTGCTGGTACCCTTACCAGTCATCGTTAGACTCGATTTAAACTCGAAATAAACCTCCTCCAGGGTAGGTTTAATTTAAACCCAAATTAGACCACAGCTGGACTTAGTAGAATACAAATTAAACATGGGTTTAAACCTGGGTCTAAACTGGTGGTTTAAACTCAGGTTTAAACCCCCAAAACCCACGCCTGGGTCTAAAGTGGGTTTCAACAACTTGTCAAGATGACAAGTTGTTGAAACTCGGCAAGTCGACTCGTTTGGGACAAGAAGTCAAGATGACAAGTTGTTGAAACTCGGCAAGTCGACTCGTTTGGAACAAGAAGACATGATAACGAGTTGTTGAAACTCGGCAAGTCGACTTGCTTGGGACAAGAAGTCAAGATGACAAGTTGTTGAAACTCGGCAAGTCGACTTGCTTGGATCAAGAAGACAAGATGACAAGTTGTTGAAACTCGGCAAGTCGACTCGTTTGGGACAAGAAGTCAAGATGACAAGTTGTTGAAACTCGGCAAGTCGACTTGCTTGGGACAAGCAGTCAAGATGACAAGTTTTTGAAACTCGGCAAGTCGACTTGCTTGTGCCAAGAAGATATGATAACGAGTTGTTGAAACTCGACAAATCGACTTGCTTGGGACAAGAAGTCAAGATGACAAGTTGTTGAAACTCGGCAAGTCGACTTGCTTGGATCAAGAAGACAAGATGACAAGTTGTTGAAACTCGGCAAGTCGACTCGTTTGGGACAAGAAGTCAAGATGACAAGTTGTTGAAACTCGGCAAGTCGACTTGCTTGGGACAAGAAGTCAAGATGACAAGTTTTTGAAACTCGGCAAGTCGACTTGCTTGTGCCAAGAAGATATGATTACAAGTTGTTGAAACTCGACAAATCGACTTGCTTGGGACAAAAAGTCAAGATGACAAGTTATTGAAACTCGGCAAATCGACTCGTTTGGGAAACAAATACATGATAACGAGTTGTTGAAACTCAGCAAGTCGACTCATTTTGGACAAAAAGACATGAAAATGAGTTGCTGAAAATCGGAATGTCGACTTGCTTGGGACAAGACGTCAAATGACAAGTTGTTGAAACTCGGCAAGTCGACTTGTTTTGGACAAGAAGACATGAAAACGAGTTGTTGAAACTCGACAAGTCGACTTGTTTTGGACAAGAAGACAAAATGCCGAGTTGTCAAAACACGACAAGTCGACTTGTTTTGGAAAAGAAGACAAATTGGTTAGTTAGTGGAACAGAAAAGTCGACTTGTTGCGGACAAAAAGACAAGTCAAGTCAACGAGTGGTTGGAATTTGTTTAGGACAGAAATCAAGGTGACAAGTTGTTTTTCGACATTTGGGGTCTAGGAACACCATACCCCCTGGAAAACTACCCTCCGGATAACTGCCACTTGGATAATTATCCCTCAGGACAATTCCCCCCTCGGGCAACTACCTGTCGGACAACTAACCCCATAGGGCAATTACCCTCTAGGGCAATTACCCTCTAGGACAACTACCCCCTAGGACAACTACCTCCTGGACAACTATCCTCCTAGGGCATTCACCCCTCTGGGCGATTCCCCCTTAGGACAACTACCCCATGGATAACCACCCCCAGGATGACTACCCTTGGATAACTTCCCCTAGGATAACTACCCCCAGATAACTACCCCGCAGATATCTACCTCTTGGATAACTACCCCCGGATAACTACCACCAGATAACTACCCCCGGACAGCTACCCCTGGACAATTCCCCCTGATTACTACCCCTGGATAACTATCCCCTGGATAACTACTCCCCGGATAACTACCCCCCCCCCGATAACTACCCATGGATAACTACTCCCCCCCCCCCCCCCCCGATAACTACCCCCGGATAATAATAGTCTAGCAGCCAGAAAGGGTCCCCGTGCACCCCCCCCCCCCTAAAACAATATTCTACGATATGTTCGAAGATCGTCAGAACCTGTATTTTCCGAATCCGGTTGTCGCCAGTGGAAAAAAAAGGTTGCGCGCGCGTCTAATTTGCATATTTCTAAGATGGGCGCCGCCCGTTGCTAGGAGACGGATTATTTTTGAATAACTTTAGTTAGGAATAACAAATTACCATAAAATGGTATCATTTTGAAGAGAATTAAATTTCCTACAAGCTAATACCCCATTTGATGGGATAAATAGATGTTGTCATGAAATATCAAGGAAGGAATTATGTTTTTTAGCATTTTTCTAAAAAGATCCGGAATTTGGTTATAATGTTCTTTTCCATACATTTAATATGCATTTACAAATAACATTTGAATTTTCCTATAATTATCCCCCAAACACAGCTATTATCATGTGAAAACGGCTTTCCAATACATCAATTCCTTTAAAAGTTACACGACATTAAAGGGAATATGGTTCAATAGGTTTTACAGCAATATCTAAGGGTTATAATGTCTCCGCGCGCAATTGCGTAGGTTCTGTATGTGGGGTTTGTTGTAGATCACTGCTATCTATTGATCAAATCTCATCGAAATCGGCGAAGAAAGAAAGAAAAATTACACTTTCTATTCCTTATATGAAATAAAAATGTTTTTTTTTTTCTATTCTGTGTTACCAAACTCAATCCATTCAGCTTCCCATATGAACTTGTCTTTTTGGATTCCCTCCAAGAACGTGAAATTAATCACAACTTATCTGATATTAAAAAGTTAAAGAAAAAACATTTACGTGACAGTTTCCTCTTATTGGAAGATTAAAGTGAAAAAAAAAGAAGAATCTTATGCTAAAAGCCATAAGAAATAAAAAAACTTGTTAAATGGCCTTTCAGAGTTTAAAATGAAACATGGCTATCTTATTTTTTCATAACAAAATGAAGGGAAGTATCTGTGTAGTTCATGTCGGCCCATACTGGGTTACATCATAAATTCTTCAGAAATGGTCCCCGTGCACCCCCCCCCCCAAAAAAAAAATCTACGATAGGTCAAAGGTCAAAGATCAAGTGAAATACATGCTTTCCTATTCATCCAAGTAAACCTAGGTCAAGGAAGGTGACCATTCAACACATTTGTGACAAACATGCCATTATAATATTTTGCCAATTTTGTGAAAATGTAATCACACATTGTCCACATGTACTATAGACCTATTAGGAGAATCATACATTATGGCGGAGGCATACCAGTCGTCATAGCGACATTTCTAGTTTAATATTACAACGAAGATTACGACTATTATTAGCAGTTGGTAATTAAGTGGTGTACGAAGACTAACTCAAACAATACATCATTATATGAGTGGCTATAATGTACAATTGATAAAAACCCAATAAATCTGTTTTTTTTTTCAGGTTATACAGTGCGTATCAAAAAAAGGTAATCCAACTTTGGCGGGCTACTACTTTACAATTGTCAGCTATGGAGAGCTTAATGTTTTAATTCTAATGATATCACAAACCATCGAAAGCTATGCTGCCGGCTGAAAGCAATAACAAATTTACTTCTTGTATATTATAGAAAGAATGGCCACGCGAAAGTAACAAGATTAATGCTCTGTTACTGGGAATTTGAAAACAATAATGACATTGTTTCCATTCCTGTTGTGTCGTTGGTTGTTGGCGTGTTTCCTTTCAAAGAGTGAAAGTAGTAGTAGGTTAATAGATGTCGGCGTTAAAGCTTGTACAATATAACAATATTGGTCAGAGTTTATTATTCCGAAGGTTCATTTTTTTTTCCCCAAAGGTTCGTTATTCCGGAGGTTCGTCATGATATAGATAAACGGGCCCAAATTAGTTATTGCTGAAAGCAATAACAAATTTACTTCTTGTATATTATAGAAAGAAAGGCCACGCGAAAGTAACAAGATTAAATGCCCTGTTACTGGGAATTTGAAAACGATATTGACATTGTTTCCATTCCTGTTGTGTCGTTGGTTGTTGGCGTGTTTCCTTTCAAAGAGTGAAAGTAGTAATATAGTAGGTTAATAGATGTCGGCGTTAAAGCTTGTACAATATAACAATATTGGTTACAGTTTATTATTCCGAAGGTTCATTTTTTTTTCCCAAAGGTTCGTTATTCCGGAGGTTCGTCATGATATAGATAAACGGGACCAAATTAGTTATTGCTGAAAGCAATAACAAATTTACTTCTTGTATATTATAGAAAGAAAGGCCACGCGAAAGCAACAAGATTAAATGCCCTGTTACTGGGAATTTGAAATCGATAATGACATTGTTTCCATTCAAAATTCAAAATGGTCACCTTCCTTGACCTAGGTCTAATTGGATGAATAGGAGAGCATGTATTTGGGGATTTTAGGACTTTAACTTGACTTTGGCCCTTTCATAAGTTTATGCATTAAGTAATTTTCAAGGTATGGAGAAAAAGTGCATTTTTTGTATTGCGTAGAAAATTGTTACCATTTTCATCTGGCCTTTGACCCTAAACATAAGAGAAACACTGTCAGGCAGAACATGCATAAATATGAACTAAGTTTCAAGATGCCATGAGCCACTTCCGAGACATGGAGGAAGAAGCAAGTTCAGCACTTTCTCTTGATCTTTGATCTTTGACCTTTTTGGCCAAAAAAAAAAAATGAAATTGCCAGAGAATCTCTATTTTGGGTTATACATGCATACACCAAGTTTAAACTAGAAATGTCGCTTTGGCGACTGGTATGCCTCCGCCATAATGCATGATTTTCCCAATAGGTCTAGATAGTACATGTGGACACTGTGTGATTACATTTTCACAAAATTGGCAAAATATTGGAATGACAAGTTTGTCACAAATGTGTTGAATGTTCACCTTCCTTGACGTAGGTTTAATTGGATGAATAAGAGAGCATGTATCTAGGGATTTAAGGACTTTAACTTGACTTTGACCCATTCATACATTTAGGCATTGAGTAATCTTCAAGGTACAGGTGTGGAGAAAAAGTGCAATTTCTGAATTGAATAGTAAATTGTTACCATTTTCATCTGGCCCTTGACCCTAAAATTCATAAGATAATTACTTTCAGGTAGAACATGCATAATATGTACTAAGTTTCAAGGTAACTTGAGCCACTTCCGAGATATGGAGGAAAAAGTTAGTTCAGCACTTTCACTTGATCTTTGACCTTTTGACCTTTGAGGCAAAAAGAGAAAAAAAAAACTTTCCAGAGAATTTCTATTAGGTTACACACGCATACACCAAGTGTAAAAAAAATAACCCTGCTGGCATTGCATAAATATGAGGGTAATAGTAAAATTGTGAAGTCTTGCACTTGACCTTTGACCCCTGACCTTTGACCCCATGAACCCTACATTCCCTAGATAATCACTTCCAGTCAGTACATGTATATACTATGTTCCATGAAGATACCTTGAACAATTTTCCAAGGTACGGAGAAAAAAAAGAAGTTTTAACATTTTTACTTGACCTTTTGACCTTTGACCTTTGACCTCATGACCCAAACTTTCACCAGAGAATCTTTATTGGGTAATACATGTATACACTAAGTTTCAAGAAAATATCTTCAGGCATTCAATAGATACATTTGTATGGTGGAAATAGTGAAATTTTATGTATTTGACCCTGACCTTTTGACCTTTGACCTTTGACCTCATGACCCAAACTTTCACCAGAGAATCTCAATTGGGTAATACATGTATACACCAAGTTTCAAGAAAATCTCTTCAGGCATTCAATAGATATGGTGGAAATAATGAAATTTTATGTATTTGACCCTGACCTTTTGACCTTTGACCTTTGACCTCATGACCCAAACTTTTACCAGAGAATCTTAATTGGGTAATACATGTATACACTAAGTTTCAAGAAAATATCTTCAGGCATTCAATAGATATGGTGGAAATAGTGAAATTTTATGTATTTGACCTTGACCTTTTGACCTTTGACCTTGAGCATGTGCACCCAAAAGTTGATAGGCACAATTTCACCCCCTAATACACATACATGCCAAGTTTCATTAGGATACCTCAACAGGTTTCGATAGTTACCTTGTCCACAAAATTCATTACGGACGGACGGAAGGATGGACGGACGGACGGACGGACGGAAGGACGGACGGACGGAAGGACGGACGGACGGACGGACAACCCGAAAACATAATGCCTCCGGCACCACTGCTGGCATTGCATAAATATGAGGGAAATAGTAAAATTTTGAAGTGTTGCCCTTGACCTTTGACCCCATGAACCCCAAATTCCCTAGATAATCACTTCCAGTCAGTACATGCATAATATATACTATGTTCCATGAAGATACCTTGAACAATATCCAAGATACAGAGAAAAAAAGTAAAATTTTAACATTTTCACTTGACCTTTTCACATTTGACCTTAACCTTATCACCCCAAACTTTTACCAGTGAATTTTAATTGGGTAATACCTGTATACACTAAGTTTCAAGAAAATATCTTTAGGCATTGCAGAGATATGAGGGAAATAGTGAAATTTTAAGCATTTGACCTCGACCTTTTGACTTTTGACCTTGAGCATGTGCACCTAAAAGTTGATAGGCAGAATTTCACCCCCAATACACATACATGCCAAATTTCAGGGGTTGTTTTGTTTTGTTTTTGTTTTTTTTTTTTTTTGTTACGCTGTCCGCAAAATTCATTACGGACGGAGAGAAGGACAGACGGAAGGACGGACAACCCGAACACATAATGCCTCCGGCACCACTTCTTGGCGGAGGCATACAAAAGAATCTAGATTACATAGGTGAAGTAATCTTTGAAGATATGTAAATATTGATATGTACGGTATTGAAACTGTCGTGTTGATTATCCTTATGGTACGTTACCACTCTCGTGGAATTCACTAAGCTGGGTCCACTTTCTCGATTCGCCCGAAATCGTGGTCTTACTCGGGGACTAATCGTGCTGATCATCAGATAATCAAATCTTGATGTCAGTCAAAGACATTGTGTTGATCGTAGTAATTTTTCGAACAGTCCAATAATTCTTCTATATACGATCAACACGATTACCACCATAGACCTCAAGATGTGATAAGCCATGATGAGATCACCACGGTCACTCGTAGACTAAGAATCGATTTGTGGTAGATAGTATACATGTGATTAGCATATCGAGACTCGCGACAAAATGGCAACCTAGTGAAAGTGTTTAACGTGCAATGTAAATAATCTTTTGGGTATCGATAATGCACATTTATAGTTACTCTATCTAAAAAGGACCAGCGGACGAGTAGGGCATGGATATCTGAAAACATTGGATGGTTTATTTAATTCATGCATGAGTTAAAATGTTATTCCAGCGGAACTTACATGCGCTCTAAAAGTGGATTGCACGTCAGATGCGCCTATAGCAGATACACTTCAAATCATTTTAGCAACTAATTTCTGTGGAAAACATGAAAATATTGTATTCGTTGTGGTTAAACATTTACACTCTGAATATGTCTATAATGTTTAACACATTAGTCATACACATACATCCTTGAACACAAACACACACAACACAAAAGTATACAAACCTGCATAAATATAAACGTGATATATATATATATATTTATATATAGATATAGATATATTATATATACATAGTTATAGTATATACATGCACACATACATACACGCATGCATAGTTAATGTTCCCTCAGACATTTCCCTCATGTTTTATAGATCCATGCATTAAGGTCTACTTAACCATAACATTTTTTTTTCTCTCTCTCTCTCTCATTTTTGTATAATATTGATTATTAGTCACTCCTAACGGATTTAACAACCAAGTTTACGTTGTATTGCATTTAAATCAACCCATGTAATAAAGTTAAGTGCATGAAATCATTTTTTATAAAAAAAAAAACCCACAGAATTTGAAAGCGACTGGATTTGACTTGCAACTATTCGTTTTTATCAATGCCATTCCTTGGTATTTGTAATCTATCTATTAGTTTCTTGGCAATAATAAACGTATGAGCAATATGTTTAAAAACCATCAGGCGAACCACCAAAGAATGAGAACACGTATGTGCGATCTTATCTTAAAAAAATTAATTGATTTCATGCTAGAGCATGGTGAGAAATATTTCGCTTGTGCGGTATACATGTAACTCTTATTTCGACATCTAAATAAAGCATTCGAGTTTGATGTTCCATGAATGCATTAATGGCGTATTGAATAAATTCACGAAATTCATGACTGAGCTCATTTCCCCTGCATGAATGCCTGTGTGCGATACTGGAGGTGTGAGTATGTGTGTGAAGATGATCAGAAGAATGAGAGTTGATGAAGAGAAGTTTGATTAATATTTTGATGAAAAAAGACGTAAACTAAAAGTGAAGCTGAGTAGATCAAAGGTGATAGCGAATAAAAAATTTAATTTGTTTTCATATTCCACAAGATTTAATGATATTTAATCAATAATTTGGATGTAAGAAGTGATAGGGTCTCATACTTGCAATGATTATTATAGTATTACACGCGTTACGCAAGTGCGGCCGTCGACATTACCCTTAAATTTCTGTATAACCGTATTGAACCTTTTCCCTTTAATGTCGTGTAACTTTTTAAGAAATTGGTGTATTGAATAGCCGCTTTCACAGAATAATACTTATTTATGGGGTTTAACTTAAGGAAAATTCCGATGTTATTTGTAAACAGAAATTAAATGTATGGAAAAAACATTACTGAAATCTGTATTTCTTGGGAAAAATGTATAAAAAAAATCTTTCCTTCCTTAGTATTTCATAACAACAATTATTTATTACATAAAACGGGGTATTAACTTGTAGGAAATCTAATTCTCTTTAATATGATACAATTTTTATGGTAATTTGATATTCTTAACTAAAGTTATTCAAAAATAATCCGTATCCTAGCAACGGGCGGCGGCCATCTTAGAAGTATGCAAATTAGACGCACGCGCAACCCTTTTTTCCGCTGGCGACAAGCAGATTCGCAAAATACAGGTTCTGACGATCTTCGAACACATCGTAGATTTTTTTTTTTTTTGGGGGGGGGGGGGTGCACGGGGACCATTTCTGAAGAATAGTAACCCAGTATGGGCCGACATGAACTACACAGATACTTCCCTTCATTTTGTTATGAAAAAATAAGATAGCCATGTTTCATTTTAAGCTCTGAAAGGCCATTTAACAAGTTCTTTATTTCTTAGGGCTTTTAGCATAAGATTCTTTTTTTTTTCACTTTAATCTTCCAATAAGAGGAAACTGTCACGTCAAATTTTTTCTTTAACTTTTTAATATCAGATAAGTTGTGCTTTTGGAGGGAATCCAAAAAGACAAGAAACTGTTCATATGGGAGTTTGGTAACACAGAATAGAAAAAAAAAAATTATTTCATATAAGGAATAGAAAGTGTAATTTTTCTTTCTTTCTTCGCCGATTTCGATGAGATTTGATCAATAGATAGCAGTGATCTACAACAAACCCCACATACAGAACCTACGCAATTGCGCGCGGAGACATTATAACCCTTAAATATTGCTGTAAAACCTATTGAACCTTATCCCCTTTAATGTCGTGTAACTTTTAAAGGAATTGGTGTATTGGAAAGCCGTTTTCACATGATAATAGCTATGTTTGGGGGATAATTTTAGGAAATTTCAAATGTTATTTGTAAATGCATATTAGATGTATGGAAAAGAACATTATAACCAAATTCCGTATCTTTTTAGAAAAATGCTAAAAAACATAATTCCTTCCTTAATATTTCATGACAACAACTACTTATCCCATCAAATGGGGCATCAGCTTGTAGGAAATTTAATTCTCTTCAAAATGATACCATTTTTATGGTAATTTGTTATTCCTAAATAAAGTTATTCAAAAATAATCCGTCTCCTAGCAACGGGCGGCGGCCATCTTAGAAATATGCAAATAAGACGCGCGCGCAACCTTTTTTTCCGCTGGCGACAACCGGATTCGGAAAATACAGGTTCTGACGATCTTCGAACATATCGTAGAATTTTGTTTTAGGGGGGGTGCACGGGGACCCTTTCTGGCTGCTAGACTATTACCCCCCGGATAACTACCCCCCTGGATAACTATACCCCCGGATAACTACCACCCGGAATACCCCACTCCCCCATTACTTGCCCTCCCCCCCCCCCCCTCCCCTCAGAAAAAGAAATCCCCTGGATAACTTTAGGGCCTTTACATCCTGGTTGAATATCTCACTCAACGTGAAAGACGTTAGCAGCTGTATCCACGTTCTCCGATATAAGACATTCATGTACTATAGTATATCAGAACATCTTTAACACAATATGGAGCCTTCTTTTATGTGGCCTAAACTGAATGATGATAAATGTTCAGTTATTGGTTTTCAGAATCATATGTTAAGTAAATTCGATCATTAATGATGTTATGTCCATATCGGTCCTGTCTCTAGCACTTGTATACTTCATCAAAAACAGCCCGTAACTTATGTGTGATAGTCGATCAAGAAATCTCATATCGAAGTCATACAGCTCAAGTTCAGCGGAATGTTAGATATCAGTTGGGTTATTTAAGTTTCAAATATGCGATTCCTCTTTTTTGATGTTGTTGGATCAAAATCTGCAGCTGATATCAACGGCATAAATCCGTACGGGGGGGGGATGATCGGCGATAGTCACCATTACCACGGTTACAAGCCAATAACCTGACCGGCGCACCCTTTTGTTTTTTGTTTTGTTTTGTTGGTTTTTTTTGGAGGGGGAGAAGCTTGGTTACCCCCCCCCCCCCCCGACACACACACACACACACTTTACAGGGAGCGAATGTCCCATTCTTTTGCATGAATTATAAAGTGGAAGGGAAGTGGCAGCAAAAATATGTAGTCTTTTTGTTCTTGTTTTTGTTTGTTTGTTTTTGCTTGTCAGTATGAAGAATTTGTTGTTGTTGTTTCTCATGTCTTTTGATTTCCTTTCTTCTTCATTGAAAGGTAATTTTGACCCCCCCCCCCCCAACCTTTCAAAAATGTGGAGCGGCCCTGAATAGTGCCCAATTAAATTCAATAAAATGGTAACATTTATTTTATGTAATAAAATTATGTACAGACCATCCCCCCCCCCGCCTCCATTACAGGGGGAATTTACGCCCATGGCTGTTATGCTTATAATAATAATAATACAGGGTACTTAACAATGCGCCAGTTCCACATAGTTAACGTGCTCAAGGCGCAGTAGAAGAAGAAAGTTATGAAATACAAAAATCCTTACACAATCATTCTTTGCCTTCTTCTCGGTTGGGTTTTTCGAATTCGCTATTGTGTAATACAAGTATCCCCCCCCCCCAAAAAAAAAAAAAAAAGATGTCACAAAAACTTATTACATTGTAGTACATCATTCGGTTCATACCCTTTTCCCCGTATACCTATTCTATTACTGTCATCTATAAAATGTTGAAATCCAAACTTAAAACGTATCTGTTCCCCTCACAATGAGGACCATAACTGCAATATGTAATGTTCGGAACGATTGCAATCTTTATCTGGTATCTGTGGTTGTTTGTTGCTTGTCATTTTCTTCTTCTTCTGTGTTTTCTTGTTTGAACATGTATGATATTTAAATTCATTTTTATTTCTTGAAACGCCATCGAAAAAAGTAGACCTGCGCCCTGTGCAAGTATAGGCACCATTATTAGTATTTATTTATGTATTTATTTATTCATCATTATTATTATTATTATCATTATCATTATCATTATTAATATCATCATTATTCATATAATCATCATTATCATATGTGAAGCAAGCAAGCTTTTCACGATTACACTCCTAGACAGAATGCAGAAATGGGGATCTCTGAGCGTTAGCCTTGGATGACCAGCACGACCGCAAAGTAAGCAAGCAAACAAGCAAGTAAACAAAGGGACAAGACAAAAAAAAAGATGGTTAATGTATTATCGGCTCTGAGCGGCTCGGGAATACCGAGATCATTACAAAGAAACGAATAATTAATCACTGTGATTTCGAAGACTTCGTTGATACCCGTTATTTTTCGCTGTTCACAGAATATGAGTTTTTTCCGACTGATATAACAAACGATGTTAGAAAATTTAAATGGGAGTGGTAATTTTCTTGTGTCAAATTAATTGGAGGAGAGGTGATTGTTTGGGGCCTAATTTTAGAAAAGGGCAATTTTAAATGGAAATAATGTTCTGTGTTACCTATAATGTAGTGGTTACTGCAAAATGATGCAGCAGGGCAATACTGAAATGAATGCTATAGTCCGGCAGCCGAGGGGGCTAAGTACTTTTTCTCTGATATATATATATATATATAATCTTTGTTGATTATTCATCTTTGGGATCTCTACAATGATATTCAAGTGGGTGTGGAGCTCTCACCATTGGGCAATTTTAATTATTCAAAGTGGCGTCCAAAATGGCCGCCGTGAAGCCTATACAAGAGTCAGAAAAATGTCACTAAAACACTAGTACTTCAATTAGAACACTTATCTAAACGGCCAGTAATATTAGTACAATGTCTTTAGTCGAACAGAATCTGGTTGCCATGGTAACCATCAAATAATTGGAACAAACCTCAAAAAAGTTAGCAAAGTATGCAAAATACACAAAAATGCCTGTTATTTGTGCGACGTCAACGAAATATCAATTACCTGCATACCTCTTACAAAGAAAGCCTTAATGAAGTTAACATTAATCTAGCCTTAATTTATATTTATAGTTGCCATATCAACCTAAACTTGAATTTAATTGTGAATAAATGCCGAAGGATTGAACTGCAGTATAGCAATGATGTGAAAATGTGAAATACCATATTTCAGGTCTTTACTCCACATATGCCTATATTGGTTACACAAATCCAGTACCTCTCTCTCAGGGGCCGCGGAAGCGGGGGGGCTGCAGCCCCCCCCCCCCCCACTTTTGGTTCGTCAAAAAAAAAATCGAAAAAATCACAACACTCATGAATTTCAATTCCCAAAGATTCAGCCCTTAGATTCTTCCCGTCTAAGCGGGGGAGGGGGGGGGGTGGGGTCTTGACCTTGCCACCCCCCTCCCCCCGGTCCCGCAGCCCCCCCCCCCACACTGAAAAACGTTCCGCGGCCCCTGTCTCTGTTATAATTATGAAGTTGATATGTCCTGGTTGCCATGGTAACTGCTCAATGTCACTTTCAAGGACAGTCCCATAACATGCATACATACACATTGCAACAAAATTGCTTGACACTATTAAAATTAGATGGCAAGAAACTAACATCTTTGTGTAATACTTATTGGATGGATAAACCGACTGTTAGCTGGGATGTGCATGTTTTCATTTGTTTCCAAGTTGTAATACAAAAATAAAATGATACAATGTGAAATATTTTCATGGTTTTGTCAAATTATTGGAACATACATTGCAATATTACAGCCTGCATACATTTCCTTAAAAATCGTTCATTAAGTGTTATGTGAAAACAACATTTCAAAAATGAGACTTCCTATGTGGTACAAGGTGAAGGCTATAATGAAATAACTTTTACATTCATGACATTGACATCAATACATATTGTTCGTAATAAACTACAGTCCTTGAGAATGAAATAATCCAGTTTGTTTCATGATTTCCTGTTAATTATCTCACTATACTTACCTGTAGTTTTTATTCATGAGTCATGCATATTAATGTAACCGAAGTTGATATTATACAAGTGTATAAGGCAAAAACACTCTGAAAAAGAAAATATGTGTTTGTTATAATTTTCTGTAAAAAAAAAAACAAAAAAAAACATATTATGACTTACTTTTCTTGTTTCATTTCTGTAGTACATGAAGGTTTCTAAAGTAGGTCATGTAAGTTTTTTATTCAAATATTCAGGTTCCAGTTCTGATGAGTAGCTTATTTTTACTTTGCTTCATTATGCGAGGAACTATAGTATCGAAGACATAGGGAGGGGATGAGCAAACTTAAAGAATCTTAGATATCTTACTTGATTCTCACTCTGTTCTTCCTTACCACTCTCTCTGTTCCCTTTTCTACCGTCTCCACTAATAGTACAACTTCAACTTCCGACACATTATTATCCCCCGCTCTTCACTTTTGCCCTCCTTACTATCCCCATATGTCGCTTCTCTCTTCAATTCCCCTCTTTCTAGTCTCTTCTGCCAAGCAACGATGCGGTTAAGGACTACGTACACATGGTGTCACCGCAAACCTTTCTCCCTCAAACTTGAAGAAGTTCCATTGCAAAATATCATTACGCAAAACTTTACTTTTCACTGTAATACACAGAGCCGACGCAAACAAGGAGTGAGGACTCGCCTCAACTTTTTTTTTTTTTTTTTTTTTTTGGGGGGGGGGGATAATACATAGGAATATATAGGGTCTTACCACCAGGATCCCCACACTTTTGTATACTTAATAGGCACAAGAAAAGTGGGATAGGCCCCTCATCTTTTTTTTTTTCTTGTCAGCTGATTCAGCCTATTACCCCCGGAGGTAATATCAGAAAATAATAGTTAAGCCCTCTTCCCCCCTCCTTTTTCTTTTTTTTTTTTTTTTTTTTTTTTTTTGCTTGTCAGTAAAACCCAGAAGTGGCACCAGAAATATAAACTGGGCCGCCTCACTTTTACAAAACATAGCGCCAGCCCCGATATGAGTGGTTCTTATATTAAGGGATGTTTAAGAATAAAGTGCATGATGAGTGTTTGAACTTCTTAAATTTTCATATCTTTCTATGCTTGAAATTAGGATAAAACCGATTTTGTTAAGCTAAGATTTATTTCTGGCTACTGGCTACTTGTAAGCCGATTTTGTAATCTAATCTTTATGGTTTGACATCGTGGTTTAACTCTCAAACAAGTAGCACATGTCTTCTAAAGGTGGCCCAACTCATGGCTTAACTCTCCTTGCTCTGCATGAGTGTTGACATTTATTTTTCTAAAGAAAGTTCTTTTTTGTTTTTATTAGGCAATTTCCTAGAAGAGTAGAAGAAATTTTCATAGCTACAAGACAGGTTTATAGTTGTTCTTCAATTTGGTAACAAACACTTGTTGTGAGCAAGAATTGATTAGGAAACATATCCAAAAATGGAAAAAGTGATTCAACTCTCCTGCATCTCCTCTACTTGATATCATAGGATTTTCTTTAATGTATATAATTTTATGATGCTTCAAGACATCGTAGGCAGTTATCTCTTCAGATGATACTCTCATGGTAACATGTATAACACCAAGAAAAAGGCAAATTCGGAAGACAACGATGTAGTCAGTTTCTTTTACAGATTGATAAGCTTCCTATATATATATATATATATATATATATATATATATATATATATATATATATACAGGTTACTTATACATTTTGAAACATCCCAGGAATATACATTCGTATGTAAAATATCATGTCTGCAACCAGCCAAAGAGCAAGTATCCATGGCAACCTTCTACTCAGGTCCTTTAGGTAAAATAGTTTCTACGAATTTCTGCCAAACATTCTGGTCAACATGTCCCTCACCACACACACAAACCCGATTCCATAATCATTTTGTATTTATATTGTGCATTTTAGGGATTTTAAGCTAATTCAATGTTCACCGTGGCAACTGTCCTGCAACAAAAAATGTCAAAAATATCTTGTTCAAGTTATTGGACCTTTGGACAAATGCTCCAATCCAAACGTTGATATAGTAGCATTTAAAACACATGATCCCATACATTTTCCTATATTGAGGGCTGTGTGGCGGCCATGTTGGACGCCATTTTGAATAATCAAAATTGCCCAAGGGTGAGAGCTCCACAACCACCTGAATACCTTTAAAAAGACCCAAAAGATGAATAATCATCAGAGAAAAAAAAACTGTATCAGAGAAAAAGTACTTCGGCCAAAAAAAAAAAATGGCTTTAGGCTGCCGGACTACTAAATACGGTATAAACAGAAAATAGCATCGAAATTCTCCTAGACACATCTGGAGGCGGTGATAAGAATTTTCAAAATAGATGCAGTAATGTACTCATTAATTTATGAAATAAAGGTAAAATATGTGGGCCCATAAGTAGACATATTCATGGGGTACTCCATGACATTTCATCCCTGCCTGCCTCTGAGTAGTTGTCGTGGGCCGTGGGTTCGGGGGATGAATTGGCCTGGAGGGTAAGAAGTTTGATATCCAGAGGTAATAGTTGTAGGCTATCAGGATTGGTGGGAAAGCCTTAGAGGGATTAATCAACCGGGTGATATTTATCTGGTGGGTAATTGCCCTGCGAAAATTGTCCTGGTGGTATTTATCCGGGGACGGGGGATGTTTTCGGGGGAGAGGGTGAGTTGCAGGGGCGTCACCAGCTTTTTTTTTTTTTTCAAGGGGGGTGCGTTTTGACAGTAAATATAAACTGTGAGATTTTTTTTTTTTTAATTTGATTTATTGGATCCTGTGTCATCATGTACATTTACACATACTCTATATATGTACATACATGTGATTGTATACATACACGAATCTTTCGCTATGAAGGACTATACGGGGGTACATTATGTGACGGTGTGAGATCCTCGACGATGATCAATTTCGCTCCTTCAGTGCGGAGGGTGTGGGAGGGGGATACCCCCTCCCACGGTGGTAACTTTTTGTAAAAACAAGAGTGTAAAAGTCGCGTTTATAGAGCATAGTAAAAATGAAAATACTATGAAGGACTATTACGGGGATACATTATGTGACGATGTGAGATCCTCGGCAAGGGAGCGAAGCAACCAAGCGGGAGAGGGTGTAGGAGGGGGATACCCCTTCCACGGAGGGACTTTTTGTAAAAAGAAAAAAAAAGGAGAATTGCATAACAATTAAATGCGAGCGAGCGGAGCGAGCGAGCTTGAAAATTTTGATATTTTACAATCCCAAACTGCGGTTTGTAGCTATATTTTTTCGCTTTGGAAATGAAGGGGGGCGCACCGGGCGCAACTGCTGGCAATTACTGGCATCAGCATGAGGATAATGGCATAACGATTAAATGCGAGCAAGCGGAGCGAGAGAGCTTGAAAATTTTGACAAATTTACAGTCCAAAAACTTCTGTTTGTACCTATATTTCTTCGCTTTGAAAATTAAGGGGCGCGCACAGGGCGCAACTGCTGGCAATTACTGGCAGTAACATCAGGAGAATGGCATAACAATTAAATGCGAGCGAGCAGAACGAGTGAGCTTGAAAATTTTGACACAGTCAAAAAACTGCCGTTTGTATCAATATTTTTTCGTTTTCGAAATTAAGGGGGGCGCACCGGGTGCAACTGCTGGCAATTACTGGCAGCAACGTCAGGAGAACGGCACAACGATTAAATGCAAGCGAGAGAAGCGAGCGAGCTCGAAAATGTTGGCATTTCACAGTTTTAAAAAAATTCCGTTTTTAGCTACGCATCTTTTCGCTTTGAAAATTAAGAGGGGGCACCGGGCGCAATTGCTGGCAGTAACATCAGGAGAATGGCAAGGCGATTAAATGCGAGCGAGCTTGAAAATGTTGACATTTTACAGTCAAAAGATTACCGTTTGTAGCTATATTATTGTTCGCTTTGGAAATTAAGCAGGGCGCACCGGGCGCAACTGCAGGCAATTACTGGCAGCAACATCAAGAGAATGGGATAACGATTAAACGCGAGCTAGCGGAGCGAGCGACCTTGAAAAATGTGACAATTTACTGTAAAAAAAAACCCTTCCGTTTGTAGCTATATTTCTTCGCTTTGGAAATTAAGGGGGCGCACAGGGCGCAACATAAACTGCTGGCAATTACTGGCAGCAACATCAGGAGAATGGCATAACGATTATATCGTCTGTATCACTTCAGTCAATCAATTTTCCTTACAACGTTTCTGTTACCCCAAGGTTCCACAATTATGTTTTCTCAATTCACTTTGTTTTGATTATGCAACCTTATTCTATGTTACCAAAGGAAGTGAAATGTTTATATTCTTTTCGAAAAATGAAATAAAGTTTGAATTGAATTGAATTGATTAAAATGCGAGCGAGCTTGAAAATTTTGACATTTTACAGTATAAAAACTGCCGTTTGTAGCTATCCTTTTCGCTTTGGAAATTAAGGGGGCGCACCGGGTGCAACTGCTGGCAATTTAATACTGGCAGCAACATCACGAGAATGGCAGAGCGATTAAATACGAGCAAGCGGAGCGAGTGAGAGTGAAAATTCTGACATTTTACAGTCCAAAAACTGCCGTTTTTAGCTATAAATATGTTGTTTTCGCTTTGGAAATTAAGGGGGGGGGGCGGTGCGCCACTGGTAGTCAAGGATGTCGGTTTATTGTTCATGATTGGGGGAGGTACGACCAGCGAGGGGGCGTCGAAGTGGCCAAGCGGGGAAAGGATGTCCAAAATCTGCACTTTAGAGCATCCCCTAATTGTTTGTGTTTGTGTGTGTTTGTGTGTGTTGGGAAAGTTGGGAAATAGCCCGTCAAGTCTTATTATTGGCAATGCAAGGCATTTTAATATAGACTATAGTATGTAAAGCAACAATCAGTGATCTAGCTTTGATTTATATATCCCGATTGTAGTGCAACATTCGTCATTTGTCGGCGTTAGACACTGTGTTGTCACGGAAACAGTATTTTCAGGAGAAAAAGAAAATACCAGTGTTTTGCTCCATTGGTCAAGTTTATGCATTGAGATTTTGGTGAGGAAAATCATTTCTAAATAAACTGAACATATCTTTGATCATCGTAGGGCAATGTGTTGCCGTCGGGTGGTACTATAATGACAAGTTTTTTTTTTTTTTTTTTTTTTCTGAAAGAACATAAATCCAATTACCAGTTTTGCTGAATGAGCTAACACCATCGGGTCAGGGTGGGACATCGGAAATATTCAGTGATTGTTTAAGTTGTATTTGTCTTTGAATTCACTGCTTTTGTTGTTGTTGTTGTTGTGATGATGTTTTACTTGATGGTGCTATCTGGGGGTAGTCATCTGTGGGATAGTTATCCAGGAGTAGTTATCCCGGGGGTAATTATTCGGGGGTATAATCCAGGGGTAGTTATCCAGATCCAAGGGGTAGTAATTATGGGGTAGTTTTCCAGGAGGTAGTGTTCCTAGACCCCAAATGTCGATAAACAACTTGTCACTTTGATTTCTTGTCCTAAACAAATTCCAACCACTCGTTGACTTGTCTTTTTGTCCGCAACAAGTCGACTTTTCTGTTCCACTAACTAACCAATTTGTTTTTCTTTTCCAAAACAAGTCGACGTACTTGTCGTGTTTTGACAACTCGGCATTTTGTCTTCTCGTCCAAAACAAGTCGACTTGCCGAGTTTCAACAACTTGTCATTTGACGTCTTGTCCCAAGCAAGTCGACATTCCGAGTTTCAACAACTCGTTATCATGTCTTCTTTTCCCAAACAAGTCGACTTGCCGAGTTTCAACAACTTGTCATCTTGACTTCTTGTCCAAAGCAAGTCGACTTTCCGAGTTTCAACAACTTGTCATCTTGACTTCTTGTCCCAAACGAGTCGACTTGCCGAGTTTCAACAACTTGTCATCTTGACTTCTTGTCAAAAACGAGTCGACTTGCCGAGTTTCAACAACTTGTCATCTTGACTTCTTGTCCAAAGCAAGTCGACTTTCCGAGTTTCAACAACTCGTTATCATGTCTTCTTGTCCAAAACGAGTCGACTTGCCGAGTTTCAACAACTTGTCATCTTGACTTCTTGTCCCAAACGAGTCGACTTGCCGAGTTTCAACAACTTGTCATCTTGACTTCTTGTCCAAAGCAAGTCGAATTGCCGAGTTTCAACAACTTGTCATCTTGACTTCTTGTCCCAAAGGAGTCGACTTGCCGAGTTTCAACAACTTGTCATCTTGACTTCTTGTCCCAAAGGAGTCGACTTGCCGAGTTTCAACAACTTGTCATCTTGACTTCTTGTCCCAAACGAGTCGACTTGCCGAGTTTCAACAACTTGTCATCTTGACTTCTTGTCCAAAGCAAGTCGACTTTCCGAGTTTCAACAACTCGTTATCATGTCTTCTTGTCCCAAACGAGTCGACTTTCCGAGTTTCAACAACTTGTCATCTTGACTTCTTGTCCCAAACGAGTCGACTTGCTGAGTTTCAACAACTTGTCATCTTGACTTCTTGTCCAAAGCAAGTCGACTTTCCGAGTTTCAACAACTTGTCATCTTGACTTCTTGTCCAAAGCAAGTCGACTTTCCGAGTTTCAACAACTTGTCATCTTGACTTCTTGTCCCAAACGAGTCGACTTGCCGAGTTTCAACAACTTGTCATCTTGACTTCTTGTCCAAAGCAAGTCGACTTTCCGAGTTTCAACAACTCGTTATCATGTCTTCTTGTCCCAAACGAGTCGACTTTCCGAGTTTCAACAACTCGTTATCATGTCTTCTTGTCCCAAACGAGTCGACTTGCCGAGTTTCAACAACTTGTCATCTTGACTTCTTGTCCCAAACGAGTCGACTTGCCGAGTTTCAACAACTTGTCATCTTGACTTCTTGTCCAAAGCAAGTCGACCTTCCGAGTTTCAACAACTTGTCATCTTGACTTCTTGTCCCAAACGAGTCGACTTGCCGAGTTTCAACAACTTGTCATCTTGACTTCTTGTCCCAAACGAGTCGACTTGCCGAGTTTCAACAACTTGTCATCTTGACTTCTTGTCCAAAGCAAGTCGACTTTCCGAGTTTCAACAACTCGTTATCATGTCTTCTTGTCCCAAATGAGTCGACTTGCCGAGTTTCAACAACTTGTCATCTTGACTTCTTGTCCCAAACGAGTCGACTTGCCGAGTTTCAACAACTTGTCATCTTGACTTCTTGTCCAAAGCAAGTCGACTTTCCGAGTTTCAACAACTTGTCATCTTGACTTCTTGTCCCAAACGAGTCGACTTGCCGAGTTTCAACAACTTGTCATCTTGACTTCTTGTCCCAAACGAGTCGACTTGCCGAGTTTCAACAACTTGTCATCTTGACTTCTTGTCCAAAGCAAGTCGACTTTCCGAGTTTCAACAACTCGTTATCATGTCTTCTTGTCCCAAACGAGTCGACTTACCGAGTTTCAACAACTTGTCATCTTGTCTTCTTGATCCAAGCAAGTCGACTTGCCGAGTTGCAATAACTCGGCTTCTCGGTATTTAACCTGTCTTCTCGTCTTCTTATCTCGTCATCTGGTTGGCACTTTTAAGCTTCCGTACCGCGGAGCTCGCGGTGCTGTGATCCAACACCCTTGTAGTGCTGGTGATCGATAATTTTGATCAGTATCGCCTCGTTAATCTGACCGTCGGTGTTGGAGGTCGATTTAACGCTGTTATTTGGGGGCTAGCACTAGCACTATCACCAGCACCGAACTTGAAATCACCCATTGCTTTCATGCATGAAGTAGATGAGGATTCATTTGAATCATAAAAGTCTAACGGAGCTAGTTAACCTATCTATGAAGGGAGTATATTTTCAACTACTCAGTTTTGAGAATCTTCGGGCAGGTATTTCAATAATAATAATGATAATAATAATAGTAATAAGGTCTTATTTACCCAGGGTAGCCTCTCCAGTGTTGCCACTGCTCTACCACAGGGCCCTGCTATTATTATATAGCAGGGCCCTCTGGTAGAGGGCCCTGCTATATAATAAAAGAAACAACTACCTCAGTGGTCTTCCTTCAGGGCCTATTTACCAATTGTTTATGGCGATGTTTTCCTTAATCGGTTAATCACGGTCGATGGATAAATGAATATGGAAATAAGATGTCAAGAACAGAGAGGGAAAGATACTAAATGAAACATGAACCATAATAAACAACATTGTGATACTGAAGAAGTAACTCAGCTTACCATTATTGTCAGATTTCTTTCTGATGGCAGATCAGTGATCGAGTAATCCGTTACGAAGTCCTGAGACCTTACGATAACGACCTTACTCACTACTTCACTCGAATCCGAGTCTTGAAGATCGTACCGAACTTCGTAACCGGTGACATTTCCGTTGCGGTAAGACGGCGATGCTATAGACCACGTAAGCCTGATCGTGGTCGCATTTTTGTCAATGATGAAGAGGCGGGAAGGTGGTGGTGCGACTGTCGAGGTAAGGCATGGTCACATGAATTACCATGGTTAATGCTTCAAAACACAGTTTTTTATTTACTTGCTCTTGGGATTTCTTCCTTTGTTTATGCACCCTGGATTTTTGTTGCTGTTGTTGTTGTTGTCAACGACCTTCTTGCTCCAGCAGACAAAGCGATTCGTTTGTACGGCAGAAATCGAAATCAACGTAAGCTCCACAGCCCGCTTCACTCACGATTGTCGAAGCAAGCAGCCGCTCCATGACTTGAGGGCGTTTGAAATAGCCCGATTTCGTGGCCAAACGCCTCATTTTGTTTCAGCAACTTTTCCATAAGGTATACAGCAAATGAAGATGTGTATTTCTAATGTCGAAAGATAACTACAGACAAACAATAATTTGTGTATACACTGCATGTTAAATGCAAGGATTACCATGATAAGAATGGTGTCAATGGCATCATTGTACTTCTTGCTAGGGAGAAGTGCGGGTTTTTGTTCTTTCTTCTTCTTCTTCTTCTTCTTTTTTTTTTAGATAGACTAGCATATAAGGGTTGTAACTTCACCATCGTTGTCATACTTTGTCAATTCTGGTATTCAGCGATCTGTTCTTTATTTTGCCAGGAAAAATATTCTTATTATGGTATATCCTTGCATTGAATGTGCAGTGTATACAGCTTATATCTTATACGAAGTATACACATTCTTGTTCTGCCGTATCTCATGGAAAAATTGCCGAAACAAATGAAGTTTGGTCAAGACACGAGTGAACTCAATTCATGTCAATTTTTGATACTAAATCTCTTGAAACAAAGAATATAAATATATATTCTTTAATCATAACGTCATGAATATTCCTTGTAATGTTATAAGCAAATCACAACTTTTTATTTTATTAGTATTATTTTGCTCTGTCTGATGATCGACTTAATGCCCCAGTCACATATAAACACGAATGCTCACGGATCTACATGGTGATCCGGGGAGATTTGGGGAGATCCGGGATATAGTTTCGATCTCGATGGAGTGTCGACGAGCGTTGGTATGACTGTACGCACGGTATCAACCCGGCAGTTACACGGATAAGGCCGGAAGAGCGCGGCATCTATACGGATCAACACGGCAGCTATACGGCAGCCACATGGACCACCCCGGATTGCTGTACCAACACGGCAATCCCCGGATGACGCCGGATGTTTTTGACCTCCAAAAGTTGCCGTGTTCCCCTCCCGGATGTCCCCAGATCTACACGGACATACACGCATGTCCAAGGACGTCCAAGGCGTCAACACCGATCTCTCCCCGATCTCCCCGGATACGTCCTGGGTGATCCGGGATGTGGTATGTGACTGGGGCATTAGATACTGCACAATGTTTGAAAATGGCGCTAAATTCGCTTTGCGATGCACACTCGGAAAAGAATAATAAACCCGAAATATACACAATCAAGCCATCAAGAACATAATTGTGAAACTAAAAAATTGAGGGTGTTATAAAACATGGCTTTACTTTCTTCCTGTGTTCGCCCGATGCTAGGGGTGCTTCTGTCGCTCCAGTCATCCTTGTTATGTCCCTTGATATCAATGGTATACGAACTGTACGGCTGAAGGTCCGTGAGAGTCGCTTCCTCTTCATCCCCGTCAAAGGACGAACAAGTTTCTCGATTATACGTCCCCGTTGAGAGCCGGTAACAGATCGTGTATGACAATATGCCACTTCGGCAATTCGCGGCGGTTGTATTTATACGCTGGTAGTTGAAAGAAACAACAAAAACACAAATATGATGTGAACAGCTAGGGAAAACACGAAAAAAAAATCGATAATAATGATAACAAGCCCTTTTTGAACCCTTTCCCAAGTCATTCCAAATAGCAACATTTTTCGGATCCTTTTATCCTTGTCGTCCTAAAGCTAACGTAACCCCCTATAAGTTCCATGCATCACTGCTTTTTGTTTGTTTCATTTTTAATAAGAGAAGATGGCTAGATAATCCAAGTTCAGCAGCAATAGCTGATCTTTGATGGAGTCTAATTGGATCTGACGTACACCACTGCTATTACATTAATGCTCATAATTATAGATTCACTTGTAGTTCCTACGTTGCGTCTCAATAACTCACACAATCTGATGATTACGTCGACCAGAGAATACTAAGAAAAATAGATGAACAACTTATAGAATATCTTTATTCTCCTTTTCTGGACCAAAATTCTGGAATTCTCTTGATAACTATATAAAAGAAGCATTAAGTTTTCATACCTTGTCTTTAAAGTTAAAGGATTATTTCAAAAATTCGTATGCAACATAGTAAGTTATACTCTTTTTTTATACTTTGACTTTAAAAATTGTCGCCCCCTGTTTGATTTTTTTTTTTTTTGTATCTCGGCGAGCCCGAGCCTTTTGTGCCTCCAGTGCCCTGGTTATGACCCCCATTTCCTACTCCTCAACCTCCCCCCCCCCCCTTTATCGTCCACCTCGGACTTACTATACCTTCCTCACTAATCACTCTATCCTCTCATCATTTCTTCCTTTACAAGAGAGCCGTCTTGTGTTTGTTAATGTGCGTCCTCGCGTGTGCATGTATGTGTGTATTACTCTGTCTTTTTTGTATCACTTAGGCAAATTGCCTTTTTTTTGGCAATTTGATTTTTTCCCATTTTTTTTTCTTTTTCATGAGGGGACTGCATAATACAAGCTCTGCTTTTTAGCAGTCCCCTCCATTTCCAGCAATTTTGTTTCTGCCTTTACTATAATGATATAACATTTATTTGTATCTTTGTTGATCTTTTACCTGTGTCTTTATCACATGTTATGTTTCATCGCATTTTTGTACTGATTTCTTGACATCTGTATATATGAACATATTATTGTATGCCTAATTATTTGTTTGTTGGAAATGAAATAAATCTACTTAAAATTTAACTAGTTTGGTAACATAATTTGTTGCTGCTTGGTAATCCGAGCATTCATACCTCTATCTCTTTTTAAATTCTTATTAACTGAAGAACAGCAAATATCTAATAAACTACACAGAACTCTTATTTTGGATAACATCCCATTGCAAAGGGTTTTTCCTGTCAAATTTCTAAGAAACATATCAATAAACCCATATCGTCACTATGAAAAATCACCCAAAAATAACAATAGTGAAAAAAATATTGTGTCATTTCCTTCTGCTACTTCATCGCATTAATTGTATACTTTCTTGATATATTAAGGTTCCCCTCATCATGATATCCTGGCATGGGCAACTCTGCTCAAACTTCCTTCTGCAGGATATTGTTAATTCCACTGGAAAATAAATCGCTTTACGTCTTTTTCTTTTGCCAACATGTACACACACACTGTATCATATATATAATATATATATATACATATGAAGGGTTTGTTTGCAAAAACCGATAAGTCCATTTTTGAAGATTTTGAAGTACGATCTCTGTCATAAAGTACAAAATAATACCTTTTAAATGATATATTGGTCACTACATATAAAGGTATATTTTTGAAGTTATGTTCAAAAGGAGCAAAAATTTTCTTGGTGCGTAACATATTCTGACCGATGTGCAATAATACATTACATTACATTAATTACGTATATATATATATATATATAACCTGTCTATAGCGGCCATCCAAGGGAAACGGAAAAAGTGGCCGTTATAGACAGGTGGCCGCTATAGACAGGTAATCCAACTTTGTGCGCATTGCTTACATGCACATGTACAGTGTATCATCGTTGTATCCTTACATGTAGCCTACATGTTTGTGTGTACGTATGCGCACACCGTGTGTTTCATGCATTTAACCATGCCGGTGTATATGAAATTGTTGCACAGTAGTATGTGTTTTGTCGCGAAGAAAGCTTTACACCAGTGCATTATTATCACTACATGAGGGATGAATACAGCGATGGCAATCACTGAATGTTGTCCGCACGGCTACAAAGCAGAAAAAAAAAGTTAGACAGGTGGTCGCTATACACAGGGTCTTTAACAGGGCTTTTCTCTCGGGGGATTTTTCAGTGGCCGCTATAGACAGGTGGTCGCTATAGACAGGTGGCCGCTAAGGCAGGTTTGACTGTATATATAAGTAACAAAACTGGAACAAAGTTCATGCTGTATTCACCAACGGTTTATTTTTGCACACAATTTTCGAGCGTCTCGCCGCCCTTTCTCAAGTGTTGATATATATATATAATTATATATATATATATATATATAATTATATATATATATATATATATATATATATATATATAATATATATATATATGAAGAGTTTGTTTGCAAAAACCGATAAGTCCATACTTGTCAAACGGAGATATTTGCGATTAAAGGTCAAGAAAAATAAGGAGAATAATAAGAAAATTTTTGCTTCTTTTGACCATAACTTCAAAAATGTACCTTTATACGTAGTGACCAATATATAATTTAAAAGGTATTATTTTGTACTTTATGACAGAGACCGTACATCAAAATCTTCAAAAATGGACTTATCGGTTTTTGCAAACAAACTCTTCATATATATAGGGCCTTTACATATACCATGTATACATATACATATACATGTATACATATATATATATGCATAGACACACACACACATACATATATATATATACATGTGTGTATCACAATATATATAATATCTCGCTTATACAGCCAGACAGAAGAGAAAAAGATATGACAGTAAATTTATGCCGACTTTTATCATCATTGTGAGAGTAAATGTCATTTAACCATTCTGTCATTGTCTGTTTCAATAAGTAAATTGTGCACAAATTTTCCGCACAAATCTCGGCCCTAATCTGGCAAAAGGGTGTATCTGCAAAATTTCCATTTTTTTTTTTCATCTTTAGGGTTTTTGAGGTCAAAATTTTCATCTGGCC
Organism: Diadema setosum; assembly: GCF_964275005.1. Classification (NCBI taxonomy): domain Eukaryota; kingdom Metazoa; phylum Echinodermata; class Echinoidea; order Diadematoida; family Diadematidae; genus Diadema; species Diadema setosum. The sequence continues at coordinate 5,202,869 of NC_092697.1, forward strand.
AACTCTCATTGGTGCTCGGGCTTTAGTTTTCGAGATACCAGAGGTTACCAAAATCAATTTTCATCATTTTACTGGTATTTAATCTGGCAAAAGGGTGTATCTGCACATACATCCTTAAAAAAAAATGGTGTTAATCTGGCAAAAGGATTTATCTGCCACATACATTCTTTAGCCAGATTAAATGATGGGGAAAATGTGTTAATTTAATCAGGCAAAAGGGTCTATCTGCACATACACCCTATCATTTACCATAGAAGGTATTTAATTTGACTGTCATACATGCATTAGTACACAAATGTCTGTCCACCAGTCCTGTTACATATACGCTCACTATTTTTATGTTTTCATGCCTCCGCCACGAAATGGTGCCGGAGGCATTATGTTTTCGGGTTGTCCGTCCGTCCGTCCGTCCGTCCTTCCGTCCGTACGTCCGTCGGAAATGAATTTTGTGGACAGCGTAACTAAAAAACCTTTGAAGGTATCCTAATGAAACTTGGCTTGTATATGTATTAGGGGGTCAAGTTGTGCCTGTCAACTTTTGGGTGCTCATGCTCAAGGTCAAAGGTCAAAATGGTCAAGGTCAAATACGTAAAATTTCACTATTTCCACCATATCTATGCAATGCCTTAGGATATTTTCTTAAAACTTAATGTATACATGTATCACACAATTAAGATTCTCTGGTGAAAGTTTGGGGTCATGAGGTCAAAGGTCAAAAGGTCAAGAAACAATATCAAAACTTCACTTTTTGCTCCCTAATTTGGAAATTATTGTTCAAGGTATCTTCATGGAACATAGTATATATACATGAACTGACTGGCAGTGATTACCTAGAGAATTTAGGGTTCATGAGGTCAAAGGTCAGGGGTCAAAGGTCCAGGGCAACACTTCAACATTTTACTATTTCCATCATATTTATGCAATGCCAGCAGGATTATTATTTTTTTTTTTTTACACTTGGTGTATGCATGTATAACCTAATAGAGATTCTCTGGAAACTTTTTTTTTTGCCTCAAAAGTCAAAAGGTTAAAGATCAAGGGAAAGTGCTGAACTAACTTTTTCCTCCATATCTCAGAAGTGGCTCAAGTTATCTTGAAACCTTCTACATATTCATGCATGTTCTGCCTGACAGTGATTATCCTATGAATTTTAGAGTCAAAGGCCAGATGAAAATGGTAACAATGTACTTTTCAATACAGAAATGGCATTTTTTCTCCATACCTTGAAAATTACTCACTGCATAAACTTATGAATGGGCAAAGGCATGTTAAAGTCCTTAAATCCCCAAATACATGCTCTCCTATTCATCCAATTAAACCTAGGTCAAGGAAGGTGAACATTCAACACATTTGTGACAAACTTGTCATTTTAACATTTTGCCAATTTTGTGAAAATATAATCACACATTTTCCACATGTACTATAGACCTATTAGGAAAATCATACATTATGGCGGAGGCATACCAGTCGCCTTAGCGACATTTCTAGTTGAAAATAGTTTTATACGGTGATAGAGTGTTTGGAGGGTTATGCACATTAGAAACATAAGATTACCTAATGTCTTTGAAATGGACCCCATTTCTGTGAAAATGCCCAAATGTCCCCTTTGCAGACACTGTTATAATGGGCCTAACATACATTAATCGTAGATTCTGATATACTATATGTGTAATGAGATTTAGAGTGTCAATATAACTGACGTTGTGCATTAGAAGGCTTCAATTTCAAAAAAAAAAATTGAAAATGTTACATCGCTTGAAAAGAAAAACATATTCGGGAAAACCTAAAGATATGGCCGAGAAAGGCCATAGGATTAAAGGGAAAATAAACCCAAGCTACGCTTTCTCATATCCAAGTAAACCCAAAATGTTGCACATTTCCGCAGGAGAATGTCATGAATGATTTTTTACTAAAGTTTACTTAAGGTAGAAAATCAAAGGTGAGAGATTGAGCCTGGAGCCATGAGCGAGTGATTTCACATTCACATATATGTATGGAACCATTGTTCCGTTGTGAGGATAATGTAGATGAGAATACGATAACTGCATCAAAATAGTTTATAATGCTTCATGCAGATATTTGATACGTCAATAATTTCAACATTTTCACCAAACTTCTTATTCGAATGAATTGATATGTTTGCACATTTTGTGAACGTCCATGGATACATGTAGCTTCCAGCCTTTTCAAGGTGCAACTTTGCAATGAAGTGTAGTGTTTCATAGAAATTAGTGTCAAAATGAGAACTGAAATTTTCCAGGAGACTTCCATTTTAATCATCTTGAAAATGTTACATCACTCACAAAGAAATGAAATAAACTTTTCAATTGTACATGTATGTAGTATGAAATCAAGAGGATATTGACATCCTGTGTGCATTTCATGTAAAATTTGAACTGTAAATAAAAATTGTAATGTTGATAACAATTCAATTCAATTCAAATTTAATTCAAAATTTGAATTTAAATGATAGCCCTATAAGCATATCGGAAGATGTGACTCTTGTTTACAAACAGGTGTGATGTTGTAAATTTTAATTGGTTGTTGAATGAAGTTTCGTTGGTTTTAATATTGTGCCTGTAGGTTCAAGCAAATTGTCAGAGCATTGTTAAATATTGAATTTTCTTCTACTTGGAAGAAGGAGGGGACTAAAGTGGTATACAGATCCAGAATAATGCCAACCTGCTGGTGTGCAAGCGGGGACAAATTTCCCTTCATGCTTGGACTTTTTGTCAAGTATTAGTTTCACAAACGTGTGTTTACTCATGAGTGGTGTACGATTGTGGAGGAAAATCTTAAAAACATGTTTACATTTCTGCAGACACTGTTAGTTATCATAGGCCAAAAATATACAGTATTAGTTGCAGAATCTGATATACATGCAGGGGGTGGTGGGGGGGGGGGGCGAGTTAGCATGTTGCAGCAACATGCTAAAGTTGTGTGCAACATGCTGACATTTTTGTACAATATGCTAACATTTTGTGGAACATGCTTCTGAGAAAACACACAACAATTTACATACAAACTCTATTATCCACATAGCAAAAATTAGTAATTGCAATGTTCATGATTTTTTTTCCTTCCATCACAACCCTTTGTGGTCAAATGTTCAAAATATACTTGTATAAGTCTCATAAAGCATTACATTTAGCAACTACAACCCCAGAGCTTTTAGGGGCCTGTGAGCATGCATGCAGGTAGGCATTCATGCTATTTTATGTGTGTGTGTTTAATATGAAATCAATGGGATAATTACATTGTTGTTCATTATATGTTTTCATGATTGCATTTCATCGCAAACGTCAAAAAAAAAAAAAAAATATGTAGCATTCCGGACCCGTATATAGCATCATTTAATTGTATTATGATTGAGAAAAAAAAAATTGTTTGAAATTAAAATTCATTACTCAAGCTCACTTGAATTTAGTCTTTGTAGTTAATTACTATAAACAGCTGAGTCCTAAACCTGTTGTATTTTTGACAGTTTTACGGTTATAGTGAAAGTGAGTGTGATTACAGCTGCTGTATGATTACAGAGCATGATTTGTGCCTCCTTGAATAATAGTCCCCAGAGAGTGGAAAAAAAATCAATATAAGTGATGGTCTGTTGGGAGCATGCTAAAATGTCATCCTTCCTGTTTATATCTCTGACCTGACTTTGGCCATCACTACTCTCCCCCCCCCCCCAATATATATATATATATATATATATATATGATCAAGAAGCGAGGACGTTTAGAATCATTAAAAATGTAAGAAAGACACAGTTTGAGGGTAATACCCCAATTTTGAGTGGAATCTGTCCCTTTTTGTATTCATTTTCCTATCATTTTCTTGCATTTGCGTTAACTTTATACAAACTCAAGATCAAATATATTTACTGAACACCGTACAATAGGCTACAGAAACACAGTTACAAGTATACGTCACTCTTTACACACACACACACACATATATATATATATATATGTATATATATATATATATATACATATATATATGATTACAAGAAAAAAAAAAGATGTGGAAACGGATGTCGCAATTACATCCTTTTAATTCTCAAAGCTTTCGGTCTGAGACCTTTAGTGATTCAATTTGGCTAATAAGGTGAATACAAACATTAATTGGAAAGCAAACACAACACGTTAGATGTAAAACAAAGATAAAAATACATGAACTCAACATTTAATAACATAATTATCTTAGGAGCCACATTGGTGTTGATGTGTGTGATTTATTAAAAAAGTGTATCTCTACCCCAAAAAAAAATTTGGTATGTGAAAGAGACATTTCAGTAGTCCATTGCTACAACATTCAAAGAAATGTTACTCATGATTTGAGATGATAATCCCATTTTCCCCAAAATTCGTCAAAAATTTGCATATTCAAACTTTGAATAAATAAAAAAAATAAACGTCAGATTTTTTTTTTACATTCCTATTCTACATGACTTGTTTTACGAATGTGCCAATTTTCAAGTCAATCGGTCAATTAGTTGCCGAGATCTGAGGGGGAGGCCAAAATGCCCCCCCCCCCCCATGGACTCGAGTGATCAAAACAACCCAATGGGATTAGGGTTAAGCGACAGCCGCTAGAACCACCTAGATTAGAACCAGGTTCCTGATAAAGTGTTAGGTCTTTCTAAGTTAACAAACGTATGCACAATCATGTTCGCATTCACACACACGGATTCATATATGTGCAAAAAAGCAAACAATATGGCTCACGCGTATAATTTAATTGGCTCCTAAGATAATTATAAAATGTTGAATACATGCATTTTTATCTTTTGTTTTATATTGGACATGTAGGTCTATGTTTATATTATATTGTAGATACATGTAGATATAGATATATGTACATATATAGATAGATAATGTCGACCAGAGACATTTCCATAATACATTCCCCATCGTTGCCTCATCATTTCTAGCGAAATAAATGAAAATCCATAATAGATACATTGAAAGATAAACAAGACTTTAGTATCGATTACAAATTATGGACCAAGAATAAATTGATAGGCTATGCAGAAAATACACCCTACAGTTATGTAACTGCCACAAACCTACACAATTTCCCGCTGGTATCACCCCCCCCCCCCACCCCCATGTGGAAAAATATGTGTATGTGCAGATCGACCCTGTAATTGCACCAGAATTCCACCAGAGCCATGCGCCTTCCATCCATCATTAAATTTGGCCAAAGGGTGTATGTGCAGATAGACCCTTCTGCCAGATTAAATTAACACATTTTTTTTCTCATTTAATCTGGCTAAAGAGTGTATGTGTAGATAGATCCTTCTGCCTGATTAAATAAATACATTTTCCGTCACCATTTAATCTGGCAAAACGGTGTGTGTGCAGATACACCCTTTTGCCAGATTAAGACCAACTTTCACTAGGGTGTATGTGAACATACACACTTTTGCCAGATGAATTTCACTGCCTTTGCTTCTGAGATTAATCTGGCAAAAGGGTGTATCTGCCTTAAATCAGTTCTTAAAAAAAAAAGGAAATGGATTAAAATAATGAAAAACGACTAAGAATAATCTTTGAAACATAATCTAAGTGACAGAACAGAGTCCACCAGCTAAAATTAATTCTCAACCTTTCTACAAGTAAATTAAATGCTCAAACTTCAAAGTCGATTATCTCGGAAAGTTTTTCGAGGGCGTATGTGCAGATAGACCCTTTTGCCAGATTAGGGCCGATATTCTATGGACAGGTAATCAAGGTGCCAGGCAGATGTGGTGCCCACCATGCAGGTCTGTCCCTTACCTGCCATCTTACAGTGAGCTGTCGTAGACCGGATTGAACGTTGCTGATGACTGGTGCAGAAAATGGCTCTATGACCAGAACATAGGGGGTAAGATACAGTTTTGAGCCGTCGTACTATAGCGCATGAAGAGGTAAGAAATTTGTACACCCTCACACACGTACACACTAACACAAATTCATATATATATATATATATATAATATATATTTATATATATATATATATATAGAGAGAGAGAGAGAGAGAAAGGTACATATAAACAATGTACTTCTTTGTTTATTCACATAATATATAAACATTATACATAGTTATCAATGGTTATTGGTACTTTAAATTTTCAAGTTCGATAAAAGAATAAAATTCAGTAGAAAGACATACTCTACTCAGAGAACCACTTGTTTTAATTGGAGTTTCAAGTTTGTGTTCTTGTTTTGCTCGGTCTTTACCATTTTATTACCTTTGCATATTATTTACCAAGAATGAAAATACAACTACAGTATTGTATTCAAAGACAATAAGTCGTGATTACGCATGAAATTTATTTGAAAAAAAAAAACCAGAGAAACGTTGTTTGACTTCTTGTAGAATAAAAGATATTGATAAATGAATACATAATATAAACAGAGAAGAAGAGATCGTAAATTTCGACAGAAAAAGAAACAAATTTATGCCTATATAAGCAAGTTTTTTTTTTTTTTGATTTGTGGAGAAAAGCTGAAAGTGAAAGAAGAGGATACGATCGAGAGAAATACGTAGTTGAGTAAAAAGAGCACATATATACTCTTACATATACATTTTAATACGGCTGACACGGCTGATGTACATAGTATGAGGATGAGAATTCATGTGTACTTAAAAGTAACCAACATGCATGTTTGAATATACGCACGGTACACATGGAACAATCCAAGAGACTGATCCAGAGATTGGATAGCCTTGCAAAATATAATGTAAACATTATAAAAAAAACATTAATAGTCATTAGATTGAGACAAAAAGATTGAAAATAGTAGAAAAAAAGAGAGAAATATCGAAATTTGATTTCGACTTACTTCCGCAGTTAGTCCTTATGAATGCTGACGGCGATGGCGCCCCCGTTCCACCGGGTCCTTCTCTGACCATGGATACCGCGACATCATACTCGGTGTCGGCTAACAATCCGCCTACGAGGAGTGACGTCATACCCCTGGACAAGGGGACCCTCTCGTGTTCCACCCATGTCATATTGTCGTAATCGCCTATTCGTTCTCGTGTGTGACCGATTAACGCCACGATTGAACCGTCACCAGAGACAGACCTAGCGTTCCAGCTCAGTCTCACTGTTGTGGAGTTCACAGCTCTAACATTCGGAGGGTCTTCTAGAAACGGCAGAGCTAGAAATCAAATATGAACTGGCTTAAACATCACACAAGAACGACATAGTTTGTTGTGAAGTATAACAATGATATACACCAAATGTTCAATAAAAATACGCGAGGGTTAAATGCCTCCGAGATTACCACGTGTTTCAATCTAGTGATGTAAGTATCACCTTCCTGTATTAGAAAGACTTGGCACCTGAAATTCTCTTGTTATACCGCGCTGTAATAATGGTTGTTATATATGTAACCAAGAGAATACAAAACAGTTTATTTACTGTCGGCAGCTAAAATTTAGCCCTGCTTGTATATCATCTCTCATATCAGTTTGTTACATGATAACTTATAGCATATAGGAACAAGGATTCAATTGAAATGAATTAACAGAATCACCAATGATATCGGAAATGAACACCCATTCAGCTTCTTCTGTATTATGAAGCAGTTCTTTCCGTGGGTTCATGTATTCGCAGTACATTGTATACTATAGCTGTTAAAATGGAAACTGACGGACATTGTATGCTAATGTTATTTTCTGCTGAGGTACAATAATTATAACATTCTGAATTTTGGGTTATTCGTAGAGAACATGGGCAAGGTACAGAAAGTGGACGAGTTGAATAAGTTCAGCTCATGTACAAGCGAAGTGAAACTGAAAGATTGCTTTAATCAGTTTCAATCATTCATCAGGAAGTTACAAATGTTGAACACCTAAGTAAAGGTCCTATTGTAATATTATGTGAATAACAATTCTGATCAAAAATGGAAAGATTCCTGTAATTTATAATCATTAACTGATTTGAATACCATGGTGATTAAAATAACAGAGTCTGGTTACCAATTATTTCCACCTTATATACAGGTTTATGTAGTGTTGTAAAGACATTAACAATTAAATATTTACCATTTGCACATGAAACAAAAACCCAACATGAGTGCTTTGGGAGATCCGGGATATAGTTTCGATCTCGATGGAGTGTCGACGAGCGTTGGTATGACTGTACGCACGGTATCAACCCGGCAGTTACACGGATAAGGCCGGAAGAGCGCGGCATCTATACGGATCAACACGGCAGCTATACGGCAGCCACATGGACCACCCCGGATTGCTCTACCAACACGGCAATCCCCGGATGACGCCGGATGTTTTTGACCTCCAAAAGTTGCCGTGTTCCCCTCCCGGATGTCCCCAGATCTACACGGACATACACGCATGTCCAAGGACGTCCAAGGCGTCAACACCGATCTCTCCCCGATCTCCCCGGATACGTCCTGGGTGATCCGGGATGTGGTATGTGACTGGGGCATTAGATACTGCACAATGTTTGAAAATGGCGCTAAATTCGCTTTGCGATGCACACTCGGAAAAGAATAATAAACCCGAAATATACACAATCAAGCCATCAAGAACATAATTGTGAAACTAAAAAATTGAGGGTGTTATAAAACATGGCTTTACTTTCTTCCTGTGTTCGCCCGATGCTAGGGGTGCTTCTGTCGCTCCAGTCATCCTTGTTATGTCCCTTGATATCAATGGTATACGAACTGTACGGCTGAAGGTCCGTGAGAGTCGCTTCCTCTTCATCCCCGTCAAAGGACGAACAAGTTTCTCGATTATACGTCCCCGTTGAGAGCCGGTAACAGATCGTGTATGACAATATGCCACTTCGGCAATTCGCGGCGGTTGTATTTATACGCTGGTAGTTGAAAGAAAAAACAAAAACACAAATATGATGTGAACAGCTAGGGAAAACACGAAAAAAAAAATCGATAATAATGATAACAAGCCCTTTTTGAACCCTTTCCCAAGTCATTCCAAATAGCAACATTTTTCGGATCTTTTTATCCTTGTCGTCCTAAAGCTAACGTAACCCCCTATAAGTTCCATGCATCACTGCTTTTTGTTTGTTTCATTTTTAATAAGAGAAGATGGCTAGATAATCCAAGTTCAGCAGCAATAGCTGATCTTTGATGGAGTCTAATTGGATCTGACGTACACCACTGCTATTACATTAATGCTCATAATTATAGATTCACTTGTAGTTCCTACGTTGCGTCTCAATAACTCACACAATCTGATGATTACGTCGACCAGAGAATACTAAGAAAAATAGATGAACAACTTATAGAATATCTTTATTCTCCTTTTCTGGACCAAAATTCTGGAATTCTCTTGATAACTATATAAAAGAAGCATTAAGTTTTCATACCTTGTCTTTAAAGTTAAAGGATTATTTCAAAAATTCGTATGCAACATAGTAAGTTATACTCTTTTTTTTATACTTTGACTTTAAAAATTGTCGCCCCCTGTTTGATTTTTTTTTTTTTTGTATCTCGGCGAGCCCGAGCCTTTTGTGCCTCCAGTGCCCTGGTTATGACCCCCATTTCCTACTCCTCAACCTCCCCCCCCCCCCCTTTATCGTCCACCTCGGACTTACTATACCTTCCTCACTAATCACTCTATCCTCTCATCATTTCTTCCTTTACAAGAGAGCCGTCTTGTGTTTGTTAATGTGCGTCCTCGTGTGTGCATGTATGTGTGTATTACTCTGTCTTTTTTGTATCACTTAGGCAAATTGCCTTTTTTTTGGCAATTTGATTTTTTCCCATTTTTTTTTTTCTTTTTCATGAGGGGACTGCATAATACAAGCTCTGCTTTTTAGCAGTCCCCTCCATTTCCAGCAATTTTGTTTCTGCCTTTACTATAATGATATAACATTTATTTGTATCTTTGTTGATCTTTTACCTGTGTCTTTATCACATGTTATGTTTCATCGCATTTTTGTACTGATTTCTTGACATCTGTATATATGAACATATTATTGTATGCCTAATTATTTGTTTGTTGGAAATGAAATAAATCTACTTAAAATTTAACTAGTCTGGTAACATAATTTGTTGCTGCTTGGTAATCCGAGCATTCATACCTCTATCTCTTTTTAAATTCTTATTAACTGAAGAACAGCAAATATCTAATAAACTACACAGAACTCTTATTTTGGATAACATCCCATTGCAAAGGGTTTTTCCTGTCAAATTTCTAAGAAACATATCAATAAACCCATATCGTCACTATGAAAAATCACCCAAAAATAACAATAGTGAAAAAAATATTGTGTCATTTCCTTCTGCTACTTCATCGCATTAATTGTATACTTTCTTGATATATTAAGGTTCCCCTCATCATGATATCCTGGCATGGGCAACTCTGCTCAAACTTCCTTCTGCAGGATATTGTTAATTCCACTGGAAAATAAATCGCTTTACGTCTTTTTCTTTTGCCAACATGTACACACACACTGTATCATATATATAATATATATATATACATATGAAGGGTTTGTTTGCAAAAACCGATAAGTCCATTTTTGAAGATTTTGAAGTACGATCTCTGTCATAAAGTACAAAATAATACCTTTTAAATGATATATTGGTCACTACATATAAAGGTATATTTTTGAAGTTATGTTCAAAAGGAGCAAAAATTTTCTTGGTGCGTAACATATTCTGACCGATGTGCAATAATACATTACATTACATTAATTACGTATATATATATATATATATATATAACCTGTCTATAGCGGCCATCCAAGGGAAACGGAAAAAGTGGCCGTTATAGACAGGTGGCCGCTATAGACAGGTAATCCAACTTTGTGCGCATTGCTTACATGCACATGTACAGTGTATCATCGTTGTATCCTTACATGTAGCCTACATGTTTGTGTGTACGTATGCGCACACCGTGTGTTTCATGCATTTAACCATGCCGGTGTATATGAAATTGTTGCACAGTAGTATGTGTTTTGTCGCGAAGAAAGCTTTACACCAGTGCATTATTATCACTACATGAGGGATGAATACAGCGATGGCAATCACTGAATGTTGTCCGCACGGCTACAAAGCAGAAAAAAAAAGTTAGACAGGTGGTCGCTATACACAGGGTCTTTAACAGGGCTTTTCTCTCGGGGGATTTTTCAGTGGCCGCTATAGACAGGTGGTCGCTATAGACAGGTGGCCGCTAAGGCAGGTTTGACTGTATATATAAGTAACAAAACTGGAACAAAGTTCATGCTGTATTCACCAACGGTTTATTTTTGCACACAATTTTCGAGCGTCTCGCCGCCCTTTCTCAAGTGTTGATATATATATATAATTATATATATATATATATATAATTATATATATATATATATATATATATATATATATATAATATATATATATATGAAGAGTTTGTTTGCAAAAACCGATAAGTCCATACTTGTCAAACGGAGATATTTGCGATTAAAGGTCAAGAAAAATAAGGAGAATAATAAGAAAATTTTTGCTTCTTTTGACCATAACTTCAAAAATGTACCTTTATACGTAGTGACCAATATATAATTTAAAAGGTATTATTTTGTACTTTATGACAGAGACCGTACATCAAAATCTTCAAAAATGGACTTATCGGTTTTTGCAAACAAACTCTTCATATATATAGGGCCTTTACATATACCATGTATACATATACATATACATGTATACATATATATATATGCATAGACACACACACACATACATATATATATATACATGTGTGTATCACAATACATATAATATCTCGCTTATACAGCCAGACAGAAGAGAAAAAGATATGACAGTAAATTTATGCCGACTTTTATCATCATTGTGAGAGTAAATGTCATTTAACCATTCTGTCATTGTCTGTTTCAATAAGTAAATTGTGCACAAATTTTCCGCACAAATCTC